>NC_143562.1:55741250-56076562 GCF_054136105.1 Typopeltis vanoorti
ACCTAAAAACTTCTTTTATTTTACAACAGGTTGGAATAACCTGGGCCATCTTACATCGTTTAAGGAATATTAATCTGTTAATGCATTTGGCCTTCTTTACCAATACTTTACCGTATCTAACAGATTGTTTGGAAATACTCTCCGTGAAGTCTAGCAATAAGTTTTAAAAGAGGTATACCGGGAGTAAGCATATCGATACAAAATTAATAACGAAAAAACTCACGTACAAAGATTATTTACAAACAATCTGCTAGATACGGTAAAGTATTGGTAAAGAAGGCCAAATGCATTAACAGATTAATATTCCTTAAACGATGTAAGATGGCCCAGATTATTCCAACCTGTTGTAAAATAAAAGAAGTTTTTAGGTCCTCAAAAGCTCATCGTATCTACCTAAAAGCTAGTAAGTCTCTTTTAAATAATCAGCTACACGAAGCTAAAAAAACCTCTTGCCCTCTTAAATAGAGAAATTATGGACATAAAAAACGCTCTGGAATCTGTTTTAACAGTTGAAACTTTTAATACTATAATGCACATCTTTTAGTTCTTACCTAAAGGTCTTTAATGATTCTCGTGACAAGCTAAAACGCAAATTTGAATCACTGGTCAGCCTACCTAGATCCAGTAATAATACTATTGATATAGATAAAGTAGTTATAAATGTTTCCGGATGTCCACTAACAGACTGTGAACGTTTTGTTTTATCAAAAGGGCATGATTTTGCTGTTACGCCGAATAAGGTGCCACTTATGGATTTTTTTCATAACATAGACAGGGGTATTGGATCCTTATCCCAAAAAACAGCCAACAGATTACGTTTTAAATATGCAAAAATTCTTTTTAATGCCAAGCCTCCTCATCCTAATCTTTCTTACTCTGAGTTTAAAGCATTGAAATTACTGAAGAATAACAATAATTTAATTATTACAAAACCTGATAAGGGGAAGGCTGTAGTGATTCAAGATAGGAAAGAATATGAGAGAAAAATGTCTCTTTTACTTCGCGACTGTTCAACTTATAGGCCTCTTGCATTGGATCCTATCCGGAGTCAATTGAAGAGACTTAATTCTCTTATAGATCATGTATCTACATGGAATGAAGATTAAAAGAAAAAACTTAAAACCTTCTTCGATTGTCCTCCTAGATTGTATGGTCTTCCAAAAGTTCATAAACCAGGCATTCTGTTAAGACCACTTGTAGATTGTATAGGTTGCCCCACTTACAAAATCTCAAAATTTTTATCAAGTTTACTCTCCTCTTCAACTAGAAGAACCGATACTTATATAAAAAATACTTTGGATTTCAAAAATAAAATTTCAGATCTTCATTTGGATGTTTCTAATATCATGATCAGTTTAGATGTTGTTTCTTTATTTACAAATGTGCCTCTTTCTGAAAGCATTGAATTACTACAAGAGGAATTTCCTTCAGACATTGTAAATGTATTTGATTTTGTAATACATTCTGGTTATTTTTCCTTTAAAAAAAAGTTGTATCAACAAATTGAAGGAACAGCAATGGGTAATCCTCTTTCTCCTTCTATCTCCAATTTCTTTATGGAACATTTTGGACAATGTATCTTTGACAACATTTCTCCCAGACCTACTCATTGGTTCAGATATGTCGATGACATTTTTGCTGTGTGGAATGGCTCTTCGGATGAACTTCAACAATTTCTCACTAAGTTAAAAGCACTTCATCCTAGGATCAAGTTTACCCTAGAAGTAGAATCAAATAAGCAGTTAGCCTTTTTAGATCTTCTAATAACTGAGAAAAGTAGGTTACCAACCAGATGGTAACCTACTTTTCTCAGTTTATAGAAAGAAGACTCATAGGCCATTATATCCATGCAGAATCTCATCACCATCCCGGTCAAAAGGCAGGAACTATTAAAACACCGGTTCATCGGGCCCACTTCTTTTGTTCTTCAGACGATCTTTTACAGAAAGAACTACAATATATAACTTCTTCCTTTCTATCTAATGGTTATAAGAATTGCTTCATTAAAAGAACTTTGAGTAGTTTTAATGTCTTCCTCTTCAAACACAGAAGAAATAACGCACATTCCTATCCCTTATGTACAAGGCATCAGTGAACGTATAGCAAAAGTTTTAAAACCACTGAATATTTTTGTTGCCTTTCGACTGTTTAGAAAAATCTCCACCTTTCTACTTCTAAGGACAAGCTTCCACATCTTAATCATCCGGGTGTCTAGCAGATTCCATGCTCTTGTGGATTATCTTATTTCGGACAAACGGGAAGATCTGCCTCTATTCGGCTAGAAGAACACGAATCTTATATTTGAATACTTTAAACCTGAAAAAGTCTGGACTTGCAGAACATGCCATCTTCATTAGACATAGTTCATTGGAGAAAGACAAGAGTTCTTCACAAAAGTCAGTTCCTCATGGAAAGCCTTTATAAAGAAACGTGAAACTCTGCTTCATTCTCCTAACTTAAATAGATCCGACGGATTACGTCTATCCCTTTATGGGAGATAGGAAAGATTAGCTGATTTGTAAAGTACTAACTTTTTATTGTATTTTTTTTTTTTTTTTTTTTTTTTTTGTAGGAAATTTATTTACCTTTTTAGTTATCTTACACCAGCTACTTAGGTGGCACTTTTTTGGAATTGTCAGTTATTGTTTAATTTGAGCTTAATATGTACTGAAGATGCCTGTGACACACAGGCGAAAATTAGACTACTATACTATTAAATATTCTTTCTACGTGAGTTTTTTCATTATTAATTTTGTATCGATATGTCTACTCACGGTATACCTCTTTTAAAACTTATTATGCCATTGTAATTAATTCCTGGGTTACCAGGACTGTTACAGAATGGTTCATCAGAAAATAAAAGTTTCATTAGTACCTTTTTTGAATAGACATTTTGGAGGAACTGATTAAATAGGATTTGAAGTTCTTGTTTTTGCTAGATTTCATCATTTTGATTATACCTAATTTTTTTGAGAGTGATGGAATGAGCTTGCTTGTAGCCTGCCTGTGTGGGTTTCTTTCCTATAGATTTCTGATGATAATTCTCCAGTGATTTTTGTTAACAAGGATGGTAATTTTCTGTCCTTTCCTACTTCTGATGTAAATTTTATTTTTGGATGTCAATTATTCAGAAAATATATAAAACCTTCAAGGTCTTGTAATCAGCTATAGTAAACATGTCTCCACTACGTATGTGGTTTTAAGGTCACCTGTGTACTATAGCTGATTCTTTAAATTTTCTTATGTATGAGTTGGTGTTTGGAGGATAGTGGCCTATTGCAAGACCACATATTTGGTAGTAAAATATTCCTTTCTAAGTAAAGAATGAAGATTTGAGACAGTGATGGAAGAGATATATGATGTCCAGAGGAAATAGAAGTATATCTGTTGATTCTTTCACAGACATTAGTAAATAATGGAAAAACTAGCTGATATATTTGATGGGGAAGTTTGAAAGTTTATCTGCAAAATGCATAAAGTTTTTGAAGTAGGAGTTTGTATGTCTGTTTTGAGATTAGTGTTTAGAGAGATGTTGGACAGCTTCTGCCATCAGCTATTGGACATAGACAGATGTCTGTCTTATGAAGTTTAGGCATGTCATATAACTATGAGTGATCATAGTGTCTGGATTTCAGTTGTTTTTTAAGGCGTTCTGTAATTTTTCTTGACAGCATTCATTCTCAGCTTTCAAGGATTTGAAAGCCGATAATTGTTCCCACCCTTCATAAAATATGAAAAATTCCAGCTATTAAAGTACTGTATGAGCCTTTCAGAAGTTTGTCTCAATCATATCACTCCTCTTTCTCTAATTCACTAGTGTCTACAAATTCTCAATCCTTCCACAATGCCTTGTAAACAGACAAAATTTCTTCCTTATCTTTACATGTCAAGGTTCATTTCAGCATTGCAATTATTCTTTGAGTTGTATTTGCAATCTTTGATATATGTTCGTTCCTTTAATTCTAATTTCATATCGATTAAAACTCCCTACTAAAAGATCCCTAGCCTGATTAGTTTCTTCTAGATAATCCCACCAATATAATACAACATTGTGATATCTAATCACACCAAAGTGACTTTACACATTTACTAACAATATACTGATAACCATTTTCACATGCGTATTCAAATAGCTCAGGAGCAAACACAGCAATCTGCATACTCCTGATTATCCTACCTGTCTTTATATCAACAGCTATTTACTGATGATGCAAATATCACATGCCAAATACATAGATTGAATAACAATAGACCAAGAAGTGATCCTTGTTGCACACCACCCATTACCTTAAATCACGCAGACTTACATCCTCCCCATATACCACTTTTTGATATGTCAGCGAGCCATCCATCATCTTATCCATGCCAATATTTTATAATCCATCCTGTATTCTCCAATTTATTAAGTCATTCGTGGTATATCCATTCCACTTGTCTAACTCAACAGTAACATTATTATAGAACGTGAGCAAGTTGCTCAAACATGACCTACCCTTAGTAAACCCACTGGATTTATTCAGAATTGCAGAATTCTTATTCAAATGGGTAGAAAGACTCATGTGTTTGTCATACATGTTGATTAATTTTGACAGTATATATTAGAACACAGACTGATAAGTAAATACTTATTTATTGACTTATTGCTGATATTTTGCTGTATTCTAACCAGCATCTTCAGAGCCCAAAAAACAGTTTGTCACAGTGCACGAGACAACAACAATCTGATGTAACAACAGGACTAGTTAAAACAATTGTAGCAACAACACAAGGACGAAAGTCCTAATTAGGTGCCATCTATGTTAAAAAATAATAACAATACCTGCTTTCTCTCTTTTTTTTTTTTATATATATATCTTAAGGTGACTGTCTCCCAAATCTTAGGCAAATTTATACAGCCATACTTGTTGAGGTTTGGAGTATGTTTCAAGGCTTCTGTTGATTCTAAGAACAATCTCTCTGACTTGTAAAAGCTTCTGCACATCACTTTAGTTTTCTTCCAGTTGATCCTGCGTGCAGGGGTATCCAGAGCATGGTCTGCTAGATCTGACTTGTCATAGCGATAGTGCTGGATGTATTTTCTATGTTCAATGAGGCACATGTCCACAGTTCTTCTCTGACCATAGTAAGCTTGATCACGCGAACAGGGTACTTTGTAGACTCCTGGATATGATAAGGGAGAGATGCTGTCCTTGGGTAAATGGATGAGAGTAGCCAATTTGACATATGGTCTAAATACAGTGTGTAGTTGATATTTCTTGAGCATTCTAGATATCTTTTCTGATGTGCCTTTAATGTATGGGATGGGGACTTTTGTTGTAGTTTTTCATGGTGGACAGGGGGGGGGGGGTATTTCTGGGGAGCATTTAGTATTTTGTCTATTCATAGACAAAAACTTATTAGTACAGAGATAAATCATTTGTAAATCTTGAGATAACATGCTACTTTTCAAGTGACTTCAGGCTCCAAAAGCAATTAGTTTCATGCTGGAGGAAAAAAAAAATTGCCATAGTGGCATTCTTGTAGTCTGCTGATTTGAAAGAGCAGAAGTTCCAATTAGCATTTTTGATTTGTGCATAGGTACTTGATTTTCTATTTATATTGGCACAGTGAGTTAAAAAATATTCAAATGTAAAAATATATGGTGTCCTGTACAACAGCAATTATTACAAGCTCTTAATGAGGAATTATCATTCCAAAAGGATAAGAACATTATAAAACTTGCCAGTTTTATATTACCAGATTTGCTCTTGGGTTTTGGTTTAAATTTTCTTTTTTTTTTCCTTTCAGCAACTCTTATATTCAGCAGTTATTTATAGAAATTGTGGATTTTGTGAACATAATAATCTGTTCATTGATAAAAACTAAAACAGATTTTTTTTTTTTAGGATTCAATAAAGGAAGTTCTAGACAAAGTGTGTTCATATCTTCCAAAGAAATGGTCTGACAAGTGTGAAAATTTCATTGATAAGAATACAGATATGATAATTTTCTTACTAACCCAAGAAGTGACCCCTGAGGAACTGTGTGCTGCTCTTAATGTTTGTCCTAAAGGTAAGCTATTTTTTTAGATAATTATTATACTTCATACCTTTTATGTATTTATTCAAATTTATGATGCGCTTTTGTTGTTTCAGTTTTTTTGTGCTTTCCACAAGTACAAAAAGTAGTGTTCTTGTAGTGAATGCAGTTTTAAAATTTTATTCCATCATACCCTAGACTTGCCAAGGTTAATCTTGGCTACTGTTTAAAGTTCCAATATAAACACTAAATCTTATTAAGGATACATATTGGGAAGATTCATAAACTGACTGGATTTCAGAGATCTCTTCATTGCTTTCTCATTTACTAAATATATGCTATTGCCTTCAGAGTGTGTGTGTGTGTGAGAGAGAGAGAGCACACATTCATAATTCAAAATGAGTATGTAGAAAAATGCACAGATGAAAGAAAACTGGCACCTAAATATGCCTAATTAAAAATAAAGTATCAACTTGAAACATGACTGCAAAAAAGTAGTAAGAACACAATGAGTTAATCAGAAAAGTCACTTTTTGAAACATCAGTTTCTTTCACCAGGAAATGTCATTTTGTGGTGAGTCAAAAGTGTCACCGTTCCTAACGGCAAGCACTAGTTGTGCATACCGAAACAATGACTCTTCTTTCCGTAGCATTATGCTGAACTAAAAAATAAAAAAAAAATTGATAAAATATGTACTTCTTTCATTATATTCACTCATAGAGTATATGAAATTTGTAAATTTTAACTTCTCAGTTGTGAGTGAGTGTATTGTGTTCATGCTAGAATAGGCTAGAGGTAAATGCCAATCCAAAAAGAGCTGATCTTTTCTGATTTGAGGAGACAACCAGGTTTTCATCTACCATAAGTGATATGGAGATCACTGTTTAAGGCAATATTTATAAAAGATCTGGAGGCTTGGGATATTTGCATTGTACAGTTTGTTAAATGAGTAAGAGGAGTGTTTGTCATTAGCAACAGTTAATATGATTATTGGTCAGAAAGGTCATTTTTGTATAGGAGAAAGAGGATAAAATCCATATGAATAACATATGTGAAATTATCAGCCTTGACATTGCTGCAAACTTAACCACGTTTGGAAATTTTGGATTTTTGAAATTTCCACTGAGACTGTTGCTACTTTTTCTCAGTCATAACCATAAACCCATGACTCATCACTGGTTATGACCATGGAGATGAAGTTGGGGGTCATCTCTGGTTTGGTTTTTAAGCTCCCTGCTGATTGCAATGTTCTTCTTGGTCCATTGCTCAGCAGTCTCAGCATACATTTTGTAGCAATGTCTCATGTTTAAAGCATCAACAAAATGTGAATAGTCCTGTACGACAGGCCTACAATCTCCTGAACATCATGGATAGTTCACTTATGATCTGCAAGGATAGGTTTATGCACTTTTGCAATGCTTTCTGTTGTTGCACTTGTTGATGGTTGTCTGGAATAATGGGATATCACCAAGCAGATGCTAAGAGTGTTCAGCTGAACTGGCTATTCCCTTGACCAGGCTATATAATTAGAGTCTCAGAACAGGAAAGATTCCACAGGAGTAGGAAGAATATATGGTAATCTTATTGCATAAGGGTGGTGCAAAGACTGGTGTCTCCAGCTACTGACCTACAAGTATCTCAGGTAGTGGTGACAATTTTGGAAAAGTTAGTTAAGGCTTGCATTCAGAAATGGGTTGGCATAGAATCTCTACTTTGCAATGAACAGCATGGGTTTACTAAGGCAAAGTCATGTTTTAGCAACTTCTCACATTCTATAATAATGTTACCACTGAGTTAGACCTGGGGAATAGATACACAATGATACTTTTGAATTTTACTAAGGCTTTTGACACAAAATACAGCATTAAATAATGTTGCATAAATTGGAGAATATGAGATTGGATTATAAACTATTGGAATGGATAAGAGGATGCCTGACCGACAGATATCAAAATGATATATTTTGGGTGTGAATCTGCAAGATTCAAGATAATCAGTGGTGTACCTCAAAGATCAGTCCTTGGTCCATTGTTATTTAATCTGTACATTAATGACATTGGAAAGGATTTGACATGCAACATACAACTATTTGCTGCAGTACTTGTAGAATGATTTGAATAGCTGGAATTGTGGGCATGTGAAAATTGCTGTCATTTCAATGTTAATATATGTAATGTCATTCACTTTGGTGTGATTAAATATCCAATATTATATTATATTGGTGGGATTATGCTTGAAGAAACTGAGGCTAGAGATCTTAGTTTTAGTAGACAGGAAGTTGAAATTCAATGGTCATATAGCAAAAATTGTAAATACAACAGAATAATTGCAATTCTGAAATGAACCTTTTACATGTAAAGATGAGGAAGTCATTTTGCCTCTTTACAAATCCTTGATAAGACCTCACTTGAACTACTGTTTGCAGGTCTGGTCTCCTGGTGTTTTCATGTTGATTCTGATAGTGAGGAGAGTGTCAAAAATGATATCAGGATTGTGAAATATAGATAATAAAGACAAATTGAGAAATTGTGAGTTGCAGACACTAGCAAAGAGGAAAAAGACCGAGGTGATATGATTGAGACTTACAAACTTCTGAAATGGTTATGCAGAATTTCAGTAGATGGAATTTTTCATTTTATGGAGGGTGGGAAAAGGACGTGACAGCATCCATGGAAGTTGAGAATGAATACTGTCAAGAAGGGAATTAGGGCTAGATTTTTTCTCTCATAGAATGGTGTATGATTGGAATGGATTGCTATTGAATGTTGTGCATGCAATATTCAATAGCAATCAATGTGTAGAGTGAATGAATTCAAGAACAAGTATGACAAGTGGTGCAAATAGTTATGTCCTTCCTCAATGAGTTCCTGACTCCCTGGAGGTTCTATTAATAATGATAATAATAATAAAAGAGAAATTCTTGGACATTACTTTACCCATACAGGCTGTTTGATTGCTTTTCCATGACATGTGCCCTAAAAGGTTCCTGCCCCCCATATGACTAAAAAAAATCTAATTGTAAATTATACATTTAATTTTTTTAGTTTTGTTAGTTTTTAAAGCCTATTTAAATTTTAAATAAGCTTTAAAATTAAATTATGATAAAAACATATTTATGAAATTTATTCACATTTTCTTAATGCATTTTACATACAGCCTGGTATTACCAAAACTACATGCAGATGAGCAATGGCAGTACAAAGGACATATTTATAGTCAACTTTGAATATTTTTGCTTTTGCTTTGAATATCAGTGATATTCAAAGCAAAACTCATGTGGGAACACACAGTAGAACTAGCCTGCAATTTTCAGCTTGGCAATGAACGTGTTAAGAGGATTTGGAATAGCTGTTACACAGACATTTAAACATTAGAGAGAGAGAAGCAGAAAGGAGAAAGTGTTGATTTGCATTCTGTAAACTTGGAAAAATGTTATGTGGATCTCCAAAGAAGAATTGTGAAATTAACATTGAAGGATATACATGTCAAGCTTTTGAATATAACTGAGTTCTGTATGCTCAAAGCAATTGAAAAGAAGGATGCACTCTGTAAAAATGAGTTAATCTACAACGAAACTTTTCTTTGGAATCTGCTCTGGAACTTCTTAATTAAATGTATTGTGAGAGCAATTATCTTTATGGTTCTCTAGAAATTAAGTCCTCTTAAGTGTTTCTTGTTAAAAGAGAGCATATGTAAGTTGACAGTCAAGTGAGATCTTCAGGGTTTTTTTTTTTTATTGTAATCTTAAGAATTTGAGAGGTAAGACATTGAATTAATCAATAAGTAAAAAATAAAGCAGTATTGATCATGATGCAATAAAAAGTGCATGAGAAATAGAAGCCAAAATCTCTACTGAAGAGACCAAACATGGCATTGGCTACTTTCGCCTTCAGTAAGCTGGGTGGTACTGACATTTACCTGAATTTAGAAGATATCCTTTCCTAGTAAAAATACTTTACATGCTACTAATTTAGTTTCAGGCCACAAGGAGGCAAGGTTGAAAATGGATTAGAAATAAATTTTATCAAAACAAAATTCTTCTTTCATATACACAGTGAGTTTAATTAATAGTAAAATAAAGTCTCACATAGCTGTAAGTCTTCAAGTATATTTCATGCACAAACACTCCATGACCAACAAAAGAAACATCTGTAAACTATAAGTTAAGGGGATAAAAATCCCTTATTGTTTTTCAGCCAGTAAGCGAAACTAAGATCGAAAACTACGATCTGTAACGTTTCATGCCGACGAACTGTCAGCGTATCCAAGCGTAAGTGACCACTTGGTAGTGCCACACCACGACAACTCGTTGCAAAGGTGGAGCAAGTTCCCTCACTGTTCTTCGATATTTTCTCATAATGTAAAGCACACAGCTCTTAAGAGATGTAGTACTGTTTTACATTATGAGGAGAGGTCACTACCCAGACCGGTTTCAACCTTTTTTGAGGTCTCGTCATTTTTATCCCCTTAACTTATATCAACCTCGCCAGAAACAAATAGCCGTTTGGCTTCTCATCTGTAAACTAGTTTTTCTATATGAATTGTTTTTCAGACAGTTCCTTTAGTTTCAAATAAAAACTGAGGGAAACTTCAGTTTTTATTTGAAACTGTCTGATCAAGGAACTAATTAAAAGAAATCCTGCTAGAAGATTAGAGCTGCAATTACCATCAATTTTATCCTTTACCACAAACATTTTACTTTAATAATAAATTAAAAGATTTAGTCCCAGTTCACCTTAAAAACAAATATTGAAGCACATTAGATTTTGGATAATGCTTATCTATATTATGAATAATCTAGCATTACATACCACTGATATTACTTTACTATCTCTTTTTAGTAGAAGCCTTTACAGCAACAGACTTGCACACTGCAGTCTAATTGTGGAATTATTTGATTGACACTTGTAATTGAAAGTTCAGTTTTGTTGCTGGTGATCATATTTATTTGCAGATTTTCTCTGATTAAAATGCTTAATTTTCTATTTACAAAAATCAGTTTTTAGTCATGTCTGCAAATAGATGCTAATTTAAACATATCTGGGCTAACTGTTTTACTTTTGTCAAAATAGAGCTGAAGTTTAGCAGCGATTCATCAATAAATTTGTAATTAGAAAGTATTGGTATCAGTTAGTTCCAGTAAACACAATGCAATGTAATATTAATTTTTTTACCTTTCTTAAAATTGCATTATATTTTGTTAATTAGAATCACTAAATTTAATATTTAGAAACTTTGCGTAAGTCTTAGGGGTGCTTAAGGGTCAAAGCTGTATAACTGAGAGACCTCCACCTACCTTTTTTAAAGGAATGTGGAGAACTGACTAGGGCTTCTGACCTAATGTCCAATCCTCACCATCTTGTGGTGTACCCTGTTGGGTATCTACCTGGATACTGAATGAACAAGGATGGGCTGGCAATTTGGAATTTAGCTGACCAAATTGTATTCTTATTGGCTTAAACCAAAATACAAAATGATGGTAAAACAGGACAAAATTTCATGCCGGCTGGGGCGTGGCCGGTTAAACAAGGCCCCCGTTGTTTTCACCAGGGCGAACAGCAAAAAGTCAGCTCTGAAAGAAATCTGAAAACACACCCCAACTCAACATCACCAGAGTTAAAGTTCGGTACTATCAATATAAGAAGCCTAAATGGCAAAGAAATGAAGTTAGCTGAGGAATTAGATAAGTACCAGATCGACATAATAGGGGTGACTGAAACAAAAAAGACAAAAACAGGTGACAATTGAGGACAATCAAGGAAAAGGAGTAGCCATGGTATTCAACACTAAATAAGAGGCTAATCATTCTTGAATAGCAAGCAGTCTCAGGCAGAGTGATATGGGCAAATATCAGAATGGGGAATCTTCTGTGGGACCATAGGCACAAATAAGTCTCAACTAAGGTAGAAGTGGAGGAATTTTTTGAGGCTTTAGAGAAAGCAACTGACACAATAAAAAAGGAAAAGTTGGTCCTTGTTGGGATCTAAATAGCGGAGTAGGAAATGATTGTCAGGCATACAAAAATATTTGGGGAAAATTTGAAGAAAAGAGCAAAGCTAATAATGACAAATGCCTGTTGGATTTCTGCTCAGGACATGGACTGGTTATTACTAACATGATGTTTCAACATAAAAATGTGCATAAATTCACATGGAGAGAAAGAGGCAAGGAATAAGAAAAGAAGTCTCATTGACTATGTTATTGTGATACTGATGTTTTCTCCCTGGTGCAGGACACCAGTGTACAGAGGATTTGAAATTGGAAGTGATCACCATTTAGTCTTGAGCAGGATAAAATTCAATTTCATTTTGAAAAGAAAAACATGTAAGAAAGTTTTAAAGTGAATTAAAGTTATGTGGCTCTCAGATGTGAACTGTAGACTAAAATACGCAAAGATTATTGAAGAAAAAAATGAAGGAGTTTGAGAACAGGAACAAAACCTGAGAGATTCACTGGCAAGTCTTGAAAAAAACCCTGATTGATTCAGCCAGAGAGGCATGTGGTGAGGTTGTCTGCAAGGATAGAAAAATTAGAACTCCATGGTGGACGCAGGAAGTTAAAGTGGCAGCGAAGAAAAAGAAGAAAGCATATCAAAAGTTCCTGGCAAATAAGTCAGCTTGTGCTCTTAAAGAATACAAAGACAAATATAAGAAAGCTAAACACTGTGTAAAACTAGCTAAACAAAAGTCATGGGAGGACTTTGGCAAGAACATAGAAAATAAATGTCCAAGAAGGTGGCAAAATATTCTAGAGGTTGTTGAAGAAGCTTAGAAATGGAGGAAAAAGTGCTATAAAAGGAGTCGGAGATCAGAAAGGTGACATGAAAACGGGAGAAAAAGATATCCTTGAAGTATGGAGAAATTACTTTGAAAAATTGCTAAATGAAACAAGCAGTGGTTAAAAAAAAAAAAAAAACACTCAATGGACATACAGTCAGGAATACATATCCATACTTGTAGTAGAAAAAGGCAGCAGGAGTAGATGATATTCGACCAGAAATGCTAAAGTATGGCAGTATAAAAGTCTTCAGTGGCTGCACTGCATAGTTCAGAAGGCCCGGACAGAGGGAAAAATTCCTGATGATTGGAGTAGAGCTTTCATAGTACCCATATATAAAAAAGGGAAATAAAACTGAATGTGAGAATTACAGAGGAATTTCCCTACTGAGTGTTCCTGGTAAGATTTATGTAAGCATACTTGAGAAACAGTTGAGAAAAATTGTGGAAGAAAAACTTGGTGAAGAAGAACCTGGATTCGGGCCAAATAGAGGCTGTCAGGATCAGATCTTCACTTTACGACAAATAGTTGAGAAATCATGGGAATATAACAGATCTGTATTTAAATTTTGTCAATCTGGAAAAGGCATATGACAAGATGCCAAGAGAGAAGCTATTCAGTACGCTACAGTTGTATGGTGTCAATGGGGCATTATATCAAGCAATACTTAGTCTGTATTTGATTTGTAAGTCAGCAGTTAGAATTAAAGGAAGTACAGGAAGATGGTTTAATGTTAAATCTGGTGTGGGACAAGAATGTACATTATCCCCTCTGTTATTCATTATCTATATGGATCACATTATGAAGGAAAGTGGTATTAAACATGATATCAGAATTGGAGATGTTAATGTCAGCTCTTTTTATGCGGACGATGTTATACTTCTAAATAAATCCACTACAAGTTTGCAAGATTCCCTGACTAAATTGAATAACTTGTAATAGATATGGTATGAAGGTCAGCATTACAAAGAAAATAAAAATAGGTAGAATTGTTGAAAATGTCAACTGTGTTGTGAACAGGGAACCTGTGGAACAAGTAAAACATTTCAGCTACTTAGGCATGATTTTTAGTGAAGATGGTAAATTAAATATGGAAATAGATAACAGAATCAACAAAGCTGGTATAGTTGGAAGTCAATTGAATAAATTCATATGGAATAAGAGAGAAATTAGTTGGAACACTAAATTAGCTGTATACAAGACAGTGTTCAAACCAGTTTTAACTTATGGATCTGAGAGCTGGGTCAGAAGTAAAACACTTGACCCAAGACTAGAGACCGCAGATATGAGAGTCCTGAGAAAGATAAGAGGCGTGAACAGATGGCATCAATGGCAATATCATATTAAAAATGAGGATATTAGGAAAGAACTTTGACATTGTCGTCATCCAGGAATGCGTCAGCAGAGCCAATCTTAAGGTGGTATGGTCGCTTAAACAGAATGGGCGAGGAAAGATTAGCAAAACAAGTGTTCTCTGCCAGTTTGGCAGGTAAATGACCCAGAGGAAGACCAAGATATAGGTGGATTGATACAATACAGTGTGCCTTTAAACGATAGAAATATAAGATCTGATAATGATAATATTGGAGTCTTGACAAGTAACAGACTAATTTGGAGGAAAATTGTAGATAGGAAGTTAGTAATAATATAAATTTTTCATGTAGTACTATCATATCCTGTACACCCCTTGATGGTACATGTCAGGAATTTGATGATTCTTCTTTACTTAACACTATTTCCCAACATGCAGTGCAAACTAACATTTGTGCTAACAACTTGTTTCTGAAAACAATATGAATTTGAACCAACTTATTTCCCCAAGTTTCTTCTTATTATGCTACTTAACATATGACTCTGAAGGGCCATATTTTTGATTTTTAATTGGTTCCTAGGATGTCTTGTATTTTCTGTAGATATTAAACTTATTAGTTATCTAGAGCTTTGTCTTTCTACAGACCAAGGGTTATTTTTGTGCATTTCCCAACCACAAAAGTTTGTTTAAACCTATAGTGTGTAAGTACTATGAGTGAGCTAAGGATTTTTATTTTTTTATTTTATATTTTCCATAATTTGGAATCCCTGTTTTAGGGACTAAATATGAAAATTTTTAAAGCTATTTCAGGCCCCCTGGCAGTCAGATCCCGCTGTGTAAGTGCATACATGGCAGACAATTCTCATCACCTGGTGCAAGACCGTCACCCTGTTTACTGAGTCCTGAAGTCGCTAAAAAAAGTGTTTTGTTTGTTTGTTCTTTGCTAAAGGGAGAACTGGATTAGTTTCAAATGTTTCATCCATTAATATCCACTCATGGGTATTAATGGATGATAGGTTTACAACCTTTTTTTTTTGGGGGTAGGATTTACTTTTGGGGGGGGGGGAAACTCTTCCCTTTGCTTAACAAGCAGTGAGCTAGCAGATAAAAAGTGATGGAGGTCAAGGTTCAGCAAGAAGGGAGCTGAGCTTGTATAATATATAAACAGTCCCAAGAAAGCTGCAAATTTCCATGCTCAAATAACTGCCTTAGTTTCCTCCAGATTCCATATCTCACTTGAGCTTGTCATTGCCATCATTGAATGCAGAAGACAAGTAGCTAAGTGATCAACTGTTATGAGTCATATAGCTCATGTTTACAAATATTGCTGTTGTCTCGTAGCAAACAATTACTTCCATTGTTTTCTTTTCTAAAGGTACTATTATTGCCAAGTTATTACTCTTAACTCACTTTCTTTATATTTCAGAAAGGGAGACCAATCACTAAACCTTTTGCATTCTAATTCAAACTTGACAAATCAGACACCATTTTCAGTAGTCATTTGTGAGCCTACTGCTGCACTGTTAGCTAAAACTTTCAATATATATACTGAATAAAATAGGTAATTCTACTCATTCTAGCTATATTTTTCTAGCCATGTTCTAGCAGTACATTTATACTTGGATTTTCTCCTCCTAAATAAAGATTCCCTACAGTGATCCATTGCATACTCTTTTCTCTTAGACACGAAAATAAAATATCCTGTGCTCATTTTTTATGAAACAGGTTGCATTTTCTTCACACTTATTTCAAATATTAAATCATTTTTCATACATAGATCATCCAACGTATAATTTGTTTTATTATTCCTCTACAACTAATGAACTCATCATGGGCACAATTAATGATACTTATATCATGAAAGTAACATTTTATTTTTTATGTTTTAACTTCTTTCCAGATCATTAATTTCTTATTTAGATATGGTAGCATTTTTTTTCTGTGGTGTGTGTATATATGTTTGTGTTTTCCAGGAAACCTTGAATGTACTGCTTGTCAAGATATTCTTCATTTTCTTCAGAATCAACTAGCAGACAATGACACTCAGGTATTTTCCCATGTATGCTTAAGTTTTCTATTAAATTGATAACCCTGGAGTGGTAAGTCAGTACAGGAAAACCTCACTTAATGAAAATTCGATATGCATGATGATCAGTTAGCATGATTGAATGAAATTTCTTGCTTGAAGCGAGTGATTAATCAGTTACCGTGATTTTTTTTTTACATTAAATTTTTTTGTGGGCAATCTGCAGAGAGTGGAAAAGCTGGAAATCATTAAGAGACATGAAAGTGGTGCTAGTAATACAATGATTGTGTGAAACCTGAGATACAGCAAGTCTACAGTTCGGACTATGTTAAATAAGAACAAAAAGCAAAGTTGCTACTGCTTTGAGTATGCACATCACCCGAAATAGAAGCCATTTAATAATCGAGATGGAATGTCTTCTATCACTCTGGATTGAAGATTATAACCAAAAAGAATACCTTTTAGTACAGGGAATATTCAGGCAAAAGGTCTCAATATTTTTACCTCACTGAAAGATTAGGAAAGAACTTGACATTGTCAGCATCCAGGAATGTGTTAGCAGAGCTAATCTCAGGTAGTATGGTCACTTAAATGGAATGGGCGAGGAAAGATTAGCAAAACAAGTGTTCTCTGCCAAGTTGGCAGGAAAACGACCCAGAGGAAGACCAAGATATAGGTGGATTGATATTGTACTAAGTTCCTTACACGATAGAAATATAATATCTGATAATGTTGGAGTCTTGACAAGTAACAGACTGATTTGGAGGAAAATTGTAGATAGGAAGTTAATAATGATGTAAATTTTTCATGAAGTACTATCATATCCTGTACACCCCTTGAGGGTACATGTCAGGAATATGATGATGAAAGATGCCAAATTTCAAGAGGAATGTGAAAGCTTTACTGCAAGTTTAGGATGGTTTGACCATTTTAAAAATAGAGTTGGACTGCATAACATAAGAATAACTGAGGAATCTGCTAGTGCTGATAAAGATTCTGCAGCCAAGTTTCCTGAAGAATTGCAAAGGATAATTCAGGAGGATGATTATGATGATCGGCAAATATTCAATGTCGACAAATTGGTCCCTTTTGGAAGTGTATGCTGACAAAAACTGAAGCATCTCAACCAGGATACAAAATATCTAAAGATCGTCTTGCACTTTTATTAGAAGACAATACAGAAGGCGACTTTAAACTCGAGCGTATGTTAGTTTATTGTGTGCAAAATCCAAGATCTAACATTACTGAAGAAATCAGCACAATTGGAAAAGAACTTGGATTTAATGAAGTGAATAATGAAGATGTGAGAAACTTGCTTGATTCACATTCAGAACAGTTAAGCGAGAAATGATCTCCTTCAACTTGAAGAACAGCGTGCATATGAAGAAGATAAGGAGTGTGAACAAGAAGAGAATGTACGACTAAGAAGCTACTTGCAAAACAACTTGAGCTAGTTTTCGATCACATTAAGCATGCTAAGGAAATTTTGTTTGATTCTGATATGGAACGAAGCTTCAAAGCCCACAGAAATCTTGATAAAGCAGTTGCCAGCTGTGGTAAATTGCATGACAAGATGAAAAAGTCTAGCTTCAAACATCTTTATTTATTTATTATTTTTTTTTTTTGGAAAAAAAAAGTAGCTCAATCTTAAATCAAGTATTAAAGTAATAAAATAAAGTAATAAAAATCAAGTAGCTCAAAAAGTAGTTCAGATATTAAATAAAAATTTAAGCAATTGATTTTTATTAACTTTGATGATTTTATCCTCTAATATAGCTTGTACTGTAATTTTTTTTCCAAATTTATGCTAATTGATGGATGAATTAGAATTATTCCTATTGTTTATTGTATTCGCTTAACGCAATTCTACTTAGCATGCATTAATTGAAGGATTAATTAATCACGTTAAGCGAGGTTTTCCTGCCAAAAATGCAAATGTTAATGGTGAACATTTGTCAAGATTACTACTAGTTTTCTATCCTACAGTTTTTTCAGCATTCTTAGTTTATTTTTATTTTAAATATATTTATAAACCTAACTTCATTTTTTATTACATAACTCTTCCCTGTATTCCACTCACATAGGATGATGTGAGCAACATATTTACAACTTACAAAGTATTTCAAGTGCTGATAAATACTAATAGAAAGTAACATACCAATGTAAGGGCAAGAAGGATAAAACTGGAAAATTTGCCATGATAACTATAAATTTCATGCAACGTTTTATTCTGTATAATGATACTACTCTTGGAAAGTCCATGAGCATGTTGAAGGTGTTAAGAATGTTAACTAGCAGTTTCAAAAAAGTGTGGCATTATGTTTGCAGTGTGCTAATCTTGATCAAAATGATTTGAATGGGGGGGGGCATCACATGACAAATGGGAGACCTGGCAAGATTCATTTGGAAGAAAACTAATAAACAATAAATAGTATTACACAAGTTTCTATTACAGTATCTTGTACATCCCTTGAGATATACATCAGGAATTGAAGATGAGCAAAACTTTTCTTAACTAAGGGATAAGTATTATCTTAAATTTTTATGGTTTTGCTCATAGAAGATTCAGGACATGTAATGATTACAGGTTGTAGTTTCTGAGAAATGAATGCTGATGTATGGAGGCAGGCTGTTTTACATAATATAAGAAGACACAGCTTGATTTTGATTGGGTTCGAAGCTGGACTTTAAAAATGATTACTTGAAGTATCTACAATTTGTAGCATGGGTAAATTAGACATTGCTCAAATATGGATTAGCTATAGAAGTGGTGCACATGTCCATGTGGAAAGGACCTCTCAGTGATGTGCTAGCCTTTTTCATTCTTCCTCTTTTGTGTATTTCCTGTTTTTGACTACTTGACCTGAGTCTCTTCTTACTTTTCTATTCTCCTACACCTCCCTGAATCTGAAAATCTGAGGATACATATCAGGAATTTGATGATGAAAAGTAGTAAAATGGTGTGCTACCATATTATTGAAATAATCTGGGTCAGACAAAGTTATAGGTAGCGATCAGGAAACATGACTTGTACATCATTTGTTTTCTTGGTCTTCCAATTCTTCTTCTTTTTCCATTTATTTCATATCTGTATAGTATTTTCTTGCAGTGCTATTCTCCATTTGATTCAGACATTCTAACCATTTTTGTTTATATTTACTTATATAGTAGTTAACTGGTTTTATATTCAGGGATCATAAAATTTCATTTGTTTTATGGTCCTACTTGGTATAACCAGCTGTTCTTTGAATCTGTTTTTCATTCTTTTTTATGGTCCATGTTTCACTTCCATATAATAAACTTGGTTTAGACAGGACATTAGTCAGATTTTGCTGTGTTTTTGTACCAAGGATGGCTTAAATATGTTGTTTATGCTGTTTACATGATAAAATTTGATACTTTAATGTCTTTTAATCTTTTTCATCTTCATATGATATGACTTGGAAGTAAAGGTTGAAACCCTTCCCATAATGCATAGCAATCTACATCTTTGAAAGGAATTGTGATATGCATTGTGTGTGATACTAAAGCAATTGATGTGAAGTCAAAAGCATCTACATACAAGTAGACTAGTCGTGAAGATACTTCATGCACAAGCTTTTTGCTTACACACTTGGATAAAGAATTAAATAATAATATAATTTCTTGGCACCTTTAATTTAATTTATAACCAAGTGAAAAAAAAAAAAAAAACTTTCAACAACCAGCTCCACTCCAGAATATTTTAATACAAGGCGTTACACCTTTTTACTACTTGTATATGGGAATATATGACTTCTGCATTACTTCAACCTTGGTATCTCTTCTGGGTCTAGCTCCCACTGATGGTAACTTGTTTCCAGGGGGAGTAGAGAAGTTTTGCATTGGTGGCTTGTTTTCGCCTGTCACTGAGTGGAGCCACTGCCGAGTTTCTTGTCCTGGAGTGATTCAGGTCAGGAGTGATGAATTTAGAAGTGATCCTTTAGGGCCACTCATTGAAATTTAGAGTGATCTTATAGATCACTCAGTTTTTGGAGAGGTATCTCTGCACTTTAACATACCTCAATAAAGGTCAAAATCAGTCTGAGTAGTGGCCATTCCCATTATACACACCTGGAAGGATATGTATTTTGCATTATGGGATACTAAAGCATTTAATATGAAGTCATTAGTCTCTGCATACAAATAACCTAGTTGTGAAATACTTCACATTCAACTTTGCTTACACTTGAATAAAGGATTAAACAAGAATTAATTTCTTGGCATCTTTAATTTATAACCAAATGAAAAAAACTTTCATTATAGTGAAAAAAAACTTATTCTTATAATTATTGCAGCTAGCCATATACCAATTATGATTGTAAAATTGTGCCACTATATATATATATATATATATATATATATATATATATATATATATATATATTAGTTGGTGCTGCCAAAAAGAAGCAAAGATACAGTTCACTTTCACTATAGAGAATTTGTTTTCTGTAGTAAATTTTGAATGATTTGAATAGGCTGGAACTGTGGGCATGGGGAAATGGATGTCAGTTCAATGTCAGTAAATGTAAAGTCATTCACTTCAGCGTAATTAGATATCCAATGTCGTATTATATTGGTGGGATTATGCTAGAAGAAACTGAGGCTAGGGATCTTGGAGTGTTAGTAGATATGATCCAAAAGATGATGTTCAAGGGCCATATAGCAAAGATTGCAAATACAACTCAAAAAATAATTTGAATGCTGAAATGAACATTCACATATAAAAATAAGGATGTCATTTTGCCTCTTTACAAGGCCTCAGTACGATCTCACTTGGACTACTGTGCACAGGTCTGGTCTCCATTGTGTTCTGATATACTGGAGAGAGTGCAAAGGAGAGTGTTAAAAATATCAGGTTTGTGGAATACTGATTATGAAGACAGATTAAGAATTTGTAGACTGCAGACACTAGCAAACAGGAAAAAGAGAGGGGGTGATGTAATTGAGACTTACAAACTTCTGAAAGGGTCATGCAGAATTTCAATTGATGGAATTTTTCAATTTATGGAGGATGGGGAAAGGACAAGAGGGCATCCTTGGAAGCTAAGAAGAGGGTGAGAGCTAGATATTTTTCTCACAGTGTGATGCTTGATTGGAATGGATTGCCATTGGATGTTGCGAGTGCAAGCAGTGTGAATGAATTCAAGAATAAGTATGATAGATGGTGTGTGTAGTATGTACCCTCCCTCGATGTGGAGGTCTCTCTTAAACAGTAATAATAATAAAAGCATGGTGCTGGGACTTTTCAGTTAAATTTTTCCATTAATTGTAGTGAGTTTGTTATAACTGTGTTTGCTGTAATAAGAATCATCTAATATGCAGCAGACTGATCCTATTAATAGTCATATTAATAGGATCGGTTTGCTGCTTGTGGCCATAGTGAAAAGAGTGGCTTTTCACTATGGCCACAATGATGAACAACTTTTAAACTAAGAATTAACATTAAATTTTGTCATAAGCCTATGACAAAAACACTGTCATGAGCAAAATTTTTGACTTATATAGGAAGTTGTATAAAGAGGGACAAAAGATAGAAATGATAATGCATCTGGTGGTTCTCTGGACTGATAAGATATGAAGCTGTTTAAAAAATAAATTTCTCACTTTCCCTAAGTGTTTCAGGAAATATTTGTTATCCTGTATAACTTATATCTGTATCAACTGAGTGGTGTGGACATCTTCTCATATTGAGTATCAAATAGACAACTAACTTGGTAAAACACTGCTGAGAGAGAGAGAGAGGGGGGGGGGGACATCCTTAGTAGAAAAGAGGAAAAGTTACCTATACCAACTTTAGGTACATTACTTTTAGGGTTAACACGATAGTTAATTTATATAAAGACATAGTAAGGATAATTTTGATAGAAACTTTGAATGTGTTCCTGCAATATGTTGAAATGTTGAAAAGTGAAGTCCTAATGTTGGTTTCAATTTTTCCATACATGAAACATTTTTTTGGACATTCCAAAACAATTTTCTATGAAAATAATGATAGATCTTTTCTTTTAGGTCAGTGTGCTGAGTAAAGCTTTAGTTTTAGGAATAGAAAGGCTAGTGATTTTAGATCTGCCCAAACACTCATTCTCTTATAGCATTTTGAAAGAATAAGAAGTGAATGTTAGTAGAGAAGAATAAAGGAGAGCAGAGGAGGAAGGGAGTTATGGTAAAAGATGTGCTGTAAAGAGCTTTGTCCATTTTGAGTTATGTTCTTGCCAATGATGATGGCTATTTAAGTGTGCTCTAGTAGTTAATGACAGAAAGTGGAAAAAATGAGGGAAGGCTTTTGTGGTTATTAAATTTTGAAGAGGGAAATGGACATTTGGGAGAAATTGTGTGATGGTATCTAGGATTTCTTCTCAATAATTCCCAAAGTAATTTAATATATTTTTTTTAATATCTGATCTGAAAATTCCCATTCTCAATGCCAAAGAAATAATTGGACTATTTCCTGGAATTCATCATAATCCTGGTTCCTTAATTCATGTCTTAGTATATGTAGTGTGAAAGAGTTTTATTTAGTTTTTATTCAAAGATAATTAACTTCACTTTATTGTAGTTACTCCTAATAGTGAGTAAAAAGTATGAGGAATGTTGGCAGTGTTTTAAAAAAGATGGAAAAAAAAATTAGACAGCTTGTTGTCAAATGTTTCAAACCATTGCAATGCAAAGCATCAACTAGTGTACTTCATTATCATCTTGAACATAAGTAAAAAAAAGAAAGAAAAACAGTGAGTGAAGACAATGTGCAAATGTTCCACTAAAAAACAAAGTACAATGTTTCACTTTGTCAAATAGCATATGATAGAAATAGATGAATTAGTTGCAAACTTGAAGGGAAACTTTCTCTAAAACAGGCATGCATTTATCAAAAAATCCATTTTCTGTTATGGCATTAATATATATTATGAAAAAATACAGTTAAGTCTACACTGAAAAGTTTTTGTTTTTAGCTTTAAAATGTAAGAATGAGAAAATAATCATTTCTGAAGATGAATGGGCCAGTAATCTTAGTCTAATAAGAATTATAAATCTTCTACAGAAAAGGCCTACATTTTAGTTAAAGAAACCTTGGAGTTTTTTTAGGATATATTTTGTAACTGCAATTAGTTGCTGTCATTATGGAAAAATTCAGAAAATTATCAGTCTTTCAACAGTTACATCACAACCATACACTTCATCTTGCTATGATAAGTATTTAATGATCAAAAAAAAAAAGAAAGATAGATAGATGATAGTAGCAAAATCAAACATTATGATGTTGAATCTTAATATATTGAAGAAAGAAAAAAAGAAAACAAAAATTGGTGGAGAAGTTGATTGTGGACAGTGGATTAACTTTTATGATTGGGTGCACACAAATCCTGATATGTAGTTACATTTTATTTACTAATGGGGTGATGTTTACTTGAGATGGAATGAATATATCTAATGAGCATTTGTGGGAGAAACCTGGTTTAAAACCATGTTGAAATGAATTTCTAATGCTCACCGAGATTGTTTATTATACAGCTTTTGCCACTGAACTCAGCTGTGTATGTGTGCAGCACTCTCTTTAACCAAGGATGTGGACTTGTGGGGAAAGTCAATTGGAACAAATTGTATTCGACAGTCACCTCAATAGTGAAACATTCATTTTGTAAAATGAACTACCAGTCTTTTTTGAAGGATGTTCATTTGCATTTTTCCCCCAACAGATTTACATTTATCTGAACTGCCACTAGTCTGGTCAACAGAGTCCTTAGCCTTGCTCAACCAGATCTTTATTAAATTTAGTTTAATCCTTTACCCAAGTGTATACAAACAAAGTTTGTGCCTGAAGTATCTTCAGGACTGAAGCAACTCGTAGTAAAGGTGGACCAAGCTCTCATCACTCCTTGTCTCAGTATCTCCCATAATGCTATGCATTAAGGGAAGGGCCACTAGCCAGACCGGTTTTGACCTTTATTGAGGTCTCGTCAGTGGGAGCAGACCCAGAATTGGTGATACTGAGGCAGAAGCAATGGAGAGGTCATATTTACTTATACTAGTTACCAAAAGGTGTACCACCTTATTATTAAATTACTCTGGATTTAAAGAAAAATGTTGGAAGTTTATTTTCCACTGACTATATTAAATTTAGTTTAATCCTTTATCCAAGTGTATACAAACAAAGTTTGTGCCTGAAGTATCTTCAGGACTGAGGCAACTCGTAAAGGTGGACCAAGCTCTCATCACATGAGTCTGGCTTCCACTGACAAATTTCAAACCTTTATTTAAACTTTGAATTGTATTGTATATTGTGCAATATTTCTTTAATTTAAATGTAGTTTTAAGAGAGTAGTATCAATTTATGCCATGCCAGCTGTACATCATTAGTCTCTGTCCATTTAGGAAACTGATATCCACACCATCTATTTCAATTACTTATGTCCCCTTTTTCTTTTTGCTAATTGGAAGTGACAATTTAAAATAAATTATAGGTAAAAGATTTATTCTAATATCAGGAAAAGGAACAAGCCATGATATTTAATACTGAACTTGATGACAAACTTGAATAGAATGTAGTTTTACTGCTGTGACCAAATTTCAAATGAAAAAAACCTGAAAATGCAACTTAATATGTCCCTGCTTCCAACAGAGGCAGCAGTATGAAAAAACACTGGAATAATTTGAATCAGTAGAATGAGCAACTGACAAAACCTGGTTCTTGTTGAACTGTGAATAGCAAAATTGGAAATGAGTGACAGAGAGAATTATAATTGGGAAATTTTGATAAAAAGGCAGGACTAATAATATTGCAGTATATGCTAAATTCCTGTCCAGACACAAGGTGTACATTAATTCTCATGCAGGAAAAAACACAAGAAATAAAATCTTATTTATCCTCTATAGTAGGATACAAGACTATACAGGAACATTAAAACTGAAAATGGTCATTTAGTTTTGAGTATTCCACCTTTCATACTACTTTGTTTTTGATAAAAGAAAAATCAGTTGAGCAGCTTTAAGAAGTGAACTACAAGGCTCAAACAATGGAAGTACACATACCGACCACTGAATTAGAAAAAAACAGTCTTTATGCAGATGTATTTAAACATCACTCACACACACAGCCTACTTGCAGAATACTTGGTCACATGCATCACCATATGTTCCAGGCATCTATTTAAGAATGCTGTGGTCTGTAATGTTGATATCATTCATTAATGTTGATTACAATGGAAAAAACAAAGGATCTTTTGGAGTTTGATAAAAAGCTTATTGTGGGCACCCATCTGGCTGGAGCCACATTTTTGCAATCAACAGAGCTGACTGTTTCTCAAAAGGTGAGATATTCCAGGTGTTTAATCAGTAGAAAAATAATCCACACTGTTTGTCTAAGAGACAACTGTGGTCATAAGATAGTGTTAGGAATGAGATTGCCATTGTCTAAGAAGGCTTGTGTGGACAAACAGAACTTGCTGCGTGCAGCAATTGACCAAAGTATTTAATGAAGGCTATTCCCAACCCATATATCACTGAACTTTGCACATGGAATTGAAGAGGATCATACCGACAGTCTTATGCCCATATGGAAACACAATAGTAAATAAGTTTCTAATTTAGTGGTGTGTGTGTGTGTGTGTGTGTGTGTGTGTGTAGTTTGCTCAATGACAGAAAAATCAGAATTTTATGGTGAGCATTTCAAGCATTCCAAGAAAAGCTGAAACTAATGTGAAGAAGTCCTCTAAGTGTAAATTATCTGCTCTAAGCTCTTCTTACATTTTTCCTTATATTTTCTGTGTGTAAAAGAAGTTAAACAAAAGTCATATGAAGGTGATGAAATGTTTTGGAAGCTATTAAAAAAAACTTAGAGGAGAGAATACCACAAAAGGAAATGATAAAGGCAACATGAAATCTTAAAAGAAGGATAATTTGGATATCCTTATTTTTAGCTGGATATGTGGAGTAAAGACTTAAAAATTTATCAAATAAGCAACAATAGAACATCATAGTCTTGAGTATGCTCAAGGGAGTACTACAATGGTGTACTAAAGTTTATTACTAGCTTCTATTAAAAATTTTCTTCCAAATTAATTTATCAAAATTCTAATATTGTCATATCTTGTTTTTTTAGTCTTCTAAGATATCGTATCACTTGACCTAGAAGATTGATTTATTGTTTTTTTGTCCTTTTCCTGTTATGCTGGTAGTGAATGCCTACTTTACTCATTTTTCCTTCTCCTATTCTGTTTAAGTGACCAATACTACCATAGATGCCATCTTGAGCTGACAGAAAAGAAAAACTTTTATAACTGAAGAACTTTTTTTTAAAAAGTAATACCTTGTCAAGTATTCTGCATGTTAATTTTACATGCATTTGTTTTCTAGCTGGTTTGCTTGTTTTTGTGAGAGAAAAGCTGTCACCTCTATATGAGATCAGTAACTCAGTTGAAATGCCCATTTAAAGATTCCTTTTCATGATAATTGAACACAGATCTTCTTGCAAAGGATGCATGTTGTCATTCATCAACCAGCATTAGAGGGCTATAAGAAATGTCAAAACCCAGTATGAAACAATAACTGATTTAGAAGCGATAAAATAAAGACAATTAACTGGATGAAAAAATTCAATGAGTGTTTGCAAAAAGCTGCTTTAGGATATTTTGGAGTAGCAGGGTATCAACAAAATATAACTTAATGCAATGCTAGCTTTTTTTTTTTGCAAAGGATTCCATTATATTACAAGGGCATGCAGTGTGTTGTATGATGCTTTTGCATTAAATTATTCTTGTTTGTTAGACATCTCCAGATTAAGATATCAAGTTATACACATAACTTGATATCTTAATCAGCAGAACTAAATTGGTAACCTAGATTTTTTTTTTAAATACATGCTGTGTAAAATATAACTAGAATAAACACGTGAAATATATAAAAGATTAAGTATTCCAGTATCATATATGGTATCAATAATTTTTTGCATAGCACTAACAACTTTTGGTGTTTAACCACAGCCATCTCTCACCGTACTCAACACTATGGTGTGGCCAATTGCCATAAACCATTGAAAAGTCTTGGTTACAAGTGTTTGCTCTATAGTATAAATGTTATAAAGGAAATTTAGTATAAAAAATCTTTCAATCTTCTGCTTAATAGACTAATTGTGTGTGTGTGTATACGCACAGTTAAGCGTTAATCATTACTAAACTTAACTGTTTATCCTTATACAGTACAATGCATATTCATAACTACCTTATGTATGTATTTTTAATCATTTGCAGGAAAAAATCAAGAATGTTTTGTTCAAAGTTTGCTCTTATCTACCTGGTGAACTGTCTGACAACTGTAAGGCATTTGTTAACCAATATGGCAGTTCTTTCTTGATGATTATAGCACAAGCCATTGATCCAAGTACTACCTGTGTAGAACTTGATATGTGTCCTCAAGCTGTATTAATGAGCAACAAGCCAAAACATGGTATGTTATAATTCATAAACTTTATTTTTTCCAGTCTGTCAGATACATTGTAATGCATATGACAGATTTTGTATTGAATCTTTTCTTCTCAGTTCATTCAGATTGTTGTTCACTGAAATGATTAGTTTACTGATAGTAATAGCTGCAGCTAGCTTAATTAGCAGAGTGGATAGCATATCTGCTCTGGTTTGAATCCTACTATGAACATGGATGCTTGTGAATGTTTTAGATGGCAGATGAATTTTATCACCCAGGAATAAGCCATATACAAGCCAAGCCAGGAACAAGCCAAGGAGTTTGACCACCACTTCAATGTTTATTTGGAGACTTGAAAAAAGTTCCATGGTCTTTGGAGCAGTGATGCCATATTATCTAACCTTTAATGCATAGATTTTATTAAAATAGTATACTTAGCATTTGCCATTCAGCTTTCTTCACCATCGGTTTGATCCAAGTAGAAAGAGAGAAAGCATCTCTGCCCAAATACAGGTATTATATAAGAACAGAATTATTTGTGCTTGATATATTAGATGGAGCACCTCCAAGTGAGATGCTCAAGGAGTTTGTCTGCTTTTGGAGGGATGTCTTTTCCACTCCACCATACCTACCTGATTTTAGTCCTCCTATTTCAAGATCCATTTCAGAAATGAAACTTTTTCTATTTTTATAGTGAAAACTATTTTTTGATGAAATAGTTTTCACTTCCAGCCACTTTATCAGCTGTGGGATCAGATGACTTGACCTGTGGAGAGCAAATCCCCTCTGCTTATTTTGCAAGATCTAATTGATCTACCTCTGTTTACCAAATGTATACTATCATATCCTTGTCAGTGAAGAACACGCTTCTTCACTGGAAAGGATACGATGAAGGAAGATACATCTGTACCCTCTAATTCCCATCCAATTACAGTTCTCTCTTGTTGAAAAAGACAAGAGAGAACAGGTCCTGTTCTCTCTTGTCTTTTTCATAAAGTTTTAGAGGAATGTGTTCAGTCATACATACATAATTTTAAGTCGAGAGCCTTCACTCTGCAGATGATGCTGAGATTGCCATTCTTTCTTTCTCTTTATGGAGTCCCTGGATGTACAAAACCTTTTCTATATTTCAAGCACTGTTTATTGCAAGGTATCCAGAAGCTTTACTTGTCCTATGTTTCAGAGATTTAAATTTGCAAATTTTCTATCACCGAGGCTCTAGATTGATGTCCATCCCAGCACTTAGTGTATGCCAAGAAACCCTCTGCCTCCTATTTTCAATTATGTCATTGAGTTTCTTTGCTTTCTTCCAAGTCATACTGGCTACTCACTGGACACAACTACTGTAAGATGAGCTATGATCTTATAGCTTCTACCATAGAGGAACTCCTCCACCAAGCAGTTGACTTCTTTCAAATTTGAGGTTTAAACATCAATGTGACAAAGTTGACTGTGCTTTCTCTTGTTCCCCCTCAGGTAGAGACAAGCAACTGAAGGGTTGAGGAGTTCCTCAACCCTTATTCACGTTTGTATTGAGGAATTCCTCAATACAGGCGTGAAGGTTTTGTTAGAATATCACATTGTACCAAAACCTTCATGCCTGTATCCTGTAGATACTCTATTTGTAAACCTTAGTGTAGAGTGACTGTGTGAAGAACTTATCGGAGAATGACTTCTTTATTCCTCAGATTTGGAGTTGGATAGCACAGGAAATATTGTTGGGAGCTTAGGCTTCTGATTCTAGATGTGGGACCATAGTATGCAGCACTGTTTTCAGTGGTAAGTTTTTACCTCATTTCTAATTATGAAGGCCCTCAGATACTATGGAGGTCTTGGGATTTAGTTTGATTTAGTTCTGTTAATCAGTATAGACGAAACTGCATTCAGGGGAAAAAAAATTGATTTTGATCTTATAAAAACAGCAGACTGGTACTACACTCATCTGCTTTAAATCCAATCTATGATTCAATACTTTTATGAAAGTTACTCAGCATTTTCATCATGGAAATCCCACTCATAAAAAATAAAAAAAAAACTATGAAACTTACTACACTTTTTTTTAATGTTGGGCCCATACACAGGAGTTTGGTTGGTCAACCTATAGTACATTAGTACCATGTATGGGTAGTGGGTTGGGAAAGGAGGAATTTGTTTACATTTGATTTGAATGACTTTAAGTTGTATTCCTTAGGAAACACAGCAGGTGGGAGACTGTTCCACAGTGCAGCAGTTGCAGGGATGAAAGAAGAGGAAAAGAAACTTGTTCTGTTTGTTTCTAGGTGTACTGTGAAGGGATGTTGTGCAGCAGTTGCACATGTTCCAATGAGCTTAGTACTGAGTGGAGGAATGAGGAATTATTGATGTTATTTCAGATGAGCATTTCCCATGGAAATATTTGTAGAATAAACATACTGCAGAGACCATACGTCTGTGTGAAAGGGGGGGGGGGGGGAGTTGGTAAGGGATGGATCATTGATAAGTCTAATTGCTCTCTCTGGATTGAGTCAAGCATTTTGAGAGAGCTTTTAGGTGCCCCACCCCACATGTGGGAGCAGTATTCAATAGTTGGGCGGATTTGTGACTTGTATAATGTTAATAGCTCCGGGGGTGAAGTAACAACTTGAACGAAAGAGAAATCCTAATTTTTTTGAGGCTGAGGATGCAATGTTTGAGATATGTTTATGCCAGGAGAGGTTTGATGTGAGGGTGATTCCAAGGAGTGAGATCTCAAATGCTCTGGAAATTTGGGTATCATCAAAAAGGATACTGGGGAAAAATTGTTCTTTTTTATGGGAAATAGTACAGAACTGAGTTTTATTGGCGTTGAAATTTATGAGGTTGTAGGATCGCTTGGAGATCGGAGTTGAGGGTGGTGGTGGTTGATGTTCTGTAGGTTGAGGTGAGTTGTGTAGGGTAAGGCTTATCAAATGCAAGCGAGGAGTGTAGTGTGCTGTTGTCTGCAAAACTGTGTATTGGGTTGGAGGTCGATTGCAGTAGGTCATTGATATAAAGCAAGAAGAGGGTTGGTGAGAGGACAGAACCTTGTGGAACCCCAGCATTAATTGAATGGTGAGAGGATAGGGAGCTGTCCACCATCACACACAGTGTGTGTCCAGACAGAAAACTGGCAATCCACCTACAGAAGTCCTGGGTCAGACCGAATGATGGTAGTTGGCCTACTAGGCCTTCGTGCCAGACCTGGTCAAAGGCTTTGGAGATATCTAATGCAACCACTTGAGATTCGCCAAACCTCTCCATAGCATTTGTCCAGAGATGGGTGACGTATGTGAGTAGATCTCCTGTTGAGCGGCAGTGGCGGAATCCATACTGGCGGTCATTTATGTGGTGAGTGTCTTCAAGATAGTGTAGGAGTTGGGAATTCATGATTTTTTTCCATTACCTTTGACAGGACTGAGGTAAGCGAGATAGGGCAGTAATTGGCTGGCAGCGACATCATTCCCTTCTTGGGAATGGGCTGAATATAGGCCAATTTCCAGTTTGTGGAGTAGATTCCAGTGGTGTAGGCAAGTATATATAGGTGACATAGGATAGGGGTCAGTTCTGGAGCACAAACTTTCAGAACAATTGGGGGAATGCCATCAGGGCCAGGAGACTTTTGTGTCTAATTTGGAAGTATTTTTCTGATCTTCCTGGCAAAAGGATATAGGAGGCATTGTGTGTTGGGTGTCCGGAATGGCTGGGGGACATTTACCATCGTCAGTTTTTCATGCATTTGAAACAAAGTATGAAGCCAGAAGATCGGCTTTTTCTGTGGGTGATGATGCAGAAGAACCATCTGTGTATGATATAGTGTTGGACAGAAGTTACGGCCAATTGCTTTGGCGAGAGACCAAAAGACTCGGCTGCTGTTTGGACAGGCTGCTGGTGTCCTGCTTTTTGCTCTTTCGAACTCTGTTTTGGATGAGTTTTTTTTGCATCTGCAGTGCAATTACGGGCTTCGGTGTAAGCCTTGAAGGAGGATGAGGTTCTTGATTTCAGCCAGTTGTGCTATGTCTGGTGTTTCATCTCTACAGCCTTGGCACATCTTTTGGAGAACCAAGGTTTCGTTAGGGAGTGGCAGTTCAGAGTGCTGTGTGGAATGTATGTATTCATGCTGGTGAGGATTACTTTGGTAATAAGCTCAGTGCATATGTTTGGGTTGGAAGGCCGGAAGCAATAGTCCAACCATGGGATTGCGGCAGAAGTTGCGGAGGTTGTCTCACTTGGCACTGTTATAGTGCCAAATTACTCTTGTATGGGAGTGTCTGTGTAAATATTGTTTGCATGGGGGAGGAGATGAGCACTATGTTGTGATCAGAATTGCCCAGGGGGCTCACTACTTTCACTGTGTATTTGGAGTGATCATTGGTGAGGAAGAGATCTAGGGTGTTTGGGGAGTGGTTTGGGTTATCTGGTATTCTGGTTGGCATCTGGACAAGTTGTGTAAGGTCGTTGGTGATGGCAAATGTTTCGGCATCTCTGCCTGCAAGATCTGTACAACTGGAGGAGGAAAGCCAGCTAGTGTTGTGGATGCTAAAATCTCCTAGGAGGATGATTTTGCTGTTGGGAAAGTGGGATTGGAGAAAGTCTACTTTTAGGGAGAGGAAATTAAAGAGCTCAGGTTGGTTGCATTTGGGGAGCGATAGAGACAGCAGATGAATTGGACTGAGTAGGGGAGGGATATTTTCAAGCAAAGAAGGTCAAAGTTGGGTGATTCTAGGTTGAGTGCTCTCTGGCAAGGTATGTCAGAGTGGATGTATGCGCAGACACCACCACCCTTGGGGTGGAAGTTGTTGAAGAGTGAGTAGTTTGGAAAGTTGAGACAAGTGGTGCTGGGGGGGGGGTGAGATTTGAGTTTCTGCCAGGAAAAGTAGGTGGGGTTTGGTAGACTGTAGGTGGTAGTGGAAGCTATTCAGGTTGGAGTTTAGGCCACGGATGTTGAAGTGGTTGTGTAGGATTTTGTGAGTCATATGTTGGACCACATGGGTCTTGCACATTTCCTATGTGGTGGCTGCTAGTGGCATCACTTGGTTTTTTCACCAGTTTATCTTGTCTGTAGTTGGACCATTGTATTCAATGGTCCAACTGTTGTCACCATTTTGACATTTTTCTTTGAGTTGTCTTCAAAACTGGCGTCTTTGGACTCTTTGTGCAAATGTTAGGTCTAATTGTGCACATTATTATTATTTTTGATGTGCTTGTCAGCGTGTTGCAAGTCACTTTTACTAGGCGTGGAAAGTTCGTACTGTCCTTCCTTTTATTTATAGGCCCGAAACGATGACAACTAACGATATGCTTAGGATCGATGTTGCATTCTTTGGCCAGTTTGTTGATATCCTCTTGTAATGATTTTCCGTTGGGAAGTTCAAAATGATGGCATTGAGTTTGTTGTGTTTGGCCTCCATAAAGTCATTGACCATTGATGCAATTAGATCGCGAAGTTCTTTCACTGGCGGAGTGGAGCTTGCATTGTGCTGGTTTTCAATTTGTTCAAGCTTAGCTTCGACTGCATGTATTTTGTCAGTAAAAGTTTCATTTAAGACTGATGTGGTGTTCGAGGTTTTTGACACGTTTACCTATGTTCAGAAGTTGTTTTACCGAAGAAGGGCACAGCGAACAGAAGAACAGCTGGTTAAGTTCGATAAGTAGCTTATGTGTAGCTTCATTTATTTTCACGCACAAAGCATGCAGCCAGTGGCAACAGAACTTGCAGTATATGCCCTTTTTTCTGTGTCTGTGACACCGCTTTTGCTGTTGCGGCACGTAATAGGTTTGTTCAGTGGCAGTCGACGGCACTGTGCTGTCAAGACACGTGGTGCTCATTCACCATTGGCTTTTGCTGCCGCCATCTTTGCTGCATATGGTAGGCATCGTGAGTGCTAACCAGTGGCTGATTTTGAATTGGAAGGATAGCTGTTTTAATACACTAAGTACTTACACGTTGTACTGAAGTATTCCGCTGCTCGACACCCACTGTTGGGTTTCCGTTTGATGGTTAATTTCGATGGAAAAACACTCGCAATAACGGTAAATTAGGGAGCACAATCTTGTAGTAGCTTATTCACTGACGCCACCTGGTGGACTGATTAGACTAAAGGCTGCATAATCCAGAAACCCTCTAGAGACCAAATGTGATACCTCTTGAAGCCATGTTAAGCTTTCTTTCTATGAAGGGTGGTGATATCATACCATCTTATTTTAAAATAATATATACTAAGGTAACAAAAATAATAAAGTATAGTGCTAAGTCACTATTCTGGTATTCAGTGTACCCAAGTTACAAGAATTGGGTACACTGTCACATTTTTGTTTGTCTTCAATCAACAGAAAAAATGGCCTGCCTTTGTTTAATGTAGCAATGTGCACGCAGTAAATTTTTTGAAAGTTTCTCCACTTTGTTATAAATTCAAGTTAACAAGAAATTATTCTTGTTTCATCCTTTATCCAAGTGTAAGCAAACAAAGTTTGCACATGAAGCATCTTCACGACTAGGCTACTTGTATATAAAATGCTGGGAGGACTCGCATCAATTGCCCTAGTATTCCACAATGCAAAGCACACTTCGTTTCAGGATGTGTATGTTGCTATGTATTATGGAAAGACCACTACTCAGATCAGTTTTGACTTTTATTGAGGTCATATCTGTGGACGCTAGACCCAGAAGAGATACCAAGGGAAAATATGACTTCTGCATTAACTCAACCTTGATATCTTTTCTGGATCTGGCTCCTACAGATAAGACCTCAATAAAGGTCAAAACTGGTCTAGGTAGTAGTGGCCCTTCCATTATACATATCTGAAAAGAAGTGTTTTGCATTATGGGATATGAAGGCAATCATAATGCAAAAACCCTTCCTATGGGAAGAGTTTTTGCATTATGAGATATGATTAGAACTTAATAGAGGCTGTTGACTTTGCATCAGTTGTCTTAGTATTCCATGATACAAAAAAAAATCCTTTGTCAATTGATGGAAAGTCGACAGCTTCTGCATACAAGTAGCATTAGTTGAAGTTACTTCACACGTATGCTTGCACTTCAATATAGAATTAAAACAATATAACTTCTTGTCCAGCATAATACACATAATACCCAAGTGAGGAAACTTGCCAAACTTTAAAAGTGCACATTTTTTTTTTTTTATTGAGGTATCAGTTTTTATTCTGCTCAGCATTAGATAATAATCACCTCATGTTTCCAATCATCTGTACACTTTTATCTTGGACCAGTCTGAAGACAAAACTACAACAATAATTTAATCTGAGACATTTCTTTTGTTTGTCCTCAAAGCGAATTTATGATTTCTCCAAATTTTCCCAGAACATTTCTGTATGTCTTGGATTTATTTCTTAGCTTGTTATTTACAAATGCAGTAAAAGGCAAAGAGACTAGACAAGTCTATTGTCTAGTCCAATGGGACAATATCTCCAATATCACAAATCTCAGTGTCTGATTTCCTGTTTGGAAATTTTCACATCACCTCACTTGAAGTTGACTACCATTCAAGAAATTTAGCTTCATATTTTATGTTGAATACTTGTCTCCTGATGTGTACTCAAGGGGCATACAAGGTATATGATAGTAATTAAGTTTGTTATTACTAGGTTAGTATCAACAATTTTCTTCCAGATTAATTTGTCACATCTCTAATCATCCAATCTAATCTACCTAATCTATCAATTATATAATCATCTAATCTCTAATCAGCCAAAGTACCATGTTATCTGGTTGCCCTAGTTTCTAAATGAAAATAGCAGCCTTTGTACAACTGAACAGACATTCAAGCTAGCATGATATTTGTGTTGTATAATCTCAGCTAACATTGATTCAGCAACTGAATGAATAGCTAATAAAGGGACATGCAGACATTTCGCATGCCAATATTTAATAATATCCTATAATACCTGTTTGTGTATCTGTGTATGTGATTTCATTTGCTTGAGTTATGGTTTTATTCAAAAACACTGTTTTCAGACAGCTTTAGAACTGCACCAATCTAGAAAGTTAAGATATTTATAAATTATACAATAAGCAGTTAAAACCTACTGTAAGGTAAATTTAGTTTAATCCTTTATCCAAGTGTAAGCAAACAAAGTTTGCACCTGAAGTATCTTCAGGACTGAGGCAACTTGTGGTAAAGGTGGACCAAGCTCTCATCACTACTTGTCTTAGTATCTCCTATAATGCAAAGCACATCTCCTTGTGGACATGTACAATGCTATGTATTAAGGGAAGGGCCACTACCCAAACCGGTTTCGACCTTTATTGAGGTCCCGTCAGTGAGAGCCAGAGGCGGTAATACTAAGTGGAAGCAATGGAGAAGCCATATTTACCTATATGAGTTGCCAAAAGGTGTCTCACCATATTAAATTACTCTGGATTGGCAATTTGGGATTTAGCCGACCAAATTGTATTCTTATTGGTTAAACCAAAATAAAAATGATGGTACAACATGACAAAATTTCATGCCGGCTGGGGCGTCGCCCGGTTAAACAAGGCCCCCGTTGTTTTCGCCAGGGAACCAGGGCGAACAGCGAAAAGTCAGCTACTGGAACAAATCTGAAAACAAACCCCAACTCAACATCACCAGAGTTAAAGATCGGTACTATCAACATAAGAAGCCTGAATGGCAAAGAAATGGAGCTAGCTGAGGAATTAGATAAGTACCAGATCGACATAATAGGGGTGACTGAAACAAAAAAGACCAAAACTGGTGAGATCTTTCTGAGCAATAAATACAAAATGTTATATTCAGGCAATAACAATCAAGGAAAAGAAGGAGTAGCCATAGTGTTCAACACAAAATACGAGGCTAATCTTCTTGAATGGCAGTCAGTCTCAAGTAGAGTAATGTGGGCAAATATGAGAATGGGGAACTGGACAATGAGACTTATTTGTGCCTATGGTCCCACAGAAGGTTCTACTAAGGTAGAAGTGGAGGAATTTTTTGAGGCTTTAGAAAAAGCAACTGACACAATGAAAAAGGAAAAGTTGGTCCTTGTTGGGGATCTAAATAGTAGAGTAGGAAATGATTGTGAGACATACAAAAATATTTTGGGAAAATTTGGAGAAAAGAACAAAGCTAATAATAATGGCAAATATCTGTTGGGTTTCTGCTCAGGACATGGACTGGTTATTACTAACACCATGTTCCAACATAAAAATGTGCACAAATTCACATGGAGAGAAGAGGCTAGGAATAAGAAAGTCTCATTGACTATGTTATTGTTGATAGTGATGTTTTCTCCCTGGTGCAGGACACCAGAGTGTACAGGGGATTTGAAATTGGAAGTGATCACTATTTAGTCTTGAGCAGGATAAAATTGAATTTCATATTGAAAAGAATAACATGTAAGAAAGTTTTAAAGCGAATAAAGGTTGAGCAGCTCTCAGATGTAAACTGTAGACTAAAATACAGAAATATTATTGAAAAGAAAATGAAAGAGTTTGAGAACAGGAATCAAACCTTGGAGATTCAGTGGCAAACTCTGAAGGAAACATTGATTGATTCTGCCAGAGAGGCATGTGGTGAGGTTGTGTGCAAAGATAAAAAAATCAGAACTCCCTGGTGGACACAGGAAGTTAAAGAGGCAGTGAAGGAAAAGAAGAAAGCATATCAAAAGTTCCTGGCAAATAAGTCAGCTTTTACTCTTACAGAATACAGAGACAAATGTAAGAAAGCTAAACAGTGTGTAAAACTAGCTAAACAAAAGTCATGGGAGGACTTTGGCAAGAATATAGAAAATAAATATCAAGAAGGTGGCAAAATATTCTGGAGGTTGTTAAAGAAGCTTAGGAATGGAGGAAAGAGTGCTGTAAAAGGAATTAGAGATGATAAAGGTGAAATGAAAACAGGAGAAAAAGATATCCTTGAAGTATGGAGTAATTACTTTGAAAAACTGCTAAATGAAACAAGCAGTGATGACAGCACAGTGATAAAAAACACTGACCAGGCATGCAGTCAGGAATACATATCCATACTTGAAGTAGAAAAAGCCATCAAAGGCTTGAAATGTGGAAAGGCAGCAGGAGTAGATGATATTCGACCAGAAATGCTGAAGTATGGTGGTATAAGAGTCTTACAGTGGCTGCACTGCATAGTTCAGAAATCCTGGACAGAGGGACGAATTCCCGATGATTGGAGTAGAGCTCTCATAGTACCCATATATAAAAAGGGAAATAAAACTGAATGTGAGAATTACAGAGGTATTTCCCTACTGAGTGTTCCTGGCAAGATCTATGCAAGTATACTTGAGAAACGGTTGAGAAGAATTGTGGAAGAAAAGCTTGGTGAAGAACAAGCTGGATTCAGGCCAAATAGAGGCTGTCAGGATCAGATCTTCACTTTACGACAAATAGTCGAGAAAGCATGGGAATATAACAAAGATCTGTATTTAAGTTTTGTCGATTTGGAAAAGGCATATGACAAGGTCCCAAGAGAGAAGCTATTCAATATGCTGCAGTTATATGGTGTCAATGGGGCATTATATCAATCAATACTTAGTCTTTATTTGAGTTGTGAGTCAGCAGTTAGAATTGAAGGAAGTACAGGAAGATGGTTTAATGTTAAATCTGGTGTGAGACAAGGATGTACATTATCCCCTCTGTTATTCATTATCTATATGGATCACATTATGAAGGAATGTGGTATTACACCTGATATCAAAATTGGAGATGTTAATGTCAGCTCTTTGCTTTATGCGGATGATGTTATACTTCTAAATAAATCCGCTACAAGTCTGCAAGATTCTCTGACTAAATTGAATAGCTGTTGTAATAGATATGGTATGAAGGTCAGCAATAAAAAGACAAAGACAATGAAAATAGGCAGAATCATTGAAAATGTCAACTGTGTTGTGAATGGAGAACCTGTGGAACAAGTAAAACATTTCAGCTACTTAGGCACAATTTTTACTGAAGATGGTAAACTAAATATAGAAATAGACAACAGAATCAGCAAAGCTGGTATCGTGGGAAGTCAATTGAATAAATTCATATGGAATAAGAAAGAAATTAGTCGGAACACTAAATTAGCTGTATACAAGACTGTGTTCAAACCAATTTTAACTTGTGGATCTGAGAGCTTGGTCAGAAGTAAAACACTTGACCAAAGACTAGAGACTGCAGATATGAGAGTCCTGAGAAAGATTAGAGGCGTGAACAGATGGCATCAATGGCAATATCATATTAAAAATGAGGATATTAGGAAAGAACTTGACATTGTCAGCATCCAGGAATGCGTTAGCAGAGCTAATCTCAGATGGTATGGTCACTTAAATAGAATGGGAGAGGAAAGATTAGCAAAACAAGTGTTCTCTGCCAGGTTGGCAGGAAAACGACCCAGAGGAAGACCAAGATATAGGTGGATTGATACGGTACAAAGTGCCTTAGACGATAGAAATATAAGATCTGATAATGTTGGAGTCTTGACAAGTAACAGACTGATTTGGAGGAAAATTGTAGATAGGAAGTTGGTAATGATGTAATTTTTTCATGTAGTACTGTCATATCCTGTACACCCCTTGAGGGTACATGGCAGGAATTTGATGATGATGATGATGATGATGGATTTAGAGAAAAATGTTGGAAGTTTTTTTCCCACTTGGTTAGACTATAATAAATTATTTAGTTTAATCCTTTATCCAAGTGTAAGCAAAAAAAAAAAACTTCCAACTACTGTAAGGTAATTTTACTATCATGAGAGAAGATCACAAAGATTAATTAGAACCATTAATCAATGTATAGTGCATTAAAATAAACATGTCTTGTTTCTTTACTATATTGGTTTCTCTAGTAGATATAAGATGCTTAAGTTGAATTACACCAAGAACCCTGTATCTCTTAAGAGTTTAAATAACAAGAGGAGATTAACTCGCCATCAAATTCTTGACATGTTCCCTCAAGGGGTGTATATGTTATTATGATAGTACTACATGAAGACCTTGCATCATTACTAGCTTCCTATCAATAGTTTTCCACCAAATCAATCTGTTATCTCTCAAGACTCCAACGTCATCAGATCTTATATTTCTGTCTTCTAAGGCACTTTTCAATCCACTTATATCTTGGACTTCCTCTTGGGTCTTTACCTGCCCACCTGATAGAGAACACTTGTTTTGCTACTCTTTCCTCTCCCATTCTGTTTAAGTGACCATACCATCCCAGATTAGCTTTGCTAACACATTCCTAGATGCTAACAATGTCAAGTTCTTTCCTAATATCCTCGTTTTTAATGATATTGCCATCTGTTCACACCCTTAATCTTTCTCAGGACTCTCCTATGTGTGATCTCTAGTCTTTGGTCAAGTGTTTTATTTCTAACCCAGCTCTCAGATCCATAACTTAAAATTTGTTTGAATACTGTCTTGTATACAGTTGATTTAGTGTTTTCACTAATTTCTCTCTTATCCCATATAAATTTATTCATTTGACTTCCTATCATACAAGTTTTGTTGATTCTGCTATCTATTTCCATATTTAATTTACCATTCTCACTAAAAATTGTGCCGAAGTAGCTGGAATGTTTTACTTGTTCTGTAGGTTCTTCATTCACGATGTATTTGATATTTTCAGTGTTTCTGCCTATTTTCATTCTTTGTCTTGTTATTGATGATTTTCTTATCAAATTATTTACAACTGTTGTTTAATTTAGTCAGGGAATCTTGCAGAATGTACTGAGTTTATTTAAAAGTATAACATCACCTACATAAAATAAAGAGCTGAGATTAACATCTCCAATTTTCATATTAGGTTTAATGCTTTCCTTCATAATGTGATCCATATAGATATTAAATAAAAGAGGGGATAATGCATATCCTTGTCTGACAGATTTAATGTCAAACCATCTTCCTGTACTTTATTCTAACTGCTGACTTACAATTCAAAAGTATTGCTTGATATCATGTCCCAGTGACACCATATAACTGTAGTATTTTGAATAGCTTTCCTCTTGGCACCTTGTCATATACCTTTTGCATATCAACAAAACAAATACAGATCTTTGTTATATTTCCACGATTTCTCAACTGTTTATCATAAAGTGAAAATCTGATCCTGACAGCCTCTATTTGGTCTGAATCCAGCTTGTTCTTCACCATCTTCCCTTCCACAATCCATCTCAACCATTTCTCAAGTATACTTGAATAAATCTTACCAGGAACACTCAGTAGAAAAATACATCTGTAATTCTACATTGTTTTGCTTCCCTTTTTATTTCTCAATCATCTGGAATTCGTACCTCAGGCCTTCTGAACTATGCAGTACAGCCACTGCAAAACGTTTATACCTTCATACTTGAGCATTTCTGGTTGAACATCATCTACTCCTGCTGCCTTTCCACATTTCATGCTTTTGATAGCTTTTTCTACTTGGATAAGTATGGATATGCATTCCTGATTGCATGCCTATTTTATTATTTTTTTTACCACTGTGCTGTTACATCATCATCAAATTCCTGCCATGTACCATCAAGAGGTAGTACAGGATATGATAGTACTACATGAAAAAAAATTACATCATTACTAACTTCCTATCTACAATTTTCCTCCAAATCAGTCTGTTACTTGCCAAGACTCCAACACTATCATATCTTATATTTCTATCGTCTAAGGCACTTTGTACCGTATCAATCCACCTATATCTTGGTCTTCCTCTGGGTCGTTTTCCTGCCAACCTGGTAGAGAACACTTGTTTTGCTAATCTTTCTTCACCCATTCTGTTTAAGTGACCATACCACCTACAATTAACTCTGCTAACGCATTCCTGGATGCTGACAATGTCAAGTTCTTTCCTAATATCCTCGTTTTTAATATGATATTGCCGTTGATGTCATCTGTTCATGCCTCTAATCTTTCTCAGGACTTTCATATCTGCAGTCTCTAGTCTTTGGTCAAGTGTTTTACTTCTGACCCAGCTCTCAGATGCATAAGTTAAAACTGGTTTGAACACTGTCTTGTATACAGCTAATTTAGTGTTCCAACTAATTTCTCTCTTATTCCATATGAATTTATTCAATTGACTTCCTACTATGCCAGCTTTGTTGATTCTGTTATCTATTTCCATATTTAATTTACCATCTTCACTAAAAATCATGCCTAAGTAGCTGAAATGTTTTACTTGTTCCACAGGTTCTCCATTCACAACACAGTTGACATTTTCAATGATTCTGCCTATTTTCATTGTCTGTCTTTTTATTGCTGACCTTCATACCATATCTATTATAACAGTTATTCAATTTAGTCAGAGAATCTTGCCGACTTGTAGCGGATTTATTTAGAAGTATAACATCATCTGCATAAAGCAAAGAGCTGATATTAACATCTCCAATTTTGATATCATGTTTAATACCACTTTCCTTCATAATGTGATCCATATAGATAATGAATAACAGAGGGGATAATGTACATCCTTGTCTCACCAGATTTAACATTAAACCATCTTCCTGTACTTCCTTCAATTCTAACTGCTGACTTACAACTCATAAAGACTAAGTATTGCTTGATATAATGCCCCATTGACACCATATAACTGTAGCGTATTGAATAGCTTCTCTCTTGACGTCTTGTCATAAGCCTTTTCCAGATCGACAAAACACAAATACAGATCTTTGTTATATTCCCATGCTTATTCAACTATTTCTCATAAAGTGAAGATCTGATCCTGACAGCCTCTATTTGGCCTGAATTCAGCTTGTTCTTCACCAAGCTTTCCTTCCACAATTCTTCTCACCCGTTTCTCAAGTATACTTGCATAGATCTTGCCAGGAACACTCAGTAGGGAAATACCTCTGTAATTCTCACATTCAGTTTTATTTCCTTTTTTATATATGGGTACTATGAGAGCTCTACTCCAATTATCGGGAATTCGTCCCTCTGTCCAGGCTTTCTGAATTATGCAGTGCAGCCACTGTAAGACTCTTATACCACCATACTTCAGCATTTCTGGTCGAATATCATCTACTCCAGCTGCCTTTCCACATTTCAAGCCTTTGATGGCTTTTTGTACTTCAAGTATGAATATGTATTTCTAACTTCATGCCTGGTCAGTGTTTTTTACCACTGTGCTGTCACTGCTTGTTTCATTTAGCAATTTTTCAAAGTAATTACTCCATACTTCAAGGATATCTTTTTCTCCAATTTTCATGTCATCTTTATCATCTCTAACTCTTTTTACAGCACTCTTTCCTCCATTCTTAAGCTTCTTCAACAACCTCCAGAATATTTTGCCACCTTCTTGATATTTATTTTCTATATTCTTGCATTTATCTCTGTATTCTCTAAGAGCACAAGCTGACTTATTTGTCAGGAACTTTTGATATGCTTTCTTCTTTTCCTTCACTGCCTCTTTAACTTCCTGTGTCCACCATGGAGTTCTAATTTTTCTATCCTTGCAGACAACTTCACCACATGCCTCTCTAGCTGAATCAATCAGGGCTTTTTTCAAGGCTTGTCACTGGATCTCCAAGGTTTGATTCCTGTTCTCAAACTCTTTCATTTTTTCTTCAATAATCTTTGTGTATTTTAGTCTACAGTTCACATCTGAGAGCTGCTCAACTTTTATTCGCTTTAAAACTTTCTTACATGTTATTCTTTTCAATTTTATTCTGCTCAAGACTAAATAGTGATCACTTCCAATTTCAAATCCTCTGTACACTCTGGTGTCCTGCACCAGGGAGAAAACATCACTATCAACAACATAGTCAATGAGACGTTTCTTATTCCTTGCCTCTTCTCTTCTTGTGAATTTGTGCGCATTTTTATGTTGGAACATGGTGTTAGTAATAACCAGTCCATGTTCTGAGCAGAAATACAACAGATATTGGCCATTATTATTAGCTTTGCTCTTTTCTCCAAATTTTCCCAAAATATTTTTGTATGTCTCACAATCATTTCCTACTCTGTTATTTAGATCCCCAACACGGGCCAACTTTTCCTTTTTCATTGTGTTAGTTGCTTTCTCTAGAGCCTCAAAAATTCCTCCACTTCTACCATAGTAGAGCATTCTGTGGGACCATAGGCACAAATAAGTCTCATTGTCCAGTTCCCCATTCTCATATTTGCCCACATTACTCTATTTGAGACTGCCTGCCATTCAAGAAGATTAGCCTCGTATTTTGTGTTGAATACTATGGCCTGAATATAACATTTTGTATTTATTGCTCAGAAAGATCTCACCAGTTTTTATCTTTTTTGTTTCAGTCACCCGTATTATGTCGATCTTGTACTTATCTAATTCCTCAGCTAGCTCCATTTCTTTGCCATTTAGGCTTCCTATGTTGATAGTACCGATCTTTAACTCTGGTGATGTTGAGTTGGGGTATGTTTTCAGATTTGTTTCAGTAGCTGACTTTTTGCTGTTCACCCTGGTTCCCTGGAGAAAACAACGGGGGCCTTGTTTAACCGGGCGACGCCCCAGCCAGCATGAAATTTTGTCACGTTGTACCATCATTTTTTATTTTGGTTTAACCAATAAAAATACAATTTGGTCGGCTAAATCCCAAATTGCCAGTCCATCCTCGTTTGTTCAGTATCCAAGTAGATACCCAACAGGGTGCACCACGAGAAGGTGAGGATTGGACATTAGGTCAGAAGCCCTGGTCGGTTCTCGGCATTCCTTTAAAGGCTATGTGGAGGTCTCCTCTCAGTTATACAGCTTTTACTGCTTGTTTCATTTAGCAATTTTTCGTATTTACTCCATATATCAAGGATATATTTTTCTCCAGTTTTCATACCACCTTTATCATTTCTAATTTCTTTTACATCACTCTTTCCTCCATTTCTTAACTTTTTCAACAACCTCTAGAATAACTTGACACCTTCTTGATATTTATTTTCTATGTTCTTACCCAAGTCTTCTCATGACTTTTGCTTAGCTAGTTTTATAGTGTTTAGCTTTCTTACATTTGTCTCTGTATTCTGCAAGAGCACAAGCTGACTTTTGACATGCTTTCTTCTTTTTCTTCACTAACTCTAACTTCTTGTATCCAGCATGGATTTCTGATTTTTCTATCCTTGCTGACAACCTCACCACATGCCTCTCTGGCTGAATCAATCAATGTTTTCTTTAGGGCTTGCTACTGAATCTCCAGGGTTTGGTTTCTGTTCTCAAAATCTTTCATTATTTCTTGAATAATATTTGTGTATTTTAGTTCACATCTGAGAGCAGTTCAACTTTTATTCCCTTTAAAACTTTCTTACATGTTCTTTTTTTAGTATGAAATTAAATTTTAACCTGCTCTAGACTAAATTGTGATCACTTCCAATTTCAAATCCTCTGTACACTCTAGTGTCCTTCACCAGAGAGAAAACATCACTATCAACAATAACATAGTCAATGAGACTTTTCTTATTCCTTTCTTCTTCTCTCCATGTGAAATTATGCATATCTTTTTGTTGGAATATGGTATTAATAATAACCAGTCCATGTCCTGAGCAGAAATCCAACAGGTATTTGCTATTATTAGCTTTGCTCTTTTCTCCAAATTTTCCCAAAATATTTCTGTGTCTGACAATCATTTCCTATTCTGCTGTTTAGATCCCGAACAAGGACCAACTTTTCCTCCTTCATTGTGTCAATTGCTTTCCCTAAAAGCCTCAAAAAAATTCTTCCACTTCTACCTTAGTAGACCCCTCTGTGGGACCATAGGCACAAATAAGTCTCATTGTCCAGTTCCACATTCTAATTTGCCCATATCACTCTACTTGATACTGCATGCCATTCAAGATTAGGTATTTGGCATTGAATACTATAGCTACTTCTTTTCCTTGAATGTTATTGCCTGAATATATCATTTTGTATTTATTGCTCAGAAAGATCTCGCCAGCTTTTGTCTTTTGTTTCAGTTACTCCTATTATGTCAATCTGGTACTTATCCAGTTCCTCGGCCAGCTCTATTTCTTTTCCATTCAGGCTTCTTATGTTGATAGTACCAATCTTGAACTCTGATGTTGAGTTAGTGTCTGTTTCAGGATTTGTTCCAGTAGCTGACTTTTTGCCGTTTGCCCTAGTTCCCTGGTTTAAACAACAGGAGCCTTGTTTAAGCAAGTTACACCCAAGCCATCATGAAATTCTGTCATGTTGTACCCTTTTATTTGTGTTTAAGGCAATAAGAATGCAGTTTGGTCAACTAAACCTCAAATTGCCAGTCCATCCTCATTTGTTCAGTATCCAGGTAGATACCCAACAGAATGCATCACTAGATCAGAAGCCCCGATCGGTTCTCCACATTCCTTTAAAGGCTATATGGAGGTCTCCTCTCTGTTACACAATTCTGACCCTTAAGAACTGTCCTGTCTAATTACTTGAAAAATTCCTCTACCTCATTCTTTCCAGAACATTGTATGAGAATATACAATACACACAAGTTTCCTGCTTGGAAATTTGCTCACATCACCTCATTCGAAGTTGATTCCATTAAAATTAATTTGTCGTCTTCTCTGAAAAATTAAGCTTGAAAATTTGTTATTTATTCTTTTGGAATTTTCCTTATGATATAACTGATTTGTTCTTGTATCATATATTAATGCTCCCATTATTCTTTCTTTTTTTGTGTGTATTAGTTTCTGTCAAAGAACTACAGCTAGATCGATGTGAAATATGTCAAACTGTTATAAATTACTTAGCCAAGCTTCTGGAAACTGATGGTTTTGATACAGATATTGCTACAATGGTAGCAAAAGTCTGCAATATTCTTCCTGCATCAATAAAGAGTCAGGTAAATTATTTATTACATATTTAGATCCCTGCACTTAGTCCATAATATTAAACATATATACATATTAGAGCTCAAAGTTCCTTATACAAGTGTGTTTGAAAAGTTTGGTAAATTTCCAATAGACGGTGACACAATTGTTCATTCATACAAGTGTTGGCACATATCATCTTTATCATGACCCCTGGCAAAATTTTAGCCACGTGTGACATGTAGTTCTTGTTTGGCAAACATTTAAACTGATCGTGTTTGCATTTTTCATAAAAATGGAAAAAAATGAGTTTTATGCAGTGATAAAGCACTTTTATTTGAAGAAGTGGAAGGCCATGCTGATCAAAGCTGAGTTAGATGCAGTTCATTGGGGACTTTGCACCAGCATTAAAGACTATTTATTTTTGGATAAATGAGTTTAAACATAGTTGTAAATCCATTGAAGATGAAATACGCTGGATGCCTGACTGAGGTCACTACGAAGGAAATGATTGACAAAATGTATGGTATCATTATGGAAGACCACTGAGATTGTAGGCATCTCAACTGAATGGGTGTATAATATCCTGGACGAAAAGTTGCACATGAAAAAGCTGTGTGCGTGATGGGTGCTGAGATTGTTGACTGTCGATCAAAAACACATGCAAAAAGAAATTTCAATGCAGTGTTTGGTAATTCTAGTAGCAAGACTTATACGTTGGTTAGACATAACTGGTAATTAGTTTACGGAATTAACAACGCATATAAAGTATATTAATTAAAGGTAACTATAATGAATAACTTCTAGGTACGTTTTTTAGAGCTGCAATATTATTAAATTTCGCAATATTATTATTGCGAAAGATTATTCAAAGAATCTTCAGCAGCTCTAAAAAACGTACCTAACCTCAACAAATTTGGGTGCTTGAAACTGCCCCAAATTTGGGAGACTTTCATTATGAGAACTTCAGCCCAACTGCCAAGACTACCAAATTAGCCCGCAACAGGGCACCATTAGGACTTTAGGAACAATATTAGTTTCTTGCTTTCTTCCTCATTTGCTTTGTGTTAGTTCCTGAGTGCACTTACCATATCTTTATGTTCCTGAAGATGGCAATGTGACATTGCCGAAATATAGAAGTTATTCATTATAGTTACCTTTAATTAATATACTTTATATGCATTGTTAATTCCGTAAACTAATTACCAGTTATGTCTAACCAACGTATAAGTCTTGCTACTAGAATCATGATCATCCACGGAGATGCAATCGCACGAAAGGCCCGTTAATACGGCAAATTGAGGTTGAAGATATCTAGGCAAATAAATCGTCTGACGTTCCTAAAACGCTGCTGGGATAACAAAGTGATCCCTAATTGTGTCAAATTGAAGCACCGTTTTACTTCCGAGAAAGCTCTACGCATTTATAACCGCACTAGCTTCGCCCTATTAAGAGAACAAATTACCGCGATGCGCATTCTCCTTGCCGATGAAAACAAAACCTTACGGGCGCTAGAGGAAGAGCTTTCAAATACACTCGGCCTTGATCTATGGTCTATACTTCATGACATCTCATGCGCATCGGCAAGAAAGGAATTCGAAAAAATACGTAGTCGGCACGTGAAAAAATACGAAAACCTGACAAAGACTTCTACTTCCATACCTCAGCCACCACTCAACACTGTAGTCAACCTCTCGTCGGCAGTTCTAAAGCCTGAAGCACTCACCGCACTTTCACGTGGTCACAATTTAGCCCTAGCTCCTAAAAGGATACCTGCTGAAGAAATCATGATCCAAATAGAGCGTGGAATTCACAACCTGCCTAACCATATCGCCAACAACGTAAGACTGGATGTAGTCGGTGTTCTCACTAAAGCCAAACCTCCAAAATCCAACTTATCCAAAAACGAATATACAGCCCTACAAGAATTGAAAAACAACAAAAAAATAGTAATCACCAAAGCTGATAAGGGAAGCGCCACTGTGGTACTCAATCAAAAAGATTACAAAGGTAAGCTAAATTCTTTAGTACTAGACCGTACTACTTACCTCCCCATTGAATATAATCCGACCAGCTCTCAGATTAGAACTATCCACAGACTCCTTAAGAAAGTCACTTCTTGGCCTGTGGAAGTCACCAACAAACTTAAACCTTATAACTCTAGACCCCCCCCCCCCCCCGATTATATGGACTCCCAAAAATACATAAACAAAATGTGCCATTGCGTCCCATAGTGGATGGCATTGATTCCCCCACATATAAATTAGCCAAACATTTAGCCAAAACGCTCACACACTACACTGGCAACACACCATCACACATAAAAAAAACTCAACCCACTTTAAAGCCAGTATAGAAAACCTCACACTCCAACACACTGACATAATGGTCAGTTTTGACGTCTCCTCCCTATTCACTAATGTCCCACTCAAAGAAACCTTTGAGCTCATCCAAGCCAAGTTTCCTCCCTATATCTCAGCCCTATTTCAGTTCACAATGAACTCAGGCTATTTCGTTTGGCAAGGAAAGTTCTACAAACAGATAGAGGGGACAGCCATGGGTTCACCACTTTCCCCACCCTTGGCCAATTTCTTTATGGAGACATTTGAAGAGAAAGCCTTAAACTCTGCCCCACAAAAACCCACTATTTGGCTTCGTTATGTGGATGATGTGTTTGCTATTTGGCCACATGGCTCAGACACACTCCACTCCTTCCTAGCACACTTAAACAACCAACACCCTAGAGTCCAGTTCACCTTAGAAAAAGAGGAAAACAACACCCTCCCCTTCCTAGACACTTTAATCACCCCCCAGCTTGATGGATCTTTGGTTTTCTCTGTTTACAGAAAACCCACCCACACTGGCAGATACATTCACCAGCAATCCCCCCCCTCACAACAATATGGGGTGATAAAAACACTATATAACAGGGCAAAATTAATCTGCTCAGATGACAAGGCCCTGACTATTGAACTAAACCACATCCTCAACACTTTCTTAGCCAATGGCTATAGCCCCAAAAAATGCTAAAACCTGTAAACCACAACCCCCCCTCCACAATAAAGATTACACCAAGTCTATCACCATCCCCTACATCCAGGGCACCTCTGAGAAAATAACCAATATCCTCAAAAAAATATGACCTTACTTCCTGTTACAGACCATATAAAAAGTTGGCATCCCTTATCCGCTCTACCAAAGACCAACCACTTCCCCTAGACCTACCTGGTGTATACCAGGTCCCTTGCAGCTGCAAATTGTCCTACTTTGGCCAAACAGGCAGAACAACAAATATCAGGATTTCAGAACACCAAGACTACATCCGGTTTCACCAGTACAGCCGCTCTGGGCTGGCAGACCATGCCTTAGATACCCACCATAAAATTCGTTGGAAGAAAACAAAAATAATTCATTGCAGCAAGTTTAAATACGAAAGATTATTCAAAGAATCTTCAGCAGCTCTAAAAAACGTACCTAACCTCAACAAATTTGGGTGCATGAAACTGCCCCAAATTTGGGAGACTTTCATTATGAGAACTTCAGCCCAACTGCCAAGACTACCAAATTAGCCCGCAAGAGGGCACCATTAGGACTTTAAGAAGAACAATAGTTTCTTGCTTTCTTCCTCATTTGCTTTGTGTTAGTTCCTGAGTGCACATACCATATCTTTATGTTCCTGAGGATGGCAACGTGACATTGCCAAAATATAGAAGTTATTCATTATAGTTACCTTTTAATTAATATACTTTATATGCGTTGTTAATTCCGTAAACTAATTACCAGTGTTTGGTAATGTTTAATCGCAATTTGCAGAATTTTTTGCATTGATTCGTGATTGTAGACGAAACTTGGATCTACCACTACACACCTAATCCAAGCAGCAGTCAAAACAGTGAACAATGCCTGGTGAAAGAGCACCGAAAAAAGCGAAGACCGTTTTGTCAGCTGGGGAGGTGATGGCCACTATTTTTTGGAATTCCCAAGGAATTATCATGATAGACTATTTGGAAAAGGGTAAGACAATAACAGGAGTCTATCATGCATCATTGTTGGACCATTTAAAAGAACTGAAGAAAAAACAGCCAAGATTGGTACACAAGAAAAAGTGCTCTTTCATCCATCGAGACAATGCACCGTCCCACACATCGGCCGTCTCAATGGCAAAATCGCATGAATTGAGGTTCGAATTGGTTCCGCATCCACCATATTCTCTGAGCTTGGCCTCTTGTGACTTCTTCTTGTTCCCAAACTTAAAAATCTGGCTCAGTGGGAAAAAATTTTCTTCAAAAGAGAATGTCATCATCAGGGCTGCCAATGACTATTTTGTACAATTTAACAAATCCTACTTTTTAGATTGGATGAAAAAATTGGAAATTCACTGGACCAAATGTGTAGACCTTGATGGAGACTATGTTGAGAAATAAAGCGACTTTTTTTCCCAAGAAAAATGTATTTAACGTAATTTTTTATCAAACTTTTCAAACAACCCTCATATGTACATGGATCTAATCAGTGGTGAGCTATGGAAATTTTAACAAAGGGCTTGCATCGTCAAGCAAAAAAAAGCTGTATTTCACACAAAAACTTTTATTAATGCAGCTTGTGTACAAATGCCAATCAAAAAGTATGAGGGGACAATCAACCTGTAAAGGCTATCATTTATAAACAAATATTTCATGATCTAAACATGAAATACTTGCACACAATCATCTGTGTTAATTTATCTTACATGAGAAAAACATTTTTAATTATCAAAATATAAGAATAAAATCTTTTATAATCGCACATATGAAATAGTCTGCATTTTTTATAAACAAAATAAATTTCTTTTGTTTGTGATAGAAGTTTTTATGACAAACAATCTATAAATAATAAATATTATCTAAACGCAATAATATTGAAATACATTATATTTCTCTTTTGTTTTTATACTTCACATGATAATCAATGGTACCAATTAAGGGGCATTATTTTATAGTCCTATTTATTTATGTGATTACCAAAAGTGAATTATTATTTGTAAAATGGTAGTAACAGTAACTATACTATTTTATTTAATAAAATCACTTTCGAGACAATGAGAAGATTTTACATGAAAAAAAAAACCTCACTCCTCTACATGTTAACCTTTACAAATGATTACTTTAAGGAAATACTTATGACAACAGCTGCCACACCTTGTTTCCTTCCTCCTTCACGTCTTGTGTTCTTCTAGGAGGATTTATAGCCGAGCGATGATTTTCTAGAAAAGATTTGACATAAGGATTCGGATTAAATTCATTCAATTCATTTAAATGAATAAATTCATTCAAATTTAATTCATCCATTTATACATATGTCATTAAATCCAAAATATGTTTTATAGTGAGAGAAGATTTCTTTGTCATTACGATATTATTCATCACACTAAAAGATCGTTCAGCTTCAGGGCTGCAAACTGCAATTGTTACCATAATCACTTTGGCTGTTTTCACCGTGCTGGGAATTTAGTTTTGTAACTTTCCAGTCAAAGCCATTTCTACTAAATCTCTAAAATCATTAATTTTAATTTCATATTTTAAAATAAAATTTAAAGATCTTATTCTCTTTCTCCTTCTTACCATGGAGACGTAACTTATTCCATGTTTCAGGATAACATACATTTAAAATGTTTTTCAGTTCTTCATCTTCCAAATCCTCATGATTTTCATTTTTAAGTTTGAAATTACTTTGCTGCATTAATGTATCCTTTAAAGACATTATAAGAGAGTTTAGTAATGTTTCTCGCTGTAGTTTGTGAAATCTGATTTTGCTTTCAATTACTATTCCTTCAAATTCTTTTGATTTTAACATTGTATCAATTTTAGATTCATAAGAACCTACAGATTTTTAAAATCATTAATTGTTCACATGATTAAGGAGTGGGTCCTTATAATACTTATATTGTGACTTTGTAGAACTTCTGACAGATATGATAATTCCTGTAGGATATCAATCATTAATACTAGATCTTTTAAAAATTCCAAATATAGAAGTGAGTTTAAAAAGCCCTTATATTTATTGTTCGATGCAAAATGCTTGCATACAGATGGGCAATTTCTCCACACAGCAAGAGCCGTTCGTAAACTGCAAGCTGCCCATCTTTAAAATTTCGATACCAAGGTCTTTTGCAATCGTATTTAATTCTCGTTGATTTTTTGATGATTGATGATAAAAAGCATATAATTATCCATAAATATTTCAAAATGATTTATTTCTTTTTGTTTTTTAATGAATTAATTTTTTTTATCAAATCGTCTAATGCTAATTGTAAACAATGAGCTACGCAATGCCAAATCACAATGTTGGGAAATTTTTGTAGAAGTTTGATTGCAACACCTGATTTGTTTCCTAACATTATACTAGCTCCATCAGAACAAAATGCAATGAGATGATTTTTTAAATAGTTATCAGAAAATCCATATGAATTTAAAGTGGCAATTATAGGTAGCACGTATACATTCCACAGTGGTATTTTCTAGTTCTACAAGATCTACAAAAATCATACATGGTTCAGTGAGCTCAACTTGTATATGAATAATTAAAACACTTATTTTTGATAATGTTGTCAATTCGTCTGCTATTATAGAAATTTTGCATTTTTTTTCTATTATTTTGAACAATATTGCAGGCTTCTTGAACAATCGACCATGCAGAACAACTTTTTTTCATGTGGTGTAACAAATGACAGTTATCCTAATGTTTGCATGACTAACTACCAACCGTCTTAGAGACAACTTCTACACAATTTCAGATGTATTATCAGTGTGACAGTGCATCTGAACATTTCAATTGGAATATTACATAGATCTGATGTTGAAAGTATGTCCACTCCGTAATCTTAAAGATGCCAAGAAATTATATTCTTGGTTTCATTCTTTATCCAAACGTAAGCAAACAAAGTTTGCACATGAAGTAACTTCATGACAGAACACTCGTATATAGAGGCTAATGACTTCACATCAATTGCCTTAGTATCCAATAATGCAATGCACACATCCTTACAAACATGTATAATGCAATGCATTATGGGGAAGACTACTACCCAGTGTTAGATCTAGGATTTAACTAAAACACAATACTAAGTAAGAAAACACTTGTACTGTTAGCAAAGTAAGCATATTATATTAGAAAACATGTCACATTTTCTATAGAAAAAAAAATTGCATGTCTAAGCATAAATATGTTGTTTAAAGCGTTAATGTTAAATTGTGCTCTATACAAGAACGTGTATCTAAGTGCTAACAAAAGTCCAAAGGTTGCTAGCTGACCACTGCCGATGATGTGAACCCCAAGGCAGAGGCGTTCGTGGAAAGCGAACGGAATTTGTGTTCCACGAAAAGAGCATTCATCGAGGCGCAGAGGTGTGACGCCACTTCGTAAGAATGAATAGGAAGGTGCTGTGGATAAGATTCGAAGGCGGAAAGAGGGTGCTATGAAGGAGGATAAAAGAGAGTTCACATGTGTTTGAGGGCCTCTTTTTTGTCTATTCCTGTTTCTCGTGCGGACCAGCGATGCAGATGACCGGAAGGAAGCCTGCCGATGACGAGCTGCAACCTTTTTCCCGTTGCTGATTGACGCGAGTCGGACAAGGATATACCGAGATGACAGCAGTTCTCAAAATTTGGGCCATCGGTAAGGGTTTTACCGATGTGAGACAGCAAAGGATTCCCTTTGATGGCGGTTGAGCTAATGACAGCAAACCATGAGATGAGCGCGAGTCCAGCAAAGAAAAATACTCAATTCGTGACGAGCACATGACTTCCGCGTGACGCCAACATACTGTAGCAGAAAGGTATCTCACAAAGGACAGACAAAAGAATCACGACATCATCACATCAAGTGGTAATGTACTGAAAACCTTTTTTTAATGTAATAATTAGCTTTAGACGAAGGAAGGAACAAGGAAGGACATGACTGGAACTAGAGCCGACAAGGAGGCATATAGATTAGCAAAGAAAAATGCAAAGAGAGCTGTGGCAAGGGCGAAAGCGAGGGCAGTTGATGAGGTTTATGAAGAACTGGAGAGAAACGGTGGCGAAGCTCAGTTGTTGAGAATAGTGAAAGCCAGAGACAAGGCCTCGAAAGACATAACATCAGTCAAGCAGATAAAGGATGCCTCAGGAGTAGTATTACAAGACGAGGACAAAATCAGAGGAAGATGGAAAGAATATTTCTGAAAACTACTAAATGAGGAGAATCCAAGAGAGAGGTGCAAGGATGGAGAGGTAAATGAGAGACTGGTGCAAGACATAAGTAGAGAGGAAGTGGTTTGGGTACTGAGAAAAATGAAGAATGGAAAGGCTGTGGGAGCAGACCAGATACCTGGGGAAGTGTGGAAAAGTTTGGGCAGTGAGGGCGTGGATATGTTATGGGATCTGATGTGTAAAATAGCCCAACAGGAAAAGATACCAGAGGAATGGAGGAAAAGTATTCTCGTCCCAATCTACAAAGGAAGAGGAGATGTTCAAGACTGTGGCAACTATAGAGGAATCAAGCTGATGTCACACCCATTAAAAATATGGGAAAAAGTAATTGAAGCAATGTTATGGCAGGAAACGAAAATTGGTGAGGAGCAGTTTGGATTTATGCCAGGAAGAGGGACAACGGATGCAATATTTGCGCTAAGGCGATTGATGGAGAAATATAGAGAGATGCAAGTGAATCTGCACATGGTGTTTATAGACCTGGAAAAGGCATACGACAGAGTGGCCAGGCAGGAGGTATGGAGGTGTATGAGGAAGAAGGGGGTGTTGGAGAAGTACGTGAGGTTGGTGAAGGAGATGTATGAGGGAACAGAAACTCAGGTCAGGTCTAGTGTCGGCATGACAGAAGGGCTACACCAAGGGTCAGCTCTGAGCCCCTACCTCTTTGACCTGGTCATGGATGTACTAGTGGAGGATGTCAAGAAGGAGGCACCATGGAGCATGCTGTTTGCCGATGACATTGTTCTATGCGAATCATCCCGAGAGAAGCTTGAAAATACTCTGGAAGAGTGGAGAGCGGCATGAGAATTAACCGGGTGAAGACTGAATATACAGGGTGTTCGGGATAAATTTGACATATTTATAATTAATTATATTTTTCCGTAAGTTACATGTATTAACACACACTTCTCTTCATTTAAAAGTTTGGACCCTTCTTCATTCATATACAAGATGTCAGAAAGGATGGATAGCTGGAACCCACCTGAATCATGGAAGAGAATAACTTGTATCATGATGATTCGTGCCCGCCATCAAAATAAGGATATTACGACTGCTGCCCAATGCTCCCTGAATACAGTAAAAACAATCAGGCATGAACTAGAGACTTGCAATGGTGACTACGAGGATGTAGCAAGAAGAAAGATCCCTAGCAGACGATCTGATTGCATTCGTACAGCAGAATTCCTCGCAAATCTGCAGAAACAGGTGTTGAAGAACCCTGGCATTGGAATTCGGGCTTTGTTCGTGGAGTTGCTAACTGTAGTCAAGCCCTGGATAACAAGGGTAGCCAATGGTAGGCCGTATGTATGGCAGCAGGATTCGGCCCCTTGCCACACCTCTGGGAAAAGTCAAAAATGGTTGTCTGAAAATTTCTACGACTTCACCAGTCCAAATGTTTGGCCTCCAAACTCCCCAGACCTTAACCCCATGGATTATTTTGTATGGGGCGCAGTTGAAAAAGACACCAATCGCACTTCCAGTAATACAAAAGCCCAGTTAATGGATAAAATTAAAACAGTTTTTGCGGCCCTTCCCAGGGAGACTGTAGCATCAGCTTGTTCGAGGTTCCGAAGCAGAATTGAAGCTGTGATCGATGCTAATGGTGGTTATTTTGAGTAAATCTTGTTGATAGTATTGTAATTAACTCTGCCTGTAATGTTTTTTTGTCAATTCATTAAATTTAATAGATACAAAGAAGATTTTCTTTTTCCTTACGAAACTGTCAAATTTATCCCGAACACCCTGTATGTCAACGGGGAGTGACGAGGATATCGTCATACGACTCCAGGGTGAAAGGCTAATTTCAGGGAAGAAATTAAAGTACCTTGGGTCGGTTGTCGAGAGAAAGGTGACCTGGATGAGGAAATACAGCATCAAATAACATGCGGTTGGATGAATTGGAGGAAGATGAGCGGGGTCCTGTGCGACAAGAGAGTGAGTTGTAAGAGGAAAGGAAAGCTCTATAAGATGGTGGTGAGGCCAGCGATGCTCCATGGTGTGGAGACGTGGCCTATAACCAAGGTACAGGAGAGGAAGATGGAGGTAGTGGAGATGCGGATGTTGAGATGGATGAGTGGTGTGACAAAGAAGGACAGGATAAGGAATGACTACATCAGAGGGACGGTTAAGGTGGGACCAATTGGCAAGAAGATGCAAGAAAGTAGGCTGAGGTGGTTTGGACATGTTGAGAGGAAGGGTGAGGAGTATGTTGGTAAACGAGTGGAGTATATGGAGTTGGAGGAAAAGAGGCAGGCCCAAGCTCAGGTGGAGGGATAAGATGACAGAGGATCTTAGGGAGAAAGGATGGAGTCTGAAGGATGCTCTGGACCGGAGAACTTGGAAGAGGAAGGTTAAAGATTGGTGCGCCGACCCCGTTTAACATGGGATAAGGCAGAGTGAAAGAAGAAGACGAAGGAAGGAACAAGATTTTGACTAGGAGGAAAGAGAACTTTATAGTGACCATGTGCAATGACTTATTGACTGTGTTGGACTGGTAGTCTGAGAACTTAAGATTGTGCGGTTCCTAATCTAACGTGAAGGAGTTAAATGACAGAAAATTTAGTTTAGAAATTGAACTTATGTTTTGAGCTATGTGTGAACTTAATTTACCTATGGAATGTGAATAGCATGCTTGTCAGTTTGAAAATTTCTTATTCGCTTAACTAGTGATTTAGTAATGATATAAATGATTTGCCTTTGACATGTTAAACTTAATTGTAATCTCTTTGGCCATTTAATAAACATGTGTTTCTATGCAAGCCTGAGTTTTGTCTGAGCATGAGACTGATTTTGCCACTCATAAAACTATGGATCTATGCATAAGGGGAATATAAAGGAAGCTAAGAGCATTTAGGCCATGACTGTATGCTAAGATTATTTTAAGCTATTTAATTCTTTTAACAAGGTTAGGTATCACTTGAACTCCGGGAAAATTTCTTTGGACAAGAATTTTCTGTCCTAAAGCTCTGACTGGCGCAGCTAAATCAAACAAATATCGTCAGAGTTCGAAAAGGGAAACGCCCCCCCCCCCCAAGAGAGATAGTTTAGAGATTTATTCTTATAGGAAACAACAACGTAACACCAGACTGGTTTCGACCTTTATTGAGGTCTCATCAGTGGGAGCCAGACCTAGAAGAGATACCAAGGTTGAAGTAATGCAGAAGTCATATTTCCATATAGAAGTAGCCAAAAGGTGTCACCTTATTATTAAAATACTCTGGATTAGAGATCTGGATACTTTTCTCTCATTTCCTACATAAACACAACTGCCACCTTTCAGGATTGATTTCAGATTTGAAAAATAGTTTGATACATTGAATTTTCTAAGCAATTTTGTTAACCACTTAGCTCTTAAATCAAAACATTCCTGATTTCAATTATTTTACTAGTATAGAAGCCTTTTTTCAGTCAGTACTGAGGTAAGCAGAGTTTTCATCCTGGTACATTTTAATTTGTTGCATTCTTCTGTTCATGCTGACTAGAATATTTTATCTACTGTCTTCTAAAAGATTAATCTAAAGAGTGTGGCCAGTGAGTATTTCCACTATAAAAGGGGGTATCTTTCTAATTGGAGGAAATGCCAAAACTGGACTACTAAGTGGTAGATGACCTTCACTGTCTGGTGAAATACCACCACCCTGCTTATTGGAGCATGAAGTGGACTATGCCATGTTTGGTCTCCACAGGTGATTCTGGCTTCTAATCCCCTCCTCCCTTCTCTGTGCAATGAAAGTCATACTCTTCAAGGTCATGCCATACATACTTAGAGACCCATAACCATCTCCATTTTTGAGGGTACATCAGTTAAAACAGTGGTGCTGCAGGCTGGCTACTGGCTAGTGCATGGACCTAAACCTGTCAAGTAATGAGTCAGAAGGCTTCTCGATCACTGGTGCATGAGCTATCTGCCAGGTTGTGCCTGGAGATTGAATCCAAGTAGGTGTGCAGGAGGCACTGTTAACCTCCCTACTGGCTGAGGTGAATGAAATATTGAGACCAAATTGCACTTCTTATCCATGTTATTCAATAGGAGTTACAGAATCATATCCAGATTTAACTGGATATCTATAGATGTCATGGCCAGTTGGAGGGGGGTTAAGGCCACATTATGGTAAGAAGACTGTTCACTCTCTGTATGGATGTCATGTTCCAATAGTATCATCTCCTCTCACTGCACATTACCACTGTATCCTTCCATCCAACCACAAACTAATGATGACTAACATCCATGCATTAACACCAACATAAATGATTCATCATTATCATCACTTGCAGCCATCCAGACTGCAAGTGATGACAGAAATCCAAATAATGTCTACATCCACCTCTGATGTCTAATTTACAATTCTTTACACCACAAGGATGGCACCTATACCTTTTGAGATCAGACACTACAGTAGTTAATTTAGAATTCCCTGCTTTCAACCTCCTCTGACTCAAGGTTTCTTTTCTCCACATAGTAATAATATTCATGTACTGCATTTTCTGTTCACCAAACTCCAATAATTACTCAGACCTCTTCATGAAACTAGATAATTGTTTATATCATTAGCTTCCTGTCAGCAGTCTTCTTCCAAATATGTTATTTGTCAGGACTCCAATATTTACATTGCAGTCTGCTAAGGCACTGCAAACAGCATCAGGCTACTTAGATCTTGATCATCGTCTGGGTCTCTTTTCTACTTTGCTAGCATCAGACACCTGTTTTTCCAACCTCATCCATTTATTTAAGTAATCATATTACCTTACAGTCACTCTGCCTACACATTCTTGAATGATGTAAGTTCCTTTTCTAATATTTTCAATTTTAACATGATTCTGTCATTGATATCATTTGATGGCTTCACTAATTATTCTCAGAACTGATATCTGTGAGCTCTGGTCAGCCTTGTATATAGCTAATTCAGTATTTTTGCTAATTTTTTTCATTCCACATAAATGTATTCATCTGACTCCCTATGATACGAGCTTTGCATGTTCTGTTGCCTATTTCCAAATTTAATTTGCCATCTTCACTAAAATGTGCTTAAATTACTTTTTCTATATAGAATGTTCATTGAGAATGCAGTTGAGGTTTTCTATGTTCCTGAAAATATAACAAAAAATATATCCACAGTAAAAACGTTTAATAGCTTATAATATAAATACAAATATTTCAGTTTGTGCCTTTCAGTGTAAGAGAATAAATAATTGAAATTCAAATACAACACGTTACATGCCAAAACAATGGTTACCTTATCTTTGAAACTAAATAACAGGATGTAAGCAGGTACAAAAAATGCTAGGTTATAAACTATTAGGATCCAATAATGTTGGGGAAAAACTCAGAATAAATAACAGTTGTTCAGGTTTTGAGCACGCATTGTCCATCATTAAGGTTGGGATGTTGGAGAACCTTGACACTTTCTTTAAAAAGAGGTTGGAATTTTTCATGTAGCAAGTTGGCATCATTTTAAGGAATCCTATGGCTAATGTTATTAATACTATGTTCTTACAAAGTTCAACTTTGACATTTATTCAGTTAATTAAGCAACAGAATGGCCAGCTTGTCCAAAAGTAGGATAACTTGCATTTTGATAGACTCCAGGTACAAGGGATGCACTTTGTCTTTTGGAAAGGTAAAAGCAGACTAATCTAATTTGGTTAATAGATTTGTATTTTACTGCAAGTTGAAATTTCTTAAGAGCACAAATAACATGTTTTTAATGTATCAAATGAAAATCCTGTGGGAGTCATCTCTTCCTGTAGAATTAGAAGAAAATGTTAAAATTTTGTGTGTTTTTGGGTTGTAACTAACTGTTGAGAGAGAATGTTTTTTCAATAAAGATGTTTCTGAAGAGCAGAGAGTGTGGGCTCTTGGTAGCATTGAATTGATATCATATTTTTGTAAAGGATGATTGGTTTGTGGTATAAGAAAGTGGTGATAGAGGCATCTTCTTGTTTAACAAGAACATCTAGAAAGGATAAAGAACCATTAGATTATTTCTCCAGAGAATGATTTGTATTGCAAATCATTCTCTGGAGAAAGATCTAGTTCTTGCTGTGTTTTTCCCAGATGCCAGAAATGTGAACATTAGCAGATTCATATTGGTGTGGGATTAGAACAGATATTTTTTCTTCTATTTTCTAATAAAAATTAGCTAGAGTCAGAGATAATGGAAGCTCATGGCAGTTTGCTCAATTTGTTTGCCATTCCAAGTAAAATAATCCAAATTCATAAAAAAAACTTAAATTTTGACAAAATTGTCACAGAAAATTTAGAAGACAAAGGTGGTTCAAGAGTATCATTTAGAGGAATATTGAAGAGAGAGAGATAAAGTATCAAATCAGGGCTTCTGTTTTAGTTCTTTTATTTTTGATAAAGGAATAGGAATGACCTGTAAGGAAGCATGAGGGTGTAACTTAGAGATCTTGTGTGTAGACCTTTCTGTGGAGTATTGATAGCACTAAGAAGGTATCTAGTTTTATCAATTTCAGCAGTCTATATATCCTAGGAGGTTTGGCATGATAAGTTCTCAGTTTTTAGGTAGTAGATGGATCCATAGAGATATCTATTAAGTCATTGAGCATGTTAAACTGACTTTTTAGTGAAGTCCTTACTAATAACAGTTTAGTCTATACCAACTGAATCTCCATAGTTCAGTTGGTATAGACCCTTTGGTTGTAAAAACCTAGGTCCGAATCCTGTCTAGGATGTGAAAGCCTTGCCTTTATCAGGGCTTTTCAACTGGAGGTGAGTTAGCCAGTCTCATACAGAGGTAGAGAGGTTTTTTCTCCCAGAAACTCAGGTTTTTCACCCCTCAGAAGAGGCAAACTGGCCAGTAGAACATGCACAATTTTTACAGAACAAGATTACTTAGAAGCATAGAGCTAATCACCTTATCCTCATATTATGGTTAGGAAATCCAAGGATACTTGGAAGGCCATGGTCACATAAGTGCCTGTTAGAGCCACTGATAGAATAGGTATAATTAGAGGACGTTCATCCTCCATTTGTGTGACATTGCTTTTGTCTGTCTGCTCTTGTAATGGTAATGATTTAAACTGTGTAGGGCATTTAGTGACCTTTTTAATGACTTATATACCAGAATCAAATTCACTCTAGAAAAAGAATCTAATGGTACTTTATATCCTTTCTGGACATTCTCATTAAATGAGAAGCAGAAGGCTCTTTCACTTCTATTCTATATATTGCAAACCTAATTTCTCTAGACACTATTCAAACATCAGCTCATTTTTCACAAAAGTATCATCATACCACTGCTATCAAACAGTAAGAATTCTATTATTAGACAAATCTCCCCTCTCAAAGGGTTTATATAATGTAGAAAACATTTAAAAAAAAAAAAAAAAAAAAAGTTTTCTCCTAACTCTACAAGAAGAGAAGACTTATCAACAAGATTTCCATTCCAGATATGTAAAGGCACCTTTGAATTTGTTTCTCGTATCCTTAAGGAATTTTAACTTGCAGTCACATACATGTTATCAAACCAAATCAATCTCCTTTGGTCTTCCAAAAGACAAAGTGCACCTCTTGTTGCAACGCGGAGTCTGTCAAATTTGTAGCTTCAGTTTATCCTACTTTGCACAAGATAAATATTCTTTCAAAACATTCTGAACATCAGTTTGTCATCAAACTTAATAAAAGTCACAAGTTGAACTCTGCAGAACACTTAGTGTTTTATAAAATACTGGCCACAGGATTCCTTAAAATAACGCTAAGTTGCTACATAGAAGCATCTACAAATTCAAACATCTTTTTTTAAAGAAAGTGCTGAAATCCTCCATCTTGGCTTCGATGGGCTATTTATGCTGAAAAGCTGGAAAATTTTTTTTGTTATATTGAACCTAATAGTGTAATAGATTATAACCAAGCATTCTTGCATCTGCACATGAAAGTAACTATCATTCATAGCATGTAAAGTGTTGTTTTTCAATTTCCATTATTTATTTTTACACTAAAACCAAAATGTTTATATTTATGTTTTAAGCTGTTAAACATTTTTACTGTGGATAAGTGTTTTATTTTCAATAGATTTTCTACAGTTATCTCTCCACCTAAGGATATGTTCCTGCCTATTTTCTTATTTTTTATATTGTGCATTTTCATACCAACTTTACAACAGTTATTCAGGTTAGTCCCTGAAGATTTACTTAATGTTATTTTGGAGAATAACATCATCAGGTTTAATGCCACATAATGTGATTCTTATAGATGAATAAGAGTGGAAATGTCCTTGTCTTGCATATGATTCTCCATCAAACCATCTCCTGTTCATCCTTCAGTTCTAACTGCTGACTTATGACTTAAGTATGGGCATATACAGTTCAGTCAAAATATTATGACCATCTTAATTCATAGACCCTTTCCCTCCTTTTTTTTTACATTCATTTGAATACCATCAAATATAGCTTTTATTATACCTAACATACTAGTACTATTGGGTAAAAGTGCAGGATTGCTGATATTTCAGATATAGTTCCCATTTAGATTATTGACATTTTTTCTTTTCTTTTTTTTCCAGTGTACAGCTATTATTGAAGCATACGGTCCATATATACTCCAAATGATTGGTGAGTTAGCTGATAGCAAGCAGTGGTGTCAGGTAAGAAATGAATAATCACATTTATTTCATAATTTTGAATCAATAAAGATAAAAAATGATAAAGGAATATGAAATTGTTTGTCGCAAAAGTTCGGTTATTGCTTAATTAAAGAATAGTTATTAGCCATCAATCACTTCATAATCATATAGGAGTTAGTCAAAATATTAGTAAGAATAATAAAACTTTAATTTTCCATGTAAATGCAATAAATATGAAAAGGTAGACACTAAGCTTTAAATGCCATTATCAGAAATTAATATCGCCTGCAGATAGTTAGAGATGCTGTAGTCACAAGATGACATGCAACAGTCCAAAACTTAATATTATCTGTGAAGAAAATAGGTAGCCTCTTCTTTTTCAGTAAGAATGTGCTATGATGATATAATCAGCATGATGACTGAATGGTTACTAATGAGCTACAAAATGGGGATAATTTCATTCTGCAAAAGGACAGGGCTCTTCCACACTATGCAGATGTGAGACCTTCTGAGTTTCTGAAAATCAAAACTACCTCACTTGTGGATTAGTTGAACTACTGATTAGGACCTGACTTAGATTGGAACCATCATATTTTTTGTCTGCTCAGATAGATCATCTGCCCTCACTCTGGTTTTTATGGGGAGAAGAATATAAGGGATATTTTGTATATGATAACATTCCAACAGATTTGAAACAGATGTTGTATGTATTGCAAGGGATCAAGTATTGGGTTGAAAACATGGTAACCAATAGTACATACACTTAAGGTGTTAGCAAAATTTGAACAGTTGTGCTATCATTTGACAGTCTTTGTTGCCCATGTAATTACATGGCAATAAACTGTCAGTTGTGTTATTTATTTTTGACTAACCTGTATATGGAGTAAACCTAGACACATGGACATGTGCTTTCTAGATAACAGTAGTCTTTTGCTATCACTAGTAATCATATAAATGGGCTTGGCTTACCATTCACCATAAATGATTGTGTGATTATCTAAAAAGAAGTAAACTTTTTAGATACTTTCTGCCTGTGCTCTCAAAACTGTCTTGTGGTTAGATATATTCACTACAAAAACGTCTGTATGAGAATGAAATATTGGTCTGTAGAAAGTATTTTATACAAATTACTTGTTTACTGTGACAAGCCTACATTAAATTGAAATGGTAATTCTCCAATATGCAAGTGATGACAAAGTGTAGTCAAGGAACCAGACTTCATATTTAATTGATTGTTAAAAGAATGAATAATAAATATTGTCATTCTTTCCATGTCTCTCCATGGTTTGCATACAGAGTCCAAGGCTTGCGGTGTCAGCATGGCATCAGTATAATCCTGGCATTCCACACCAGATAGTGGTAGATGGAGTTCTGGCATTGAATTCTCCCTTCATTTGAGAATTAGTCATCAAATTTATCATGACCTCCTCAAACTCTAATGTAGTATCAAAAACTTTTGTATAACAAAAGACATCAAGACAGAAAACATCAAACATCTATTGCTCTTGTACCATTATTCTTTATAATGTACTTAACATCCTATCCAGGAACATGTCCATTCAGGAAACATTCCAGTAGCAGTATCTTTAGAAACACAGAACTTTGTAAAACATCAGGGAAATATCAAATGGTGAAGTCTCCACACACAACTTCGAACTTTTCCTGAGGAATTAATAGAATTGGACCTCCATATTCCTGATTAGATTTGCTCTAAATTACAAGATCAAGAGCTATTGTCTTTCGAGGAATGCAGCCATGGGGGAGAGTTTGTTGATTAAAAAAAACTCCCCTTTCCCTATGATTGCCACCTCTCCTGCTTCAGACAGACAAACTGAATGCTCTGTCATAGCATGGGCAGAATCTTACTCCTCCATTGTCACTTCAAATTCAAATATTTAAACTGCTTTGTACTGATTGATTCTAATTTAAATCAGTACAACAGCCTCTCCTAGCAAAAATATGGGAAAGTCTCATCCTTATCAACCATCAGTAGTTACACACACACACACCTATATATCTACTACACGTCATTCACACTAGCCTGCCAATGACAACCTGTTATTCTGAGGTTGAAATATTTGGCAAAGAAGTTATTTTATTTGCTCCAGTTATATATCTTTATATCTATATGCACACAGCTCTCATCATTACAAGTATCACTAAAACAACTGTTCTATGGTATTTTCTTGGACATTGCTATGCTGAACTGGCTTAATCCTCCCAGTTTTGTATCTTTGACCTGTAAAGATACTTGAATATAATCACAACCATGGCTCATGGTTAAGATTACCACTTGAAACAGTTCTGCATTTAGCAGCAACAGGAAGTATCAGCAAGATGTAAATACCTTCCAATGTCATTGGAAGGTATTTGCATCTACCTGTAGACATTTTTTATGTCGATACATGAATTAGTCAAGTGGAATAGAAACTTCATTGCACTGTTGATAGGCAGATCTGATCCACCATTACTGAACTTCTCTTGGCTGTTTGTGATGCCTGGCTTGTGGCTGCATCAGTGAAGTTATAGATGAGAAAATAGCTATTTTATATATATATATATATATATATATATACACATTGTAAAAAAAAATATATATATATAGGAGAAAGGGTGCATTGCAACTGTTTCGCCTTTAAAAAATAAAGAAAATGAGTGGTGATTTTTCTGAAGATTCTTTTAAGTCCCTGTTGCAGAAATATATCTTCAAGTGTTGTAAATTCTTTTTTGCAATTAAACTTGGGGGGGGGGGGTTGTGAAGGAGCCATTTTCTGTGTTTATGGAACTAGCTGTCAAGTAAAAGCACAGAAATATTCCAAAATCTAAAATTTTTATTTCTATGTTGAAGTATTTTAAATCAAATATCATCTATGCTGTCTTTACACATTTCAGGTCTTGCTTTCAATGGCATTTTCTGTCTCCAGTAAAATCATCATAACTACATTCCACCTATATTTTCTATCATTTATAGGTAGTGAAAGCAAAAAAAAAAATGACAGTGAATGAATGTCGGAAATTAAAATAATAAAAATAATTTTGCATATTCATGCAATGCATGATCTAGTGTGAGAGAAATTTATTTTTAATGGCTCTGTTATCAAAAAAATTAGTAAAATCTTAGAAGTACAAGTTTGTTTTGAAGCGAAACATTTGTTATATATATTTACTATCTGATGTGTCCTACCTAAAAATAAGGTTAGGTTTGTACCACAAGTATTATTTGGTTTCTTTCCAGTATATTTATTTATCTTAACAAATTCTTCAATACTTAAATTTAAGTTTCAACAAGTTTAAAATATGGTTAAACTGCTTGTGGGAGATGAATTTCATTGTCCAATGTGAGACCATCCTGCTTACTTTGGAGACCTATAGTGGCTTGATTGTTCCATGATTGGCCTCTAAATCAAGATTTCTAGACTGTAAGAAAAATCTTTAACCCACCCTATGGTATGAATGTACTACAGGTTTACAGAAAAATGTTTAGTCTGTGAGAGAGACATAAAAAAAAAAAAAAAAAAAAAAAAAAAAAAAAAAACTTTTTTTTGTCTTAGTAAAAGACAGTTTAATTAATATAAAAATAATTTGAGTATAATTCTTTACATAAAATTAATTTAAAAGAGATTCCATGAGAGTATCTCTCACAAATTTCATTTCAGGAATAAAATTTCTAACAAGAAAACAAATTTCTTTGCAATTCCTTTCTGAAATTAACAACTTTAGCTTTTCAATACATTCAACACAAAATACAAATTTCAATACAAAACTGATTTCCAAAATGAGTCATCTCACTCTAATTTAAAGTCAGTTGTTCTTTCCTGAACTGTAAGAAAGAATTTCAGTGTAAACAACTTATTAGAAAAGTTATCTATTATCTATGAGCAGAAAATACTTACTGTTGTCTTTGCAGTTTTCTAAACATACTTTTTCATTATTAATGAAATCAGTTTTTTTTTTTTTTTTTTCCCCCTGAAAGAATAGTTTCTTTCTTTTTAGTGTTAGAATAAAAAACATTTTTCTTGTATCATAAAATGTACTGGCATCAATTTTATCTGTTGACAGGAACAAATGCAGGGTTAAATAAACAGACCAAAACTAGTACTGGAACTTATTTCAAAACTTATGCTACTGTTTATCCCTAAAAGTTGATATTAGTAGCCTCCATCTAGATTTTTATCTTCTGATTTCACCTTTTGTTCAGCATTTGCAAGAATTGAGATAGGGCTATAGGTATCAGATTCTATTCTTTCAACTTTTTACTCTCCCCTTTCTGAAAAAGAACCAAAATTTCCAATCTCCACAGTAAAAAAAAAAAAAAAACTGTTGTCAGCGTTGCTTCATAAATGTCTGCATATGCATGTGCACACACTAACTTTAAAGTGCTGGTTAAGCACTCAGTAGTAGTCACCTTCTGTGGATAGGACTAAACAATGTGTAAACTAAATTTTCGGGTAAGAAAGTTATATGCATTTTGACCAAAAATGAGTACAGTTCTTGTGCTACTGTTTATCCTTAACAGACTATATTAGCAGCTTCCATCTTGAACTTGATGAACTGTCAATTCTGTGTATGATCTGCCACCATTATGAAACTTTACAAAATTTAACCATATTTATAACAACTACAGTTATAAAGTATAATGTTTTATTAACATAATTTTTACTCTTTTTTGGGGAGACAGAGAAGTGAACTTAATTATATAACACTAACTTAAATTTTGCAGCAGCATATTCAATGAAACTGTATTACATTGCTATAAATAAATGAGAGGGGAATGAGATACATTTAATCATCCCATCTTTCCAGTTTTTATAAGATTGCTTCACACATAAGTCACCTAATATATAAAAATAAAATAAAATGTGTATCTGAATGAAATTCATCAGATACTTCACATCTTACTGCAAGGAATATGTTGAAGATACAAATTTAAGATATATTTTGTGTGCAAGAACAATTGCTGTTGCTATTAGTTTCGTTCTCTTGGAACACTTCCACAAAATTCAGATTACGGGGATTGCATTAAGAAGTGTGAAAATTGAAGTTCAGAGACCAAAGTGGCAAATCTGTTGATTTATACATGTTAAAATTCATTTGCTAAGTATCCTTTGTTTGTATACATTTCCTAAACTAATATTAGAACAGATTTGATCCAATGTCTGTGAGTGAGTAGAAGGTGTACAATAATTTAATATAACTTTATTTTATACATTATATCTATCTACACACACACATCTGTTGAAAGAAAAAATAAAACTTATGTATCTAGCATAATGAAACACTAAATATAGTCTTTAGGATAGAAACCTGTAAAATTATTATACAGATAATTCTACAACCCTTTACATTGGCTTTCATAAAATTTATGAGAAGACTGTATAAGGAAAGCTCTGAAGTATTAACAACAACCTAAATATATATATATATATAGAGAGAGAGAGAGAGAGAGTGGATATAATTAGAAGTGGTGCTGCTCTACTAAATTTCTGCTTTCATGTCTGTATTGTTACAACTTTTATACTGGGCCTTGTGGACCTGTGACACATTCAGTGTAAATTTAGCTTTTATGTAGATATTATTCATTGATTGATATGACAAGTTACATTTCAATTAAGAAACAAAGGTTAGTGTGTGTGTGTGTGTATATATATATATATATATATATATATATATATATTGCTTTACAGGAAATTGACCTCTGTCCACGCACAGCTGGTCAAGTTCATCTATTAGGGGGCACCAAATGCACCTTTGGACCTAGTTATTGGTGTCATAGTCAAGCTCATGCATCGGCTTGTAAAGTAAGTACTACTTTCCTTGAATTTTTTTTTTCCTAATGAAAGTATAAGAAAAAGACGACATACTTAAAAAAAAAAAAATTGGTAACAGATATACAGTAATCAAATTATTGCATACCTACAACTTTTTTGTTTAACAGTTAAGGAAATGAACATATGCAATAGAGGTTTTTTTTTTTTTTTTGTTGAAGGGAGGTATGTTAAAAATAATGAAGAAATCTTCCCATAACTAAGTTCGACAACGAGAATTACTGTCATTATTACACCACACTGACATCAGCATTAACAATATTTATATTGATTACAGTTGAATTATCATATCTGTGACATAGTTTTTAAAGAATTCTGAGTGGTAACAGTCATGTAAAAAGTTACAAACAAATATACTTATTTTATTAAATTTGATCTGTTTTTGGTTTACATACACTGAGCATACGATTATTTTGCTACTAGAAATAGTAAGTGCAGTTATGACTGTTAATAGTGATCCTAAATACTAATTTTCATTCATGTCCATCCAGCCAGTGCTTTGCACAATATAAGTCAGATCATTTTGTCAATAACTGAACTGCATGAACCTCTTTTATTTCTTAAATTTTATTCAAATCCATCCAGGCAGAGCAGAATTATTACTATACATATGATTACATATTTTGTCCCTTTTGATCTTTGATAAAATAAGTTCTAACAAGACACTTGACAACGCTATCTGCAAGAATAGAAAAATCAAGATTAAGTTAATCAGCTATAAAATAAATAAAAAATTTCTGACATGTAAGTTAGCATCAGAGAACAAAGAGAAAAATTATAAAACAAAATCTGGAATATTTACTTTAAAAACTTGTTAAATAAGTAGTAACAGAATAGTAAAAATACCCAAGAGAAATTGCAGTCAAGAGTACATATCTACTTGAGGTTAGGGAGAAAAAAAACTGAGAAATCTGCATTCTGGAAAGGCAGCTCAAGTAGAAGATATTCACAACTTATAATATAATATGGAAATATAAAATAAAACCAAATGTGAGATACTTAGAAAACTTAGTGTTCCATATAAAACATATGTAAGCATACTTGAGAAAATGCTAAGAAAAATTGTGGAACAGAATAACAGAGTTCCATGAAATAAGAGTTGTCAGGGGCAAGTTCTTCACATTACAACAAACAATCAAATCATGGAAATATAAGGATTTCAATCCTATATTTTAAGATCTACGAAACCAAAATGTAGATTAGAGAAGGACAAGCTTAGTTCAGGCCAAATAGCGGTTATCAGGATCAAGTTCTCACTCTAAGACAAATAGTTGAGAAACCATGGGAATGTAACAGGAACCTGTATTTAAGTTCTATAGAATATGAAAAATGCATATGACAATGCACCAAAAGAACAGCTGTTCAAAACACAATTATATGTATAAAAGGGATATTGTACTAAGTGAACACTATTTCTATTTAAGCTGTAAATCAGCAATTGGAATTGAAGGAAGAACAGCAAAATCAGGTGTGACAGACAACGATGTATGCCATTGCTACTTTTATTCATCTATACGGATCACATTATGAATGAAAGTGACATTAAACCTGATATCAAAATTGGTAATCTTAGCTTTTTATGTAGATATTATACTCCTCAATAAATCCATTACAAATTTGCAAGATTCCTTAACTAAATTGAATAACTGCTGTTTGTAACAAATGTGACATCAAAAAGATCAAAACTATGAAAATAGACTGGAATGGGAATACTTCAATATTGCAAATGGAGAATCTATAGAATAAGTAAAACATTTCAGGTATTTATGGACAATTTTTAGTGAAGATAGCAAATTAGATATGGAAATAGATTATAAAATAAACAAAGCTGGTATCATGGGACCGTCAACTGAATAAAATAATGTGGAATAAGAGAAATTAGTCAAAATACCAAGACAGCAGTATACAGGATAGTGTTCAAACAGATTTGAACTTATGGATCCTAGAACTGGATTTGAAGTAAAACAGCTGACCAAAGATACAAGAGTTCTGAGAAAAATTAAAGTGAACAGATGATATCAATGGCAGAACCATATTAAAATGAAGATATATTTAGAAAGAACTTAATATTTAGGAATGCATGAGCAGAGCTGATCTCAGATGATATGGTTACGCTAACAAAATGGGAGAGGAAAGATTAGCAAAACAGATGTTTGATAAGATTGCAGGAAAATGACCTAGAGGAAGACTAAGGGATTGATGTAGTCAGAAGTGCCCTAGAACAGTGCTTCCCAAACTTCTGGTTGTCAGGGCCCCCTTTGCAAAAATTAAAATATTTCACGGCCCCCCTCGAAAAAATATCGTAATAGATATATATTATTATAATATTTATTGTATTTATATTCAACACAAAACATACACAGTGAATATTGCAAAAATCAAATGCATATATTACATTTTTTGCCTCTTACCATTTGGTTCTGAAGACGGTGCGGGCTGTTCTGGTAAAATATGAAATACTCTCCTTTATTTTGAGTCTGTTTCTGCTTCTTCTGATTTTTCGTGGTAATTTTTTTATCAGCCACCTATCCATCTCAGGGTTAATTTTTTAACATAGAATATATCAAATAATATCACCAGTTACCGATACTGGCACACCACAAACTGATAACATGAAATTAGTGAATATTACCTGAATAAGGGAATCCCGGACCAGGAACATTTTTCTCTTTTGTGACTTTTCTTCCTTTAAGGTAATTAAGCCTAATGCGAAACAGACAGCAAAGGCAGGTTATTAAAACATGCATATGATTGGTGTGGTATTAACAAAAGATCGCGCAACCGAAAGATAAAAGCATAGCTGACAATTGAGTTGAAATGCTAACTCTCTTCAACCGAATTCCATATGTGAAACTGCCATAACATTCATTATATATATATATATATATATTACTTAGTTTTAACACTTTTACGGAATTTTAACACATTCGGTTGAATTTTATTGCTGCCTTGGGAAATTGAACTCACACACATCTAATTAATAACAATAGTTTTTAGTTAGATACTGTGTTTGCCCATGCAACATATGGTTTATTTTGTTTCAGTCTATACAGCATAGCTTCTGTGTGAGGGGACATGTGACTCATTAATTAGTGTGTTTTTATCCCAGTTGTCTTTAATTGCACTATTTGTTGAGAAATATATTACACAGACTCCTCATACCTTATTCACTGGCATAATAAAAGTACTTGTTTTTGGTGGCTGTTAAGGAGGGTGTTGTTTACCACTGCAAGCGAGTTACTATCTCCCCACATGAACTTGTTTAAGCTTTTTTTCATGTGTGAAGTATATGCGAAACTTTTATTGGTAACAGAAAACTAGCTCGGATGACAGTGATAATATAAAACGAGTTTGATATGTATATAAAGTCAATATCAACAGTCCCTGATTACGAACGGGTGATGAAAGGGACAGGAAGATTTGGAGCTTCCCTGGAGAGCATTCGAAGTAAATACAATTAACCACTGCTTTGAAATGAAACATATGAATAAGCAATATTTACTAATATTCATTAATTGCCGAAATAGCAGGAAGCAAAGTTTGTGAACCAACACCAATGTGTGAATTTTTCCATTAAAATATAACAAAAAAAGAAATAATAAATAATAAAAGTTAAATACGTTTCTTTTAAAATAAAAAAAAATCTACTTAGTCTTAAAACATTTTAAATTTGTTTTCATTATTTCACGGCCCCCCTCAACAAAACCTACGGCCCACAGTTTGGGAAGTGCTGCCCTAGAAGACAGAAATATTAGGTATGACAATATTAGAGAGTGCTGACAAGTAATAGACTAATTTGAAGGTTGTTAATAGGAAATTAGTCATAGCGTTACAAAATATCCTATATACCTCTTGAGGGTACATATCAGGGATCGGATGATATGCGTTTTTGCACAAGATAAGGTGCTAAGAGAAAAGTTATTTAAAACATTAGTCATGCAGGGCAAACAGGATCATATATGGTCCATATTTAAGTTATGAGACAAAGCTATGCACTATCTCCACCATTATTCATCATCTGTCATATGATGGAAAGCTACATTAAACCTGAATATAAGAATCTAAGAGATTCAACTCACTTCTTTATTTTATACTTTAAATAAATCTAGCAAACGTCTTCAAGACTATCCCTATAACAAATTGCATATAATAAAGACGATCTTCCTATTATACATACAAATCTGAGAGGCTGTTCCTGGAATGTGCTACAGCACTGCATTCTCAAATTTAAATAAATATAGTTGCCCTCACCTTACCAGGAATGTGATCTTGAAACTCAAACCTTTAGCAGAACAAGAAAGATCCTGCTTTTTTTTTTTTTTTTTTACACAGCTTGCTTTTCTGCTGATGCATAGGTTAGTTTATATCTTTGTGCCCACAAAGATGCCTTGGTGAAATATTGGTTTAATAAATAACTAGACAAAATTATTTCTAGATATGTTTTTCTTTAAACATGAGTGATTTTCTAAATATGTTGTCCTACTCATTGTTTCTATAACACTCGTGTTATAGAAACAATGAGTAGGATACATGCAATACCTCTCACTGTTGCTTCCAAAATTAGTTTTATACAACATACAGCTGAACATAATTGTTTACTGTTAATTTGAATATCAAGTTCTTGCATATACTCTGCTCAGCTGTAAAATACCTTGAGAAATCACTCACTACTTTTCAAACTTCGCTTGTATTACATATCACCACTCAAGTCTCTTAAGAAACAATGCTGTGATGAAAATTTGGCAATTTTGTGAACTGAAAGTATATTTATAACGTGTATATAGAGATTGACTGGTGGTAATTATATCATCTGAAGTGACTAAGATTGCGAGGCTAGTATATTTTTTCTTTTAATTGAATGTTATCCAGCTATTTTGTGAGAAGAAAAACCATAGTTTAGGAAGGAAATCTTTTCTCCTTGAATGAGACCAGCAAACTTGAAAAGCTCTTAAAGGTTTCATTAGATGTGATGTGATTTGAAAGAGTCTTTCCAATCAAATTGCAAATGTTATCACTGCATATAGAGTAATTTTTTATCAACTGAAATGAAAGGTTTTAATCCTATAGCACAGTGCTATGTGTGGGCCAGAAGTTAAGGAGAAAGGTAACCCTGCTGATATGTTTCATGGACAGCTTAAGGTTTATAGTCTTTGGGAGAAAATGGCATGAAGATTGTTTCAGAAAACACAGCAGATGAAATAAGAGAGAGATATGATTTGGTACGTTTGAAGCTGGACAATAAATGAATGCTTACCAGGAACTTCTTCTGTTCATAAAGGAAAGTATGAACAGAAGCAATAGCCATTTCAGTGTAACACACACACACTGAAACCATCTATTGTAGAGGCATAATGCAGAAACATTTGTGTTTATGAGAAAGGTAGTTTTTTTTTTAAAAGTTAACCAGAGTGCTTAGCAACAAGCATTTTTAAGCAAATTTTCAGAGATCATCTTCAAATGTAGGAACATTATCTAAAGTTTGGAATTATGGCAGCAGTTCACAGCTAATAAATAGTGTCATGAAGAAAAGGGTACCAGAATTTTGGCAGCTGAACAAGGCTGGATTGGTGTAATGTGTTTATGCCAAGAAAGTCCAGAAGTGCATCAGTTCAAGAAAAGACATATGATCTTCTCTAGAGAGCTGGGTAATACCCAGTTAAATGAGCTTAAGTGGGTAGTAAAGATCTTCAAGCTTGAAATAATTGTGCATGAGGTTTAAGAACAGGAATTGTGCATACTGGCATCTGCAAACTGGATAGAATTTGTAGTCAGAGAAGGTCATGTATACACAGGAGAAAGAATAGGTGACAGTACAGAGCCCTGGTGAATTTCAGCATTGGCAAGGAAACCATCTACTGTGACACCTGGTAAATGACCAAAATGAAACTGATAATCCAATTGCAAAAAAACGATAAGATGATTGTTGATAAGCAGGGTGTGATGACCAGAAGATTTTCTCATATAAGGAGCAAAATTGTGTATATACATAAACTGTTGTTTTGGATCTTTACTGCATTTATTAAGTGCAGACCTAAACATGAGAGGGGAGAAGTTTGCTTTAGTGCAAAATTGGATGATATAATTCTTTGCTCACAGTTATGTTCTGATATATATTGTATTTCTTTTAACATAACAGTCTAAATCAATCCATAGCTTTTTTGGAGGGGGGAAGTCAAAATGTCTAGACATAACCATCTCTCAAGTAGCAGCAGCACAATTATTTAAAACTATCAAAAAGTCTTAACCAGAATAACAGACACAAGGTGCTATTCTATAAAAAAAAAACGCTCACTATAGTGCGAATCAACTGAATAATGCTTCTACCCACTATACTGTTGATAATGCAAAAACACAGGGAGAGCATTTTAAAAAAATATTACCACTACACTTTAACATTTCTCTCCTTTCTTTACAGGCAGAAGAATACTGCAAGAAGAAGGTGTGGATAAACTAGTTGAAGTTTGTAGATAGCAGCATTTTGCTTGCAGAATTGTATAAAAACTGGAGTGATAAAAATGCAGCTAGAGTCCATGGATGCTTTGATTAGTTTTGGTTGTAATTTCATTGCACATGCAAAGGTCAACAAAATTTAAAACATTTCTAAAAAGCTGTAAATCAACTTGTCAAAGCACCATGTACCTTTTGTCATCTCAAATATTGTCATGGTGACCTTTGTATATTATACTCAAAAGCACTGTTATGACATGTATAAAATGTAGAAAGAACTGTTCATATAATCATTGATAAAGTAATTTTATTCTAGTTATTAATGCCAATGATGGAAAATATTTCATCAGAATCAATAAAATGTTTGATTATAGACATTCTTATAAACCAGATATCACTTCACATTTTTATTGAAAACACATTAAGAATTTTTGCGCCACATATGTTATTTCAGCTAAGCAAATAAGATGACATAAAACAGAATACAGGTAGTTCCCAACCTCACAAGTTAATCTGTTTCTAGTGCACACTTGTAAAGCAGGCATTTATTTCCCATAGACATGTTAAAAACAGGCTGCATTCTCAACAATGAAATTTGACCATAGCAATGTTACATAAAAGATCAATAAAACAATATTTTATGATTAATGAATTAATTTTATTATTGAAATGAAAATGTATTTTTAAATATCGAGTACATTTTTAACAAGTATTTCTTTAAAAAAAAATGAAATGTTTCTTTATCCTTTAAAGTTGTACACACGTAATATTTTACACAATGATCTTTCAAGTTATTCTGGCCAGGTGTTTGCTTAAGATCTATTTTGTTTTCAATGTTATTCCTCTTTGCTTTTTTTTTTTAATCAACACCACTCTCTGCAGTGTTACTTCATTTTGATTATAATGTACTATATTAATAAAGTGATAAATTGAAAATAAGAGTGAAAACAAAGAGCAAACATGACTGCTTTGTTATGTGAGTTAGTAAGACTTTCCCATTTGCCTGAATAAATGTGCACACACAGACAAGTAGTACTGTATTGTACAGTTATTTGCATGATTTGAAAGCCAGACTTATGAATGTTGAGGATTTATTTATTGCAGTTAATGTTTATACTTCTGATTTTGTTGATACTTAAAGAAAAAAACTTGCAATGTAGGAACTGCCTGTACTTTCTTATGATTAAATCATGCTGTCTTCTCTTTCTTTAAGACAGTGTTTGGCAATGTGTGCTATGCATATTCCTTTTGTATGCAGCTTACCTTAGACTGACACAAAAAAAATCAAACAACGGTCATCAAGTACTATGACAATTCATTTGCTTTGAAACTTGAAACATCCATAATACTTAGAATTCCAAAACACTATTATGTGATTAACATATAGACCGGTACCAAATGCTATGTTGCAAATACGATAAAAGATAACTCATAGTTAGTATATATTATATTAGGATGCTAACTATGAGTTATCTCATAATCAGCAGTTCACATGAGATTATTAGTATCTGGTAACTTAAACAGTGAGCCTCTGTAGCTCAATTGTTACAGATGAAGCCCTTTGGTTGGAAAGACCTGGATTTGATTCCTGTCAGTGACATGAAGAACCTTTATCTGGTCTCTTTTGACAAAAGGTGAATTAGCCAGTCTCATATGGAGGCAGAGGGTTTTTTCATCCGCCAAAACAGGCAAACCGGCCCCGTGAACACAGGCATAGGGCTAACCACCTTATCCTCGAGTTATGGTTGTGATTGCAAATTCCAAAGATAGTTGGAAGGTTGTGGGCACACTTAAGTACCTATTAGGACCAATGATGGATGGATGGTAACTTAAACAGTATTGGTTGTATTACACAAATGGATAACATTCACTTTTCTATATCAAAAAAAAAAAAAGCATTTTTGGGAAAGTTAGGCAAGGCTAATAATAAGTACCTGCTGAATTTCTGTTCAGGATATGGACTAGTCATTACTAACACCATGTTCTGACATTAAGTCTCATTGACTATGTAATTGTTGATAGCAATATCTTCATGCTTGTTCAGGATACAAGAGTATACCAATGATTGTTACTTAGTTTTTTAAGTAGGATAAAAATGAATATCACATTGAAAAGAACAATGTTAGAATATTTTTAAAAATAATGAATTGAGCAGCTTTTACAGATAAAATGTAGATAACTATGAAAATATTATTTAAGAAAAAAATGAAACAGTTCAAAAACCAAACTCTGAAGAAAACTGATTCAGATATAGGGAGACATGTATAAGTTGTCTGCAAGGATAGAAAAATAAGAACACGCACACCAAAAGTTGGTAGATGCCTTAAGAATGCAGAGGGAAAATGTGGGATAGCTATGTACAAGAGAACAAGTCATGAGAAGACTAGAAATGGAGGAAAGAATACTGCAAACAGAATCCAATGATAAAAGTGACATGAAAACTGAAGATATCTAGATGTTTGGAATAAATTACTTTCAAAGACAAACGAAACAAACAGTGAAAGAACAGTAGTAGAAAATATTCAAGGGCAAATGCAGACAGGGGTATGTATAAATACTTGAGATAGAGAAAGCTATCAAAAGCCCAAAATGTGGAAAGGCTGGAGTAGACGATATTCAATCAAAACTGCTTGAAATATAGAAGTATAAATGTTTTGCAGTGGCTTCACTGTATAATACAGAAGGCCAGATCTCAGTATTCCAGGTAAGAGTTATGTAAGCATTACTGAGAAGTTAAGCAAAACTGGAAGAACAAGCTGGGTTCAGGCCAAATAGAAATTTGTCAAGGTCAGATTTTTATTTTAACAATAGTTAAGTACAAATCCATGTTATTTTCCCATGACTTAAGCCATTTCCAGATTTACAAAACTTATGACAAGGCACCCAGAGAAAAGCTTTTCAGAATACTACAATTATGAGGTAAATAGCAGAGCTAATCTCAAGTGGTATGGTCATTTAAACAGAATGGATGAGAAAAGATTAGTAAAACAAGTGTTCTCTGCCAGGTTGGCAGGAAAACGACCCAGAGGAAGACTAAGATATAGGTGGATTGATGTGCTACAAAGTGCCTTAGACGACAGAAATATAAGATCTGATAATATTGGAGTCTTGACAAGTAACAGACTGATCTGGAGGAAAATTGTAGATAGTAATAATGTAAATTTTTCATGTAGACGGCAGGAATTTGATGATGATGGAACATGGCATAGAGCAGTGATTTTCAACCTTTTTCATAACATGGCACACCTAGACTAATTATTAAAATTCTGCAGCACACTAAAAATATATTCTTTTAATTTTTTGATGATCTGGCAAAAAATAGGTATAATTTTGATTGATTTACACACACAAGAAGATGGAAGACTAGACACTAATAAATAAATGTGCAAATTATGAGCATTATTTCTTTCAATTAATTTGTTTTCATAAATCTCGCGGCACACCGGTTGAAAATCGCTGGTATAAAGCAATACATAGTCTACATTTAAGTTTTAAGTCAAGGGTGAGAGAGTGGTGAACCCATGGTTGGCCAATTTCTTTATGGAGACCTATGAAGAGAAAGCCTTAAACTCTGCCCCACAAAAACCTACCATATGGTTTTGCTACGTTGATGATGTGTTCGCTATTTGGCCACATGGCTCTGATACACTCCTCTCCTTCTTAACACACTTAAACAACCAATACCCCAGAATTAAGTTCGCCCTGGAAAAAGAGGAAAACAACAGCCTCCCTTTCTTAGACACACGTAGTCGCTCCTCAGCCTGATGGAACCTTGGTTTTCTCAGTTTATAGAAAACCCACCCATACAGACAGATACATTCACCCACCATCTCCCCCCCCCCCCTCACAACAATATGGAGTTAAGACACTATACAACAGGGCTAAACTAATCTGTTAACTCTTAGTAAGGGAATACCGTGAGTAGACATAAATACAAAATTAATGACAGAAAATCTCACTTAAAAAGATTTTTTAATAGTATAATTTTCGCCTGTATGTCACAGGCATCTTCAGTACATGTTAAGCTCAAATTAAACAATAACTGACAATTCAAAAAAGCGCCACCTAAGTAGCTAGTGTAAGATAACTAAAAAGGTAAATAAAATTTCCTAACAAAAAAAAAAAAACCTATATATACAATAAAAAGTTAGTACTTTACAAATCAGCTAATCTTTCCTATCTCCCATAAAGGGGAATAGACAAACTATCGGATCTGTTTAAGTTAGGATAGTGGAGTCAAGTTTCACGTTTCTTTATAAAGCTGTTCTATAAGGAACCGAATCTCATCACCATCCCAATCAAAAGGCGGGAACTATTAAAACACTGGTTCATCGGGCCAACTCCTTTTGTTCTTCAGACGATCTCTTACGGAAAGAACTGCAATATATTACTACTTCCTTTCTATCTAATGGATACAAGAATTCCTTCATCAAAAGAGCTTTGAGTAGTTTTAATGTCTTCCTCTTCAAATACAGAAGAAATAACATGCATTCCTATCCATTATGTACAAGGCATTAGTGAACGTATAGCAAAAGTTTTAAAACCACTAAATATTTTTGTTGCTTTTCGACCGGTCAGAAAAATCTCCACCTTTCTCACTTCTAAGGACAAGCTTCCACATCTTAATTATCTAGGTGTCTACCAGATTCCTTGCTCTTGTGGATTATCTTATTTCGGACAAACAGGAAGATCTGCCTCTATTCGACTAGAACAACACCAGTCTTATATTCAGTACCTTAAACCTGAACAGTCTGGATTTGCAGAACATGCCATCTTTACCAGACATAGAGTTCATTGGAAAAAGACAAGAGTCCTTCACAAAAGTTGGTTCCTCATAGAACGGCTTTATAAAGAAACATGTGAAACTTTACTCCACTCTCCTAACTTAAACAGATCCGATGGTTTACGTCTATCCCCTTTATGGGAGATAGTACTTTACAAATCAGCTAATCTTTCCTAACGTTTTATTGTATATATAGTTTTTTTTTTTTAAGGAAATTTTATCGACCTTTTTAGTTATCTTACACTAGCTACTTCAGTGGTGTTTTTTGGAATTGTCAGTTATTGTTTAATTTGAGCTTAACATGCAACACACAGGCGAAAATTATACTATTAAAAAATCTTTTTACGTGAGATTTTCAGTCATTAATTTTGTATTTACACTAATCTGTTCAAATGACAATACCCTAACCAATGAACTAAATCACATCCTCAACACTTTCTCAGCCAATGCCCCCCCCCCAAAAAAAAATCCAAAAAATATTGAAACCAGTAAACCACAACCCTCTCCCTCACAACAAGGATTACTCTAAATCCATCACCATTCCCTACATCTGAGGCACCTCAGAAAAAATTACCAAAATCTTAAAAAAAAAACATGACTTGACCTCTTGTTACAGACCTTATAGAAAATTGGCATCCCTTATCCGCTCCACTAAAGACCAACCACTCCCCCCTTAGACCTACCTGGTGTATACCAGGTCCCTTGCAGCTGTAAGTTGTCCTACTTTGGCCAAACAGGCAGGACAGCGAATATCAGAATTTTAGAACACAATGACTACATCCGGTTTCACTAGTACAGCCACTCTGGTCTTGCAGACCATGCTCTGGATACACGCCACAGAATATGGTGGTAATAATACAACGTAGCAAGTTCAAATTTGAAAGACTATTCATGGAATCAGCCTCAGTCCTAAGAAACATGCCAACCCTCAACAAGTTTGGTTGCATGAGACTGCCCCAAATTTGGGAGGCTTGCATCAGGAGACCTTCAGCCCAATGGCCAAGAATACCTACATAGCCCAGGGAGCACCATCAGGACTTTTAGGAAAACCATAGCTTCCTTGCTTCGTTCTCATTTACTGTGTTTAGTGCCTTCGTGCACGTGTTTTTATTGTAAGTTCCTTTGAAGATGGCAACGTGACGTTGCCGAAATATTGGAAATACATTAAAGTTTAATGTATATTCTACTGTACATTGTAATTTCCTTAAGTTATTTAGTAAGCATGTACAACCAACTTTAAGCCTGTCTACGACAAATCTTACAATTCTAAATACCACAGTATAGTTTAGTGACCCATGGACTTCATTGAAATTTTTAATGCGGCCTGCACTGTCTGAAAGGTTGAAGACCCCTGGTGTAAAACAAATGTGCACACTATTCTCCACTCTTATTTGTCATCTATATGGATTCATTATGAATGAAAGTGGCATTAAACCTGATATTAGAATTGGAGATATCAAACTTAGCTGTATGCAGACTATTGTATTCTTAAACAAATTCACTGCAAGTCTCCAGGTTTTTCTAATAAATTGAATAGCATTTGTAACAAATTTGACATGAAAATTAGAAACTTTCATAAACCTTCAGTCTTACTGAAGCATTTATAGAACAAATCAACTATTTTGGCTGTTTAGGCACAGTTTTTAGTGAAGATGATAAATTGAAATAAACAGAATATGCAAAACTGGTATGGTGGAGAACCAGTTGAATAAATTTATATGGAATAAGAGAGAAATTAGCAATATGTAAAACACTGGTCAAATCAATTAAGTTATGAATCTGAGAGTTGGGTTCAAAATAAAGCACTTATCAAAGATTAGATACTACAGGAGAGTTCTGAGAAAAATTAGGGGGGTGAACAGTGGAACTTGACATTATGAATGAAGTTCCACCTAATCTAAGGTAGTATGTCACTTAAAGGATGACAGAAAAGGTTACCGTAACAGGGGGTATGAGGCACCTATGGCAAGTTTCTAATTTACCCCCCCCCCCTCCTAACCCAATGCAAGTGTTTAACTTGTGCTCCAACCCAAAAATGACAAAAATTTTGAAAAATTTAAATGTAACAAGTTACATTTTACCAAATGCAATATGTTAAATACTTACTATTAACCCCATCAAAATGAGTTGCAGTGTAAGTTAAGGGGATAAAAATCCCTTATTGTTTTTCAGCCAGTAAGCGAAACTAAGATCGAAAACTACGATCTGTAACGTTTCATGCCGACGAACTGTCAGCGTATCCAAGCGTAAGCGACCACTTGGTAGTGCCACACCACAGCAACTCGTTGCAAAGGTGGAGCAAGATCCCTCACTGTTCTTGATATTTTCTCATAATGTAAAACACACAGCTCTTAAGAGATGTAGTACTGTGAGTTGCAGTGTGTTGCAGAATTTGCGTGTCTAAAGCAGCGTGTTGCCAAAATTTAAAATTACAATATAAAATAGACTTTTATTTTTTTTGTTTTGCATCCCAAACCTAGTTGCACCTGTGGCGGGTGCCTCTTTTGCCACGCCCTTGTTACGGCACTGAAAACAGGTGTTGGATGCCAAGGTCTAGGTGGATTGTTGCAGTTAGAAGTACTCTAGAAGATGGAAATATTAGGTCATGATAATATTGGAGTGCTGACAAGTAACAGACTAATTTGGAGGGAGATTGTTGATAGAAAATTAATAATAATATAAACTTAATCTTGTAATACTGTCACAGTAGCCTGTACATCCTTAAGGATACATGTTAGAAAACTGATGGAGTGGTTTTTGTGTAACATATGAATCTCATCCACAATGGGTGATTATAATACATTAATGCTATCAGAGGTGTAAGGATTAGATATTTAATCTCTCTAGAAGACTGAAGTGGTTTTTTCCTAGTCACTTCATATCTCCAATAAGTAGGATGGTTGGTGTCGCACCAGACAATGAAATTCATTGCCAACTATTTCAGGTCTTTAATCTTCAGAGCATAGATGCTGGTTTATCTATCATTAGCCCACCCATGATGGGGTATTTGACATAGTATTAGTATTCCTTTTGTGGGGTGAAAGTTGATATAAAACTGGGATTGCTAGTTACTCTTGGTATTTTTATGGTATGGCATACGAAGCATGCATGAAAACCAGGTGAAAGATAAAACTGGTTTGGGTTTAGGTCCAAATTGTTATGACCATGGGAATATAAGCATCAAAGGAATTGCAGTATTTTGGACAGTATCTTTGATGTAGCACTTTATATTAATTACAATAACTGGAATATTAACAATATTTCAGCAGAGTCCAATTGACAATGAACAAATTGATATGTGCACACAGGCACCAACATAAGTTAAGCATGACTTAAACAGAACAAAGGCCAGTCTGAAGTCCTGGACAATGTTCCCTAGTGCCTGGAATGGGTGTTTTTTAGCCACTGAACTGAAGTTCTAAGGATGAGTGCATTTTAGATTTGAGGTAATTTCATACAACCAAATTTTTTAAGACTGAGAAAGATTCTAAGGAAAAAAAAGTCTTTCATATTTAAATTTGCTTCTTTAAAGTAAAGTGGCCTTTTTCCATCATATCTTATGAAGGTCCAAGGCATGGTCAGCAAGCTTAGATTGGCTATAGTAGTGGAACCAGATGCAGCTGTTGTTCAACAATTATGTTGGCTGTCCTGCCTGTTTGGCAGATGCCTAGGTAGAGTGGATCAGAAGTGCCAAGTTTCCCCCTTTCCAGACATCTTCATTACATCCCAACCTCCCATTTGCATGTGCGAACACACACAGGTAGATGCATTATATTTGCCAACAGTTGCAAATTTTATTGCAAGGTCCTTCTCCTTTTTTTTTTAATAGAATGGGACAAAAATGATCAGCTCAATAATAATACCCTCACCACTGCACTTGAAACACATTCGCACCTTTTTTTGCCAGTAAAATCCCCCATCAAATTCAAAAAATATTAAGACTCCAAAAACTACACTCCTACCCTCCTCACCAGAACAGACTACACCAAATTATTACCATCTTATATATTTGTGGCACTTCAGAAAAACTAACAAAAATCCTCAACCTTGTAATCACTTACAGATAATATAAAAAAAACATTCCTTATTTGCTCTTCCAAAGACCTGTCAAATTGGCAGGATAACCAATGTAAGAATTACCAAACATAGACTACATGCTCCACCACTAGAGCCACTTGGACACCCACCATAAGATTGGGAAAAGGCCACCTTGCTCCACAGGAGCCAATCTAAATATATGAAACTACTTAGAATTTGCCTTAGCTCTAAGGAATTTAGTTGTATCATAAATTAACATAACACAAGGAAAAGTGAAAAACATGTTTAATAGCCATATTATTTCAACCTGAAAATTACAGGTCATCATCGATGTCATCATGTAGTTTGAATACAAAGTAGAATACGAACAATGGATTATTTAAAATAGCAAGAGCTGTTCTTTGAATAAGCACAAGAATACTGTGATTAGAGTAAGATTCTTCCATATGTGATAGTGAGATGCAGTCATTCCAATTTAGGTTCCGATGGCAGAGTAAGGCTTCGCTTTCTTTGAACACATGTTTCAGACCATAGGATATTGTGATTGGCACCAATTCCATGTTTGCAAGGCCAGATTTCTTATTAACAATGTGAGATTGTTTATACATGTTTTGTGTAACATCATAATCCATTATTTGTGTTCTACTTTGTTTTCAAACTGCTTGATGCCACAGATGCCCTATAATTTTCAGGTTGAAATATATATGGCTATTAAATTAAATATATTATTCACTCTTTTCCTTGTGTCATCATGTTAATTTGTGAAACATTGCACAAGTATCACTAAAACAATAAATTTGGTTGTATGAAATTGCCTCAAATCTGGGAAGCATTCACTCTTAGTACTTGCCTTTATTGTTCTGCATCAGTCATGCTTATTTTATGCAGTGCATGCATGTCTTGACTCTGCTAAGAAATATTAAGTTATTCTAATTCATATATATAGTGTACATTGTAACTTCTTTAATAATATCATTATGAATAACCAGTGTATAAGCATTGCACTTTCTTGTATGGCTTTTCAGATCTACAAAACTGAAATAATTGAGAAATGAAATGAAAATATGGACAAAACACTTCATACATCATCATGGACATAAGATTTACTGTTGATGAAACTACTGTAACCCAACAGCATCATTCACAGTGCACATTAAATGATTTTTGTATAAGTAACTTAAATATTTTAATTAACTTTATCATGGCCATCCATGAATTGTTTCTATTTAGATATTACATTATTTTTATTTTATTTTTTTTGTAATTCACCTAATTAAAAAAAAAACAACTGATGAATGGATAATGAGCAGCACTGATCTAGGTTAACCCTTTATTCAATCTTATACAGTTAACTAAACTTCTGCATTAGCAAAGCAGCTAAATATACTTCCACAATTAAAAAGGAAAAAAAGAATAAACCTTGGATAAATAAATAAAAATCTTAAAGATAATAGAGCAAACCTAAATATAAAAGCATGAAGCCTGTGTAGCTCAGAAGTGGTGTTTGCACTCTATGGTGCTTGACCACATGAAAGACTGGGATTCAAATCTAGTCGCCAATGAGAGGAACATTTTCTAAGTCTTTTTTCAACTTATTCCCAAGTTAGCCGATCTCTGGCACAGGTGAGTGGGTTTTTTCATCCCGTAAACTCAAGAAAATTGGCCATTGAACCCACACTATTTTCAGACATTAAAAATATTGTGTTAGGGTTAGTGACCATGAGATGGCAGCACTTGTTAGCTGCCTTCACTGCATACCGATTAATTAGTGATAACCGTTGGCCAGCTATCTCTGATTGGCTACTATTGGAGATTGAACTGCCCACTAACTCTCCAAAAGTTAGAGCTAAAATCGACTCGCCTACTCCCTATGTGGTGGGGGGAGGCATTAGCTGTTTTTTTTTTCTTATAAAGAAATAAAAAAGCCAAGGAGGAATGGATTAGGAACAGTAAGAGAAATGACAAACAGGACAAAGTAAATCATGCAAGTGTCATTACAGATTCAAGAGACCATATTCTAATTGATAAAAAAAATCATGGAAACGGGAGTTTGACTACATTAGGAAATAATATTCCTGAACAGAGAGATCTAGAAGGACCATCCATTTTACTTTGCAAAGTTGAAAATGCTATCAGAAAAACTAAAACCACAAAGCTGCAGGAATGGACAATATCTTGGCAGAATGGTTGATGGCTCTAGATGAAGGACTGAAATTCCTAACAAAATTATGCAATAAGATAGTGGATTTATAATATAATACCTAAACATAACCACTCAATTTTTGTCCCATTCCCAAAAAACCAAAAGCTACAAGATGTGAAGAGTTCAGAACAATTAGTCTCATCAGTCAAGAATGAGATCAAAAGTTCTCATATGTTCTTGAATGAAATAAAAGAAAAATATAGAAATGATACACAGAGTGGCTTTAAGAAAAATGTAGGTAACAAGAGAAGGTATTTTCAACGTCAGAAAGATATTTAGAAAAACAAAAAGATGTGTATTTCTGTTTCATAGATTACAAAAAGGCATTCGACAATGTTCAGCATGAGTAGTTAATTGGAATTCTTTCAAAAATAAGCATGGACAGAAAAAACATTAGGCTAATAACTAATCTTTACCAGGAACATACTGCATCCTTGAGAATAAATGGAAAAACCTCAGAATTCCCAGTTCAGAAAGGTATGAGACAAAGCTGTGTTTTGTCTTCGATTCTCTTTAACTTCTACATGGAAGAAATATTAAATGAAATTAGTAACATCATAGGAAAGGGGCAGAAATATTAATAACCTAAGATATGCAGATGACATGCTTCTTCTAGCTGAAAACAAATGTGACCTCAAGATTCTTATAGATGAAACTGTCGAGTATAGCAACCATTATGGCCTCAATTTCAACTTTAAAAAGCCAAAAATCATGATAATTTCAAGAGAAAAGGATATGAACAAGTGCAAACATATATGTACCTCAGACACTTGATCACAGAGAATGAAAGGACAGAAGATGAAATTAAGATTGAAATTGCAAGGTCAACCTTCAATAATACAAAAAACCTATTAACATCTAGAGAATTAAATCTGAAAACAAGACTAAGAATTTCCAAATGTTACATATGGTCCACATTATTATATTATATGGAGTAGAGACATGGACACTTTCCAATCTGAGTGTGAAACACAAAGCTTTAGAAATGTGGATGTTGCAAAGAAAAAGAAATTAAAAAAAAAGTCTGTTATTTGGACACACTGCCTATAAAGGATACTTCTTGAAGGAATTGTTGAGGGAAAGGAAAACAAAGACTGGAGTGGATGAAAAATCTAGAAGAATGAACCTGTCAAGAGGAATGTACTAGAGAGGTGCAGAATATGACATGGTGGTCAATCTCCTGGAACCTGTGGGGACCACACAGGAAAACAAGTTATTACAGGAATATTTATTTTAGCATAGCATTGTACCTGCAAGATGTTTTGATCACTTTTTCATGAGTTACAAGTTAGAGTGCCATTTGCTATAGTGCACATTGACATATACACATCAGATGGCCTGTGTGGTACTTTATCATAATGGTAAAGGAGCAAGGCAGTGCTTAACTGATTAAAAAAAATGAATTGTGTACTTGAAAGTTGTAACTGTTTCTATTAGTTTATATGACAGTAACTAACAGAAACAAAACTTTCAAGTTCTATGATGAAGAACCTGTGTAGCTCAGTGGATGTGGCATTTGCATACCACTGCCTTTGACCGCACAAAAGAAGACTTGGTTTCAAGCCTGATTGGTGACTAGGAGAAATTTTTCTAAGCCTTTTTTGTTTTTGACCAGTTCCTGAGTTAGTCGATTTCTGGTATGGGCAAGCAAGTTTTTTCTCCTGTGAACTCAAGAAAATCGACCGTAGAAACCACACTATTTCAGACATTAAAAATATATTGTGTTAGGAACCACGAGATGGCAGCACTTGTTGAGCCATCTCTTCACTGTGAGCCACTTAATTAGTGATAGCCTTGGGCCAAATATCTCTGATTGGGTACCAGTGGAGAGTGAACTTCCCCCCTCATCCCCCAAAAGTTAGGGCTAAAATGGCCTCGCCTACTCCATATACGGGAATAAAACGCGTTAGCTGATTTTTTTTTTCCCTTTCTTTCTATGATGAATAATTTGTGTACTTAATTTGGCTTCTGTAAAATTTCTTATTAATGTTTAATGCATGTATAATTTTTTTTTTTAAGAAATCAATTTATGCATTAAGAGAGATTTTATCAGAACTGGTAAAATTTTACAATCCTGATGCCTTGCTTAAATAATAGAATAGCTAAACTTGGAAAGCGAAGCTCCAGTGTTTTTAGAAGAATGTGCCTTTTGGTTGAAAAGAACTAGATATGACTCCCATCTAAAATACCATTGATGGATCTAGTCCCTGTAAAACAGACGGCAGTACCTCTGTTTTAATTAACAGATGAGGAAAGAATTATCCTTGTCAAAGCAAAAAAAAATCTCTTCTATTGAAATTTAATTTATTTGGTTGTTAACGGACACTTAAGTCCGTTAACAACCACGTGTAGAAAATAAGATTTCAAAACATCTTCATAATCAGAAATTCATTTCAACAAAGTAAGACATCAATACTTTTTAAGGTCATCCTTCTATAGTCGTTCCTACTTTTCTTGCCACATAGCGAAAAAACTTAGGTTTTCTTTTGACCTCATCAGCTAGGTTTCTCTCATAATTCGCTTTAACATTCCTTACTGGTTACAACCTTCTTGCCTGCGCTTTATATACTGCTCATAGGCATGCTAATCATCTTTTTCCTTTATATAATCCTTCCACTTTTTGTGTGCGTGCGCGCAACTCCTTAACGAAACTATTCATCCATCAAACTCCTACCTTATTTATCCTTCTGACTCTAGGTATACATTCAGATACTGCTTTCTTTGACCACTTTCCATGATCGCTGTAAGTATGCGAGCAGGAAAGAACAACAGAAGATACAGCCTACTCAACAAATCATTGTATTATGCTTCGCATTTTTTCCCAACAAAAAAAGCACTCCCATCTCCCCCCACCTTTCGATTTCATTTGTTTCTTATTAACAAAAAAAAAAAAAAGCACAGGTCAATGATAATCAATAATTGCAAAATTCTGTTTTAAAAATTAATTTAAAAAAAAATTAAACACCCTATAGTTAGTTACTGTGAAACTTTGATATAGTTCTTGCTAATATGCTGACAAAATATGTATCGCATTGCGTAACTATAGCGACGACACTTTTCGTGACAATACTTCACCTGTTGGAAAACAGTTTAATGAAGTAAAATTATTTGAGGGTCAAAACATCCGAGGAATACCTAAGCTACTGTTACCAGAACTCATTTATACTGGTGATTTGCGTGCCTCACGCGATACTTGTTTGTTGCTGATAACGACTTGCCATTTCTAGGAGAGTGCTAAATGGTAAACACTCTAAAGTTACTATGACGTCGCTCTGGTGTAAACAGCGTTAAATGTGTGGGGGGGGGGGAGCAGCGCACGTTTAATACTTCCAATTTCGTACTTCAGCAAAATAGTATTGATTAACGGAGCTTGGTATAAGAAGAGTAACTTGGTATTCAGCAGCACCAAGCTTGGATATACTGTACAAACATGTATCTTGTTTTAGGAGTAACTACAAAAATGTTAATGTACTCGAGCATATTCATATAGAAGATAATTATTTTCAAACCACACCAAGTGTCTGCAGCAAAGGTGACTCCCAGAAAAGTAAATGATTAATGTTTCCCAATAAATAAACACCTAAGAATGCACATCAAAAATACAGTCGATCCCGACATAAGCTGAAAATGAAAGCATCGGAAGTCACATAAGAATATATTATTTTTAACTAATTTTAATGTTGTTTGTAGTGGCATAATACGGTGTATGCATGATAAAATTACTGTAATAAATATAATGAAATATGAGTGTACAATGCATTTGTGTACTTAGTAAAATAATCAGCTGGAAACACGTGGTTAGGTTATCAACAAATTCAGAAATGCAACAAAGCGTTCCGAGAATGGTTTACCGGATGCACAATTTGTGGAATGTTTAGGCTCATCTTAAGGGGATTAGATGACAGCAGGAGTGAGCTTCGAAAATTTGCATTAAGTCCAACCCAGACAGAATAATGCAAGTAATTGCAACTCGCATCATTCTGTCTACTTCGCTAAATATCTACGTATTTGTGTCCATTTCGTTAAACAATTGATTATTAGCGGAGGCAAATGCCTCTGCCATTTTTTCTTTTCACTGTGAAACAGAGCATTCATACTCTACTGCAGTGCTTTTCATGTTGGTGACACACTTTTTAGACAAACATAATTTCGCGGCACAGTAATTCAGTCTGATGTGCGCCTCATGGGTCACGTGGTCCGTATTAATGCAGACCGTTCAACAGTTGATTCTTGCGTAGTTTCCTCTATAGTTGATACATTCTGTTCATCACAAACGTCACCTTCAGCTTTTCTTTTATTAATTAGAAACATCCATTTTACGGGTAATTCGACACCAATTAGATAAATAAAACTGTGCGAATTTATTGTCAAGCTTTAACAGTAACTAAACATAAAATACAAGCACCAGCTCTTCGTTTTTATTCACGTTGCAGTTAGAACAAACATCAATAATAACATTTGTGTGAATAAGTGGCGAGCTTTATTTTTATTGGTCAAACGATAATAAGAACCGAGCGACTACTACGTGATAAAACCACAGGGATGAATTCTGCTGCATTTATTCTCTATTATTTATCGAAATATATTGATACGAAATATTCTTAAAAATAATTTGTACAGTTTGTATATATAATTTTGACAGCGCTAACTAAAAGTCGTACCGATACTTTGCGAAATGGATTCCGCTGTGGAAATTTTCAGCGATTATTCTGTTTAACGCTTTATGTTCGCGCGACACACCACACTGCAGCCGACACACAGTTTGGGAAGCTCTGCTCTACTGTGAACTCACTCCATGCTGCACTGCATCATTATACAATGCAAGGTATTATGTTCCTTCTAAAAGTGAGTGTTTTCTGGTCCTCAGTAGCAGAAATAACCTGAGCAAAAGTATTTCTTAGGATACTATGATTATTTATACTATCTCTAGATCCAGGCCAAGACACAGCTTAACATGCGATTACAACAGATTAACATAGAAGAAAATAGAAGTGTGGAATCTCTTTGGAATAGCTTAAAGAATGCCATCGTAACAACAAGTATTGAAGAAGTAGGTTATGTGAATAATATAAAACAACAGGAATGGATGACAGATGAGATTCTTTCTCTTATTGATACAAGAAGAATGTACAAAAACAAAGACCTAGCCAGGTATACAGAAACACATAACATCATCAAGAAAAAAATAAAAGAAGCCAAGGAAAATTGGATGAAAAATTTATGTACTGAAATTGAACTGCTTCAGAAGAAACATGATAATTTCAATCTGTATAAGAAAATCAACGAAATTTCCGGAAAACTGAGGAAAAAGCAAATAGTGTCTCTAAGAGACGAAAATGGAAAAATAGTTCTAGAAGAAGAGAATAAAGCACAGATTTGGATAAAATATGTAACAGAACTTTTCAATGATACTAGACGGAAGCCTATAAATATAAAAGATAACATTCAAGGACCAGCAATCATGAAATGTGAAATAGAGAATGCTATACGAACAAGTAAAACAGGAAAAGCCAGTAGACCAGATGGTGTGCAAACAGAATTTTTAAAATTAATAGAACCAGATAACATCAAACTTCTTGAAAAACTATTTAATGAAATATATGAAAGTGATTAATTTCCATCAGATTGGCTCAAATCTACATTTATCACTATCCCAAAGAAACCCAGAGCGAATTCCTGTGGTGACTTCCGACTTATTAGTCTAATGAGCCAAACATTAAAAATATTTTTGAAAGTAATTCAGAATCGCATTTATAGAAAAAAGTGAAGAAACTCTAAGTGAAACACAATTCGGCTTTCGGAATGGTTTTGGTACTAGAGAGGCCCTTTTCTGTACCCAAATATTGATACAAAAATGCATAGAAAAACAGAAATCTGTCTTTATGTGTTTCATAGATTTTGAATAAGCATTCGACAAAGTCAGACACACTAACTTAATAGAAGTCCTTCAACAAATAAGGCTAGACGAACAAGACATAAGACTAATAACAAATCTGTATTGGAATCAGTCAGTTACCGTTCAATTAGACAACATTACCACCAGTGATATTAACATCAAAAGAGGAGTGAGACAAGGATGTGTGCTCTCACCACTCCTGTTCAACATATACGCAGAGGTAATCTTTAAAAAAGCATTAGAAGAATGTCCAGAGGGAATCACAATAAATGGAAAGATTGTTAACAACCTACGATATGCAGATGACACCGTGCTAATTGCAGATAACATTATGGATCTCCAAAAACTCATTGACAGAGTATACATAGAAAGCCAAAGAATGGGAATAAATATAAACATCAAGAAGACAAAATACATGATCATCAGCAAACATCCAGCCTCATCAATGAAACTGACACTCAATGGGAAAAATATTGATCAAGTGTCAAGATTATCTTGGTTGTTGGCTTAATGAACGGTGGGATCCAGAAATAGATATAAAGACAAGGATTGAAGTTGCACGGCAGTCCTTCATGAAAATGAGAACACTATTCTGCAATAAAGACCTAAACATGGAAGTCAGATGCCGAATGCTGAAATGTTACGTGTGGTCTATTCTGCTCTATGGAGTTGAAACATGGACATTGAAGGCGACAGCCATCAAGAAAATCGAAGCCTTTGAGATGTGGCTATACAGAAGAATGCTAAAGATATCATGGACGAAAAAATTACCAATGAAGAGGTCTTAAAATCCATTGGCAAAGCTAAACATCTTGTACAAATAATCAAGAAACGAAAAACATGATATCTTGGCCACATCATGAGAAACAGCAAGTACCAACTTCTACAAACTATTTTGGTAGGAAGAATTGATGGCAAAGGAACTAGAGGAAGAAAAAGAATATCATAGTTTGACAACATCAAGACGTGGACAGGAAAGAGCAGCGCACAACTGCTCAGATTAGCACAAGACCGCAGTTTGTTCGCCAAGATGGTCGCTGACCTTCGATAGAAAATAGCACACTAAGAAGGATACTATGCCTTAGACGAAACAATAACCTGGTCCGTAGCTTTGATTCCATTACCACCTAGCTCTGAGCTAGGTGATAATGGAATTACCACCTAGAGTGAAATAAAAGTGTATTAATTATAAAATTGATGTAATAAATAATGAAACGAGTGTACATTGCTTCTGTGCGCTTATCAATAAAATAATCAGCTGGAACCATATATCCACGGGTAAGCGAAAGATTTTTAGGGATACGAGGCACTTAATTTTTTTTTTACTTCTGTATTTTTGTCATCATTGTTGTAGATAAGTGCAGGTCAGGTCTATTCTATTATTTTTTCAATAACTAAAAAATCTAAAGAAAGTTTAAAATGTATCAACTGACCTCCATTAGGGCCCCGTCTAGTGGACAGCACGATCTTGTTCCAAACTAATGGTTAAATGTTTGTATTAAAAGTTAAGGAGTTCGAACTAGGTGGTCGGAATTCTCTGCTAAATATCATTAAACTTTTTTTTTTAATTATTGAAAGTTTAAATTTCATAATTTTTGCTTCTACCGTAATGTATATCGGATTCGCATAGCTAAAAATATACTAAACTTAATAAATAAAAACAGAACATTTTGTATTTTTATTACTATTCTGTAGAAGTGTCAGTTAAAAATTATCCTTCAGAGTATTCTTAAGGTTTAATTTCTGTAGCAAATGTTACAGAAATCTTTATTCTAACGCAGCTGGATACAAAATGTGCAGTGTTATAAATTTAAAGTATGTAAAATAAAATTGTTTCGACAAGTATATCTGTAATGGTTGCAAGCGAAAGAGCATTTATGGCGTTTTTAAGGTAACCCATCAAACTCAACAACTACACTCTAAATATAAACGATTATATTTATTAAGAAATACAATGAAGAGCTGTTTTCAAGTTTTAACATTCTTTGATTTGATAAAGTGATACTTTTAAAAATGTATAATACTACTCGTTTGGAGAATTTAAGTATCACTTTTGTTACACACACAAATCTATAGATATAGATTAAGAAAGTGTTTGCAGTGCTCTTAAGAAGAGAAATTTGAATTCTACTTGCCAGTTTTGAGCAGAAATGTTGAAATCTGAGTATTTATCAAAATTGGAGAGAAAAGACGTGTGACTTTTTTTTTTCTTTTAGATGACGATTTGATAGCACTGAATTCAACTAGCCTAACCTAGCTCAGCTCAAAAATGGTAAGGAAGGAGCAGGGCCGACGGAAGCGAGCATGCGATGTATGCGGGCACCGCTGCCGGGGTACGGTTCATAATTCATTTTTAAGAAACAAAATTTTTATCATAAAAACGAAAAATTCGTAGAATGATCAATATTAAAATAAATAAGGCCGGATACACCGAATAAAAATTTAAAAAAAAAATTGTATATTGCCACCTCTTTGATCAGCCGGCTGTTTTATAATTTTGCAGCGAGAGCAGGCTAAATGCTTGCCTGCAGAATGTTGTGTCTACTGAAGTCTATCTAAAGTGAAACAGTGAACGGTTTTTATGCGCAGAAACGAATTTTCGTACAAAAACATTTGTTGCTAGTTAACCAGTGATATGGTACGCATCTCAGTAAGCTACTGACAGTGCGGACTATTATTTCATCTCTGTGTCGTGGTTGCTTGATTGAAATTATAAAATTCCTTGGTAGCCAAAATTTAGCTTTTCGCGGATCATCTGATAAATTATATGAAAGGAATAACGGCAATTTTTTAAAATTAGTCGAACTGTTTGCGAAGTTTGATCCCGTTATGGAAAATCATGTTGAAAGGGCCCCTATAACGAAACAATAGAGTACACTATTTGAGTAAAGACAGTCAAAATGAAATATTGGAAACTTTAAGTAACGCAATCAGGGATACAATTTTATTATCAATTCGAAAATCTAAATATTATTCCATAATTTTAGACTGCACACCTGATGCAAGTAAAACAGAACAAATGACCATTATTATTCGCTTTGTTTCCTGTGACAATGGAATTGTCAAGATCAGGGAAAACGTTTTAGGTTTTGCAGATATATCACATTCCACAGGATGTGGTTTATGTGCAACAATAATGGAACAACTGGAAAAACGGAACATTCCCATTGAAGACATGCGAGGTCAAGGGTATGACAATGGGGCAAATATGAAAGGGAAAAAATATGGGCCTCCAAAATTTGCTTTTGAACAAAAATCCTCGAGCTTTTTAAGTGCGTGTGCTGCTCATCCTCTAAATTTAATCATTAACGATGCAGCCAAATTGAATGCAGATAAAATTAGTTTCTTTGCAATTATTCAAGAAATATACAATTTTTTTCATTCTCTTACAAACGTTGGGCAATCCTTTTAAAGTTCGTAAAACATTTACATTGAAACAGCCATCAGAAACGCATGGGAAAGTAAAATTAATGCAATCCGCCCTCTAAGATATCAGTTACGAGAAATTTACGATGCACTTTTTGAAATTTTAAATAATGAAAATCTTAATAAAGAAACTCAGCATGAAGCACAAACATTATGTATTAAAATAAAGGACTACAAATTTATTTGCTCTCTTATAACTTGGCATGATTTACTTAACAGAATAAACCCTGTAAGTAAAATGCCTCAAGACAAAAATATGAACATTACACTTGCTTTAGAATCTATCGAAAACTTAAAAATATTCTTACAAGGGTATCAATCAGATACAAATTTTAAAGAAGTTCTAAAAACGGCAAAAGAACTGAGTGAAGAGTGGATGGAGAACAAGAATTTAAAACTGGTACGGAAGAAGACACGAGAATTTGACTACGAGCATCACGACGAAACACCACAATCGCCAGAAGATAAATTTAGAGTGAATGTGTTTTATACACTTCTAGACGTTGCAATGTGTTCGTTAATAGAACGTTTTAAACAACTAAAAATATAATATGATAATTTCGATTTATTGTATAGATTACTACAAATTAATAACGAAGTTTTACGAAAAAATTGTGACGATTTAGAGATTCTCTTGAAGGACGGCGACAATAAAGACGTAAATGCAATAGAACTACATGACGAGTTATGTGCTTTCCGGGATATTTTTCGGAAGGATCATTTAAATATTGAAAACCCTTTCGATATTCTTAATTTTACTATGTCCAATAATTATTGTATAATATATATTGTATAACTTGTAAAAATTTTAGTAACTTGTAAAATGAAGAATTTTTTAAACTTGAGTAGTTCAAATATATTTTAACTTTAATTAAAATTCATTTTAATTTTGTTAGCGATTCGGGTCGGTGAGAAGGCTATAATCCCTGTATCATTATATTCAACAATTAAAGTGAAGTGGCTTTATCAAAATTTGCTTTAACGTTTGAGAATTTTTTGAATATTCGGGTTTTTAACGATTATCCTGCCTAATCAACACCCCCGGTTCGTTACATTTAGCTAACCAACGTGTGGATGTTCTGTCAAAATTTATTTAAGAAATTTCAAATAATTTAAATTTTTTATTATCGTAAAAGAACCACACACGCCCGGATCGTTACAGGGGCGCTTAGATAGAAATTGCATGCGGGCGGCAAAGACCCTAGCGCCGGCTCTGGGAAAGAGAATATTGATTATGGAAGAATTTAAATCTTATAATGATTGTGCAATACAAAGTTTGTTAAATAAAGAACACGAATGGAGTTTTGTCATCAGGAAAGCTATGAATAAGACTTGAAGTTAGCGTAAGGCGGTCGCTTTTGCTGGTCTGGTTAGCCAAATTGATATAATGCTTCTGCGCTACTCTTAGCATGTTGTGGATTGAATATCGTGGAAATTACGACTACACGAGTTTCTCCTAACCTTCCCAGTTTGTCCAAAGTATCAAAGATTACACAAGCACATGGCCTAATGCTGCTCAAGGAGAGAATAACCGAGCAACTTCGTGCCTCAGTGAAGGCTAGGTTACGTTGTTTAGAATTATCGATAAACAACCTAATCTAGCATTGAGTGATGGCACCTCTGGTATACCTGTTAATTTAGTGTTCTGTCCGGTTTATGTTTCGCGGGATCAAAAACTGCAATATCTTCGACACAAACTGGCAGACCCTTCAGATGAAATGCTTCATAAAAGAAAAAGAAAAATTCTTTGTCTTAGATGGTATTCGATTCTCAACCAAGGGTGGCGTCGTCGTTACCAACTGCGCCTTAAAGGCAAGAAAATCAGATAAGTTGTAGATAGCTTCAAGCTGAAGTTTGCTTGTTTTTTAAACCACTCTAATAAGCTGGCAATTTAGTGTTGGATTATCTACTCGGGCATTTGCGTAGTATGAACATACTGATCTACACCCTCTGTTCAAAAAGAAACCGAACTTTTCGAAAATATAGAAGAAACTATTGGCGCCACCTGTTGTATCTTTCTGTTGTCGAAAGCGGCAGCCTTCATTAGTATTGTGTCAACTGTTTATGACATTTCTTTCATTAGAAGCCGAGTTACAGTACCAAGAGTGACAGTGTGTTTTGACAAACGGTCGGAAAATGAGTTTCAAACAGAGAGCTGCGATTGACTTTTGTGTTCAACTTGGCAAACGTTTTACCGAAACGCATCCAATGCTTCAAAAAGCATACGGTGATGAATACTTATCTCGTATTCAAGTTTACGATTGGTCTAAGCGATTTCAAAGTGGTCGTGAGACGCTTGAGGACGACGAAAAGCCGAGCCCTCCAAAAACTAGACTGAGACAAGTTAACATCCACAAAGTGCGTGATTTCATCAAAGAAAACCCGACACAGTCCGTGAGATTGATTGAAGATGAATTGGGGATTCCAAAATCAACTGTGCACAACATTGTGACCGAAAGTTTGGGCCTTCGTGAAATGAATTGGGGATTCCAAAATCAACTGTGCACAACATTGTGACCGAAAGTTTGGGCCTTCGTGAAATGAATTCGCGATTTGTTCCTCACAAGTTGACCGACGACCAAAAAATGTATCGAAATGAACACTGCAAGGACCTGATTAAAACCACTTGTAAGGACTCAAACTTCCTTGAAACGATCGTTACTTGTGACGAAACGTGGTGTTTTGAGTATGAGCCAGAAACAAAGGGCCAGAGTGCTGAGTGGAGCACCAGAAGAGGGGCATCCGAAAAAAAAGTCGCTTGGAGAAGTCTAAAGAAATCGATTCCAAGGGCATTATCCACAAAGAATTCATTCCGCCTGGCCAAACGGTCAATGGTGAGTTTTATCTTGAGGTTTTGAAGCGATTGATAGCGAGAATTCGTCGCGTACGGCATGAATATCACGATGCAGGCAGCTGGTCACTTTTGCACGATAATGCACCATCTCATCGTTCGAACATTGTGAGACAGTTTTTGAGCAAAAACCAAGTTTGTGTGTTGGATCACTCGCCGTATTCACCTGATGTAGCGCCCTAGGACTTCTTTCTCGTCTCCCGACTTCATTTGCCGATGAAAGGAAAGCTATACGACACCATTGAAAACGTTCAAGCGGCAGTAACCACGACCCTCAAAACAGTATCCCAAAAACCGATATAAAACACTTATTTAACGAATTAATTGACCATGCCAAACGCTGTATCGAAGCTGAGGGAGAGTATATTGATTGAAATAAATGATTTGAATAATTATGATTGGCCTGTGGTTTATTTTCTATCAAAAGTTCGGTTTCTTTTTGGACAGAAGGTGTATAAAAATGTAGATGACTATTGTGCAGCAGCCATTTAAAACAGATGGAATTCTTGATGTTATTGCTGCTGAAACAAAACATCTAAAGTAAATATCTTGAAACGTGTATAAGTGTGGAACGGTGGCTGTTCGTGTTCTTACTTGATTAAAGAAGAATGATAGCAGCCAGTTCAATGGAGCAATACCTATCAAAAAGAAAAGAAAAGCAGATTGGCCTATGAGAAAGTGGCTGAAGGTGTGTGTGTGAGTGTGAGAGAGAGCGATTACCTATTAGGCAGATTTCCATCTTCTGTGCACAATCAAGAAATATTCTGAGGTTGGTCGGATTTAAGAATTATAAAGTGTTGGGAGTTGAGAAATAGTGTTTTGAAAGAAAAACAAAATATGAGCTTTTTTGAGACTGAGAATGCTATTTGTAATATGTTTATGCCAAAATCAGCTAGATTTGAAAGTAATTCCAAGAAGAGAAAACTGATCCTGAAAGAAACTGGAACATTACATTATCAAAACGTAGTACCTTTCTTCCGGGTAATAGTACAGTGTTTAGAGAGCACTGAGATGTCTTAGTGCATTATATTTGTATGTGTATTCATATATATTTTATTTATTTATTATTTTTTTTTTTATTGGAATTTGTCTACCATCTGTCCTAATTACTCTATGGCAGTGCTTTTTAAAAATCAGTCTGTCATTTTAATTGAGTTCCATTGTCAATGCCTTGGATATTAAGGCGAAAATTTTTACATCTATTAAAATTATTCGACGTAAGTTTTAGTTTCCGTTTTTAATTTCTACAAACATGGCAGCTTACGTATTTAGTTTGAAACAAATATCTCGGCTGTTTGGAAGATCTTGAAGTTTGAGTCATTTGGTTTTCGAATCCCTGGGGGTGAAAGGGTTTACAGGGAAAAGATTTGAAGGTAAGAATGCTAAGAATCCTATTTGAAGGTAGGATAGTCAGTGTGCTACCTAGATATGATAATAGAGAATTTGGAAGATGGGCATCGATGATTAATGAAATGGTAGCTAGAATGTGTATTTGAGTATGTGGGTGTATGGGATGAGTTTGATTGGAGAAAGGAATTATATGCTGATAATGCTCTGCATTTAAATAAGTACGGGGGTAATGAAGAAGTATAAGGAATAAGTCAGAAGACTTTATAGCATTGGTTATTAGTCCAGCCTCAGATAGGAATATCGGAAAAGTGGTCGACTGTGAACGATATTTGGTATAGTATTTTTAGAGAAGGCAGAAATAATAAAAAAGGAGGGGGGTGTATTACTGATGATAGCAAATGAGTTGTGTCCATGTTGGAAGTAGGAAGTAAATATGAGAGTGATTTTGAAAGTGTCCAGTGTGAAATAAGTGTTACTAGAGAGGGAGAGATTTAGTTGGGGTATGTTACAGACCTGGGAATAATGAATGAGATGAGAAAGAAATGTATGGGAAAATCAGTTTAGCTAGTGAAAAAAGCGTTATAATAATGGGGGATTTCAATTTTCGAAATATAAATTGGAAAGAAGAAATCGTTTATGGGAGAAAGGAAAAAGAATTTCTTAAGGGATTACTATCTCATACAATTGATGATGGAAGGAAGCAAAATGTATTAGATTTAGTAATAACGTCGGATAATGTAATTGTCAACAACATTATCAACATTGCCACCAGTTGGTGAAAGTGATCATGTAGTCCTGACTTGGGAGGTGCGAAAGCATGCAGAGTAAAAGGATACATGTGGAACTATAGGGCAGGAGATTATGGAAAACTCAGGAAACAGCGTCAAGGAGTTATACGGGAAAAAGAACTTGAAGGAAAATGGATTAATATGGCGTGGGTCATAGTTAAGAAGTATTTGATGATGGCAATAACAGACTGTGCCTAAATCAAAAGGATTAACGAAATAAATGTTAAATAGATGAATAGGGAAATTAAGCAGGAATTGCAGAAGAGGAGATTATAGAGAATATATAAACTTGGAAAAAGTGAACAGTTAAGTGAAATCCATAAAGCGCAGGCAAGAAGAGTGACAAGTATAACAAGAATGGCGAAATTACATTATGAGAGAAGACTAGCAAAATAGGCTAAGAAAAATCCTAGAGTTTTTTTTTGGTTGTTGTTATTGTTATGCAGCTAGCAAGAGAAAGAATGATTGGAGGATAACTCTGCTGTATCGGGATGGCGCAAGAGTGACCAAAGAAGAAGTCATTGTGAAGTTTTCAGCGATCATTGCTAAGGTGGTTATTCATAGTGACGGTAATGATACTATTCTAAGGAAACAGGAAGTTGAGGAATCAATACTTCAACCTGGTCCCTTGAAGGTGAATGAGGTAGACGTCCATGCTTATCTACGTCATCTTTATATGAATAAGGCTATTGGACTGGATGGAATTTCACCACGTTTTCTAAAAGAATGCGCTAAGAAACTGATACTTCCGTTGAATTGGTTGTTTAATGAGTCTAGTGTCCTCAATAATTCGGTAATAAGTGGAAAGAGGACAAGATTGTTCCATTGCTTGAAGGTGGAAGCAAAACGGATGTTTCAAATTACAGACCAATTTGCATTTCTGGAGTAGTTAAGGTTCTGGAGAGATTGGTGAGGAATAGAATTAACGATTGGGTGGATAAGGAAAAGATTCTGTATAGAGATCAACACAGGTTTGTTAAAGTGAGGTGTTGTTTTACTAATTTACTTATATTTTATAAGATGACTACAGTTCTGGGTAGGGATTATTTATATATATATACAGCAATACTTCTGGATTTACAAAGGCATTTGACAGGCTACCACACAATAAATTCGTGTATACGTTACAGCAAATGGGACTGGAAAATCAGTTGGTTGATTGGATAACAAACTGCTTTCTAATCGATATCAAACGGTGGTGTATAGAGCAGCCATGTCTCTGAGGAGGAGAGTTACCAGTGGAGTCCCACAGGGTTCTGTTCTAGGACTAATGCTGTTTAATTTGTTAATGATATTGCAAGTGGTTTACAAGCTGATATTTAGCTGTTTGCAGATGATGCTAAGTCGGAAAAAAGTGATTAGGAATGCTGAAGATGCACTGGTGCTTCAGAGCGATTTGAACAACGTGGCTCTGTGGACTGACAGTGAGAATATCAATTTAGCACCAGTAAATGCAAGGTTCTGCACTTTGGATCTCAAAAAAGTAAAACCTGTATATCATAGTGGAGACGTATTACAGGAGGTGGAGGAAGCGAGGGATATTGGTGGATAAAGAATTGAAGTTCAAGGGACATATTTCAAAAGTCATAAAAACAGCAGTAATGGCCACAAAAATGCCTTTATACCAAGAAGAAGAACACTGACAAGTAGAGATAAAGATGTGGCCATTCCGCTGTACAAAGCTTTGATTACACATCTGGACTACTGCGCATTGATTTGTTCACCTGCGTTCCTAGGTGAAAAGCAAGCTCTGGATAAAGTTGAGGGAGATAACAAAAGCAATACCGGAATTGTGGAATAATGACTATGAAGAGAGGTTGAGAGAATGTAAATTGCAGACTGTTGTCAATAGGCGGAAAAGGGGCGATATAACCGAGACATATAAATTGTGAAAGAATGCTTATCAAATAGATACCGAGGATATTTTTTAAGGAGTTGAAGGAGAAAAGGGGATAGAGACAAGAGGTCATTCTTGGAAGTTGTATAAAGGTGTGCATAAGAGAGTGTTGGTGAGTGGAATGTTTTGCCGAATGAGGTGGTGAGTGTGCAAACATTGAACCAATTTAAGACGGATTATGATAAACATTATCTCTGTTAGAGTGCATCTTACTATTGCCTCTCTTGATGAGCCTTGACTCCAGGAGGTGTTTGTGTAATAATAATAATAATAATAAAGGGGCATCAATTATTTATTACTTATTTTTACCTCTCGCATAAAGTGAAAACATTTGTCGGATGCATGTAACGAAATGAAATGTGTTCCGCATGGTGATGAGAGAATTCAAGGATTAAAGTAAAAAAAAAAGTCGACAGGTGAAAAACAGGTGATACGACAGAATTTTGAATTGAAGGGATTTTACAGGAGTAAAAGCTAGAAGGAATGATTTGCTGCAAAGTGTTGTGAATGGGTAAGGTTCGATGCTAAGCCTATCAAGGGATGGACTAAGGACTAGATAATCTGGAAGTCCTACTCTGGAGATGAAACATGAAACGTTTTCGAACCATCTCACGATTCCAGTAAATAGGGTGGTGATTCACATCACGCAACAGAATTCATCTACCACCTAAGGACATTAATAAACATCCATGCCCAAAGTGGGATGCGAACCCACAATTTGCTGGCTGGCGGATACATTATTTATTCGACCGACCAGCCCGGTTGAGTTGAATGAGATCTCGCGATGTCTAATGAACCCAATAGAAGTTGGTTAATAATAACAAAGCTTATTTTAGTTCTTATTTTATTGTTTGTGAACTAAGCGCAGCCTTCATACTAATCATACTTTGATTACAACCATTCTTTCATTTTTTTTACAGATAAATAATATATTAACCCGATTGATATAAACAAATAATATAATGCTAAACTGAAATCTTAACGAAGATCCGCGAGCGATAAAGATAGCTGACACAGACGACAAGAAGTCAATACAATGAGACATTCTGTAATAATAGAAGTGTCATTCTCTTTCGGTGCTTCTGAATTCTTGGAATTTGTTCCAGGTTACTGCTCACGTTACTGTAAAATGTTCGAAATATTAAAACCGAACTATTCTACTGCTTTCTCAATTACAATCTGGACACTGAGTATGAATTACTATAATTTTATCTGAACATAACTCTAGGAATCCAAATGACAAACGATTCCGTATATTTCTTAGAAATAATTTTCTCTGAAAAAAAAAAAAAGAAAAGAAAAAGAATTCATTCTAGCCTATTTTATAATTATAAGACTTTCTAAAGCAAATAAAGAAGAAAATGGATCGAATTCTAGTTAACTATTTCATGTTTTGGGTAGCATGACTAAAACTTGATAGCGTAAAAAACATGTGCCTTATCTAGATAAATATTAGCTTACGGTTTCTAGTATAACATGGTTTACAAAGTTTCAATCGCCGTTTCCTCGTACAAATTGAATACATAGCGTTGTATTCAAAAATTAGCCAGATAACTTTGGAAATGTTACACGCGTTTGGAATTTGATTTATTATTATCACGTGACATTTCCAAGGAGTACAATGAATCATCGTGGAAGGGCACACTACTCCACTCTCCTCTACTTAATCCTCCATCCAAGTAAACGACGTCATCTACTGCTCACTACCACCAACAGTATTTTTGAATGTAATTGTGTTCTCACGGCTGATTTGTCTGCGTGAGGGGATGAAAAACCCTACTCCGTTTAAAATCAGATACAGTGGCGCATTCTGGATTCAATCTTGGAAGGAGGCCGAGTTGAGTAGACGATTTGAGAATCCACACTACGCATTGTATTTGCATACGGGCTATGACTGAGCATCTGCAGTGATCGGCAATACATGATACCCGTGATCTCCTCTAGCTCGGCTTGGACAAACGAAGTAGCACCCGAGTACTACTTAGTTCACCTTGCGTTCACAGCAGCCAGGATTCCCGATAGCTATAGGGTATTCCCACCTTATGTGACCGCTAATTCATAAGTAGCATAGAAATAAAAGACACGACACAGCGTAAAAATAAATAAATAAATAAAATAAAATAAAAAAGAATTTTAATTAGGAAAAGATTTTTGGAAATTTTTCTAGTGTTTTTTTCCTTTTTCTTTTTTTTTGGGGGGGGGGTGGCTTGTCCCCCTCCCTGGGTGCGCCAATGATCAGATAACTCAACTTCTATTGAAAAAAGCACATATAAAAATTTATTTCGTCACGACAAGAATCGTTAAGTGTTAAACAGCGGACCCTAGAACACCAGATCAAGCAGACAGCTCAGTTAAAGTACTCTATTTATTATCAGAGGAAATAAAATTTTGCTACCCTAGATTCCCTATAAAAAAAGGTTTATAATTATTCATGGAAACATATTAGACAAAGAAGCTTTAGATTATTAAAGTTTGAAAAATAGCGTATTCTCTGGTATTAAAAGAATTTTTAAAAACTAATTTACTAAGTAAAGCTTTTGAAATTAAATAAAAAAAAAAAACAGCGATATAAATCGATAAGGTACGACAATAATTATGAAGGATCTGAGACAAAAATAAAATGAACTTTAAAACAAATTTTCTATATTTTTACCAAAGCATGTCGTGTGTTACATAATAAAGAATAAACTGATTTTGTTTTCTATTTTGATAAACTGATGAGGATTCGTTTTTGAGACGTCATCGAAGTTGATATACACTGCTTCACCGGATAACCCCATGGGCAAGGTGCGTCGTTCCATCTAACAAGTCACGTATTTCTATCCGGTATAAATTGAAGGAATATGATGCTCTCAAGTCAGTGCAACTGTGTCCCGGTGAAATGGCTGCAAGAAGTGAACGAAATTTTTTGCTCTCTTAAGGTTTTCTGCCTTGGGGATTTGGGTCCGTTGGGATGGCCTCTATAAAGGTTGCTTCAGCGGATGATTTTCCCTAGAATATGAGCGGTGAGCGGTACTGCTCAGTGGTAGGGTAAGCCTGTCACTGAGCACGGCCACCGTACAGTTAAATAATCCTGGGTTGCTCATTGTTAAGCGATCTGAGAGATTGCCCAAGTTTTTGGAGACCTCACCCACATACAAAAGAGGGAACTGATGGAGTTTAAAAGAGGCGTTGTGATAGGATGCCTATCTGTTTGGCAAATTGCTGACAAATTGGGCCTGATTGTTGACATCCAGTCACCAATCAGTGATAGTACTTCCATACTGAGATGGAAGCGCAGGAAATCAACTGTCGTTGTTCTTCAGTTGAACCAAGCGCGAATTAATTTAGAATTCAAGTAATAAAAGGGTGTATCATCACCTTATTATTAAAATACAGGGTGATCAAAATTAAGGTCTCTCTATTTAAAGTCCTGTGGAGCGCTACCCAGTGAATGCTGCGAAACTTTGCAGAAATACATTGTGAGTCATGCTGAATCGACATCCGAGAAAAAAATGTTCCAAAATTCAGCACCAGAGGCGCTGTATGATGTACTGACTGTAGATGTGGTGATTTTCTCATTGTTATCTCTTGTGTGTAAGAACGAGAAAAGCTGCGCAAGCATAAATAATAGGGATCATCCTGATAAACAAGTTATCAGGATGATCCCGATAAACCATGTCTTTGAGAAATCCCAAGAGTCAGAAGTCACAGTGGGGTCAGAACAGGTGAATGACATAGCCTTGCGGCGTCCTTCACCTGAAAACCAGGAAATGCATGGCTGATCACTCTGGCTGTGGAGGGTGTGTGTGGAGGGGGAGCCCCATCCTGCATGAAAATGAATCCATGCACAGTCACTACTGTAGCAGAACAAACTTGTTTATCATATCGCAATGCCCCTCGGCAGCAACTGAGCAGGTCACAGTACCCGATTGGCGAATGTCCTTAAAGAAGAATGGTCCACTGATAAGCGAAGCTGCCAACCAGCATTGTAATTGTTTAGGTAGTACAGCTTCACGAGCAAGGTTAGTGCCATCACCGTAGAGTATTAACCAGAATGAAGGGGAAAATCCAGTATCGATCTTTTTAAACCTTCCTGACACCTGCCGAGTTGCGTGATATACAAATTTCATGCAGCTGATGAATTTTGGAACTTTTTCCTCCGTCAGATATCGCTTCTGCATGACGCACAATATGTTCCTGCAAAGTTGCGAAGCATTTGGATCACTGGTGGCGCTCCACAAGGTCTTTAAAAGGATGCTTTAATGTTGATCACCCTGTACTCTGGATCAGAGATCGTTGCAGAAAGTTATTTTTTCCCCACTTGGTTATAATTAAAGAGCCTCCGTAGCTCAGTCAGTATAGACGAAGCCGTTTGGGCGGAAAGACTTGGGTTCGATTCCCGTCAGTGAACATGAGGGAACCTTTATCTGGTTCTTTCGACTAAAGGTGAGTTAGCCGGTCTCATACGGAAGTAGAGGTTTTGTTTCAACCGGAAACTCGGGATTTTCGTCCCGAAGTTTCGTCCCCAAGAAGGCAAATTGGCCCTGTGAACACACGCATCTACAGACATAGGGCTAACCACCTTATCCTCCAGATATAGTCACGGTTAAATGAATAGAAAATCCTCGACACCGCAAGGTAAAAGAAGGGGGAAGGAATAAGAATAGTTATAATTAAGTTGCACATGTCAAATTATATTCTTGTTTAATCCTTGATCCAACTGAAGTAACCTAGTCGTGAAGTATCTTCACGACTAGGCTGCTTCCAAAGGCTCTTTACATTAATTGTCAAAGTATCCCATAATGCAAAGCACACTTCCTTTCGGGCGTGCATAATGCTCTAAGCATTTAGGGAGGGTCACTACCTTCTGTATTAATTCAACTAAGGTTGAATTAATACAGAACGAAACCAGTATGTGTAGTGAGTCACTAAACTCAGTGACCCTCCCTCCTCAATGCTTAGCATTATGCACGTCTGAGAAAAGGTTGCTTTGCATTATGGGATATGCGAAGATGCTTCACGAGATGCTTCGTAAACTGTGCTTACACTTAAGTAAAGGATTAAATAAGAATATAATTTAATTTGTAACCATGACGTGTAAAAAAAAAAATCTTTCTACAACCAAATTCTTAATTACGCCAAAGGATTCGTTGGTTGCCATTACAGGAAGGGTCAGGCAGATAAAAATCATACTAATACTCTCCCGTGATTTCTATTATTGTTATTATTATTGTCTGAGACCTCCAGGGAGTCAAAGATTCATCGAGGGAGGCTGTAAATTACCCAACCCAGCTACCATACCTTCGCTTAAATTCATTTACACTAGATGCACTCACTACCCGTAAGGGCAAATTGTTTCACTCACTGCTATCTGGGAGAAAAAAAACTAGCTCTTAACCCTTTCTTGACTGAGAACAATCTTAACTTCCATGGATGCCCCGTGTTCTGTCCCCGCCTTCCATATAACGAAAAATTTCATCATTTAAAATGCTATAACACCCATTCAAAAGTTTATAGACCTCTATCATATCACCCCTCTTTTTCCTGTTAACCAGAGTCTGTAATCCACATATTCGCAATCTGTCCTCATAATCAAAATCCCATAATCCGGATATAATCTTTGTAACTCTTCTTTGCACCCTTTCTACAGCTTTTTTATCCCCTTAGAACCCGGGAAACCAAATCTGCGCACACTAATCCAGGTGTGGTATTATCAAAGTCTTATAAAGAGGCAAAATTACTTCCTAATCCTTACATGTCAAGGGTTCGCTTCAACATAGCAATTATCCTCTGAGTTGTATTTGCAACTTTTGCTGTGACCTTTGAACTTTAAATTCTTATCCACCAATACACCAAGATCCCTTGCCTCCTCAGTTTCTTGTAGCATAACCCCGCTAATATAATATGCCGCTGGAACTCTAATCACGCCAAAGTGCATAACTTTACATTTATTAACATTAAACTGACAACCATTTTCGTTTGCCCAGATTTCCAGTGTATTCAAATCATTTTGTAATTGCTGAATATCAGTAGCATCCCTGATTGCCCTGCCTATCTTCGCATCATCAGCAAACAATTTCAAATCTTATGATAGACCTTGCTTGATGTCATTAATGTATAGATTAAACAATAATGGCCCAAGGACTGAACCCTGAGGTGCACCATTGGTTACCTTAAATCTAGCAGATTCACACCCACTGTATACCACCTTTTGATATCTGTCTGTCAACCATCCCCTGATCCAAGCCAAGAGTTTATATTTCAACCCCATATTCTCCAGTTTACGCAACAGCCTATTATTAACATCCATGCGATTGTATAACTGACTGTACCATGTATACAACGCCATCTACAATTCAAGAATGGATTTTAACAAGCCTTAACTGTAAATTAGCTCTGGATGTAAAGAATTGAAAACAAGCGAACGGAAATAGAACAAGTTTGAAGGGGGGGGGGGGGCAAGTAGAGGAAAACACAGAGATGACATCAGACAGGTGCCACAACTGAATTATCATTCAGACAAGAAGGCGTGTTCATTTCCCATTATATTCGTCAACGTGAAGACAAAGATTTATTTATAATGTCTGTACATTAAATATTCACTATCAAGAGACACGCCATCATGTTATTTCTTTGAACTCTGTGATTGCATCGCATTTGGAGACTGCTTGACATAGGCCGAGTAGTGCATGCAACGCAATCAGAGCGTGTTTTGATAATGCCACGTTAGCTCGTTTTCTTCTGTTCAGCTACGGAAAATTATAAAATATATAATTAATGCAGGTTATTAATGAAGTGCGATGTCTTCTGAATACATAATCTCAAAAAGTTCTGACACACGAAGGTGGAGTATAGCAGATGCTAACTCGCCAACGCACAATCCTATTAAAAACTGATTAAATAATTAGAAAATACGATTCTTTTGAATGTTTAATGAAGAAATATTACATGCTTCTTTTGTATTAATATTTCATCCAGACTTCATCTTCTTACTATATGCCTATTAAGAATGCAGTGGTGTAAATATAGAATGTGCGTTGCTAATCCGAGCTTTTCTGCGTTACAGATAAATGTCATTCAAGCAATTATGAAATCAAGATTATTAATTCAAGTTCCAAATTATGAAGCGTTTTCTTTTCATTCCAGTCCGAAATTTCTGATCTCGCCATTGTAGTTGAAATGTAACCAAACCAAAATATGGCTACTCATATTTCCAGTAATTTCGTTAAATTAAAGCTTCTTTATCCTTTCAGGGATCAAAACCTGAAATTCTAAAGCACAATATCATTTTATTAAAGAAAATTTGGATTTTAAGAACAGTGCATCAAGGACGACATTGTATTTTGAATAAGAGCAGTCGCTGGCATATATTACAGCACGAAAATACTCTGTATTAACATTGTTGATTTTTTTTACTCATAGTGAAAAGAAACTAATTATTCGAAACTAATAATAAATAAATAAAATACTAAAGATAAATAACGATTTGACAACATCGGCCAACATGGACAAACATAATTCCCACACACACACGATAGGCTGCAAATACTATAGCAAGTAAATAATGATGTCTGTGTGTGTGTGTGGGGGGGGATTAAGAGCAAAGTAATCGGTTGATATTCTTCTTAGAAAGCTGGAGGGTTGTAGTCTTGGGGAATACTTCATGGGGAAGGCTGTTTCACAGAACTGAGATAGATCGAATAAACGACGACTGGAAGTAGTAGGTTCGGTGGGTATGTATGATGGTTCAAATGTAAAAGGACGCCGGGCAGTTGTTGTTGTTCGTGTTCCTGCAGGGTTAGCAGAAATTGAGAAGGTGGAGAATGCTAGTTCTCCTGAACAGTGGGCATGGAAATATCTGTAGAAGAAACCATGCAAACAATGACTGTCCATAAGACAGTGACTGGCGAGAGACTGTGAGAAAGAGGGTCATCAACCAATCCAACCACTCTCTTCTAAACCGCACCAAGAATTTTAGAGAGATCTTAGGTGTACCACTCTAAATGTGAGAATAGTATTCCAAGGTTGGGATGATTTTCGATTTGTACAGATAAGCAACTGCATAAAAGAGAAGTAACATCTTGAACGATTTGCCAAGCTTTTTTAGAAGCTGATGATGCTATAAAAGTGATGTAGTGAAAGTTGTTGATGACCTTGTGAAAAAGGTCATCTCACTGGGCCTCTTTTTTTTTTTTTTTTTCTTTCAGCAGTTGTAAGTTCCTTTATGCTGTCCATCCAACTCTTTTGCGGTCTTCCTCTCCTTCTCATATCCTCAATCTTCCCCCAACATAACTGCATTTTCCAATGATTCATCTGCTCGCATAATATGTCCAAAGTACATTAACTTCTGTTTAGAGATCATTGCCGTCAATGAGCGTTCTGTCTTTATATTCTGTATAACCTTATTAGTCATTCTTGCAGTCCATGGGATTCTTAATAGTCTCCTCCACACCTATACAAATGAATCAATTCGCTTTTGCCTTTCTTCTTAATAAACAAGCTTTCACATCCATACATCACTATTGGAAATACCATTGATCTGACAATTTCACTTGTGGCCTTACTAACACCTCTGTCTTTCATAATTTTTGTCAGGTTTAACATAACTTTTTTCCCCTTTGCTATACTTTTATTTTCATCTTCACATTTACCATCATTTCTTATTCTGGACCCCAGTAAGTGATAACTTTCAAAGACCTCTATTTCCCCTCAATCATGTTCATCTAAATTGTCAAAAGCCATCACTTTGGTTTTGCTGATGTTTAAATTTAGCTCAGCTTTGTTGCTTTCCTTCTTAACTAATAGAATCAAGCCGCTCGAGATCTTCCTTAGTTTCTACTATTAGGGTTGTGTCATCTACATATCTTAAATTATTTATTTTTCTGCCACCAATCTTAATTCCTGTTGGATCGTTGTCAAAGTAAGCCGAAGCTAGTCTAAATAGTGGAAGTACAAATGGACAAAAGTTACGCCCACTATCTTATGCGAGGGACCAGAAGGAATGATTGCTATTGGCACAGGTAGCAAATTTTCACATTTAGTTTTATCCAAGTCAGACGTAGCCTTTTTTTAATGATGGTTTTGCTATGGCGAGCTTCAGTGTGGGGGCTGTCAGTAAAGCTGAAGCATGATATTTACCTTAAGTACTAGACAAAGAAATAAAAAAAAAATGTACTCGGAAGATGTGGAAAGTTTTTTACCTTCGGTGTAATATACGTGAAAGATACCAAGAAATTTTATATACTTGGTTTTAATCCTTTTTCCCAAGTAAGCAAAACAAAGTTTTGCGCGTTTTGTAGCTCAAAAGTGAATATATTTCACGCAAAACTTTGTTTTGCTTACTTGGGAAAAAGGATTAAAACCAAGTACAGTATATAAAATTTCTTGGTATCTTTAACACACACACGCACATATATATTGTTCATTCATTCGGGTTGTTCATGCCCCTTGAACAACACGGGGATCCGATCCCCCGCGTTGTTCGAAAACCGAAAATCCGAAAGTCTGAGAATTCTTCTTGATACTGTATTTATGTTGATTGCTGTACTAGTGATGTCAGCTTTTTTTCTCGGAAAGTTAGGGTTGCAACATCGACAATTTATCGCCGACAATGGTGAGTTTTTTTGAGTATATCGGTGATGAATGCAACATCATTTTCTAATTCCCCCCCCCCCCAAAAAAAAAAAAAATTCAAATTACCCATGTTGGGAAACACTGCTTTATGATATCCTAGTGTAATGAATACGATTGCTTCGCGGCGGCCTAGCCTATACACTAATGAATGAATCGTTATAATTTTTATTTTATGCTAATTAATTAATTTAAGTATTTAACTAATTACTAACAGTTAATTTTATGCAGTTATGATTTAATACTGCATCTTTACGTTTGTTTACATTTCTCTCGACTGCAAATGGCCATGTACGGTCTATAACTGTTTGTGTGCGTTAAGTTTTGATAAATCTTGTCTTAAGCTTTTCATGAACCATTAAGGTTCTTTAGCTGTGGACTTCACAACTGTGACCGTCTCAACGATAAGGTGGTTGGCCCTATGCCTCCCGTTTGTCCTATGTCTGTAGATGCGTGTGTGTTCACGGGGCCGTTTTGTCTGTTCTGATGGACGAAAAACCCGAGTTTCCGGGTGAAAAAAAATCCACCTCCGTAAGAGACCGGCTAATTCACGTTTAGTCGAAAGAGACCAGATAAAGGTTCCTCACGTCACCGACGGGAATCGAACCTTCGTCTATACCAACTGAGCTACCATATTTTATTCAAACCAAAGTATCCATGTACACTCAAAATAAATATATATACAACTATTTACAATATATACATTTGTACATAGACTGCTTATTCTAATTGGCATTTTGATTTACATTTCTTGATATCTTAATAATATATATATTATCTACAATATATTTTTCCTTATTTTAAACATCATAATCTGCTCAGTGTCTGCTTCTTCCTACATTCATTTTTACATGAGCTGAGCAGTATTTTTCTTTTAGTGTAACATAACTTTACTATCCATGGAATTCAGTATTATGAAGTTAAGTTCCCAGTCACATTTCTATTTCCATAGATCGTATTTCCTTCTTATAACGAGATTCCTATATTTTTGTGGTATATTTCCAATTACATATGGGATTCGATCTACGTTATTATCTCTTGTTAGGAGACACTTTTCCTTAAACCTATGTAAGGTTTGTTTTAACATATACAACTTTGGATTTTATATTGTTAACTAATCTGACAATTGAAATTCTCTTTCTATATTTATATATGTATATACATATTATTATTATTATTCCTGATACCTCCAAGGAGTCCGAAGACTCATCGCGGGAGGACACTTACAACTGTCTCAACCACTACACCGAACCTCTACTACGAATCATCTCCATCAACGCCATCTACCGGCCACCTCCACCACCACAACTAGTATTTTTTGTCTGTAAATTGCGTGTGTTCTGAAGGGCCGATTTGTTTGTGTGCGGGATGAAAAACCCGAGTTACGAGTTGTTGTTTTTTTAATTGTCGAAAATCTCTAAACAATTTTCTATTATTTTATTCAAAAAAAAAAAAAAAAAAAAAGGCGTATAAGTGGATCTGCGCAGTTGAAACTCGCGTATATATATTCAAGAGTTGGTCCTTCAGCAGCAGATCAGATCGCAGTGGCTAGGTTGGTTTGGAATCATTTCGATCGAAGTGCATATGACTATGAGGCTGTTAACTGATTTGACTGTTTTGGGGTATGAAAAACTCAGTTTTCAGGAAGTAAAAAAAACTTCCACTTCCATATGAGACCAGCTAATTCATATTCACTTCAAAAGCTCCATTCACTTCATATTCATTTATCGGCCTGGTTGGCGGAGTGGATAGCATACCTGCTATTCACTTTTAAAATAAATAAATAAAATAAATAAATAAAATAAAAAAATAAAATAAAATAAAAAACTCACTGGTTCCTAGCGTTCTAGACGGAATTCGAATTCAAGTCTATCCAAATCCAAAGGGAATAATCGATATCGAATCGACCGAGATATTAAGTAACAAAATTATTCAAAATGATACAAAACGGTAAATAAACTGTATGCAGTTACTGTGTGAAACTGATATTGGTAATGATGATAAGAATAGTATTGGTAGACAAGAACTCTACTGTGAAACGTACTTTTATTTTTATGATTGTTTCAGATCATTTCTATACGTTAGAACTATACTGACAAATCACAGTTCGCTTCAGTTCTAATTAACCACGTGGTCTTTTTAAGTCTGACCAATGGAGATCAATATGAGGGAAATATTTTTGCATAAATATCAAAACTGACTGACTATTTGCAATCTGCATACACAGATGCTGACAAAGCCGAAGCCATAGCAAGAAACCTAGAGAAACAATGCAGTCCTGCATATGATAACCTAAACATCAGCCACGTATACAAGATCCATCGTAAAGTCAGGTTCACAGTAAATCGTCCCGATGTCAATCCAAGTCCTATAATGCCTACCTCACCTACCGAAATAATCGGCATCATCAACCATCTCAAGATCAAAAAAGCCCCAGGTCCGGATGGCATCACTAACTAAGTTATCAAGGCACTACCACGCAAAGCCATAGCACATCTGGCAAACATAAACTCCATCCTCAAATGGCAGCACTTCCCCCAGTCATGGAAAATAGCTAACATCATCCCAATTCACAAACCAGGCAAAGACCCACACCTACCTGAAAATTACCGTCCCATCAGCCTGCTATCCAATTTAGGGAAAATAGCTGAGAAAATCATCCTCATCAGACTCCAAGATCATGTCAACCAATTAAATATCATTCCAGAAGAACAATTCGGCTTCCATCAAAATCACAGCACCACCCATCAAATCCATAGACTGGTAGAATACATCACCACAGGATTCAATTGGAATCAACACACTGGAGCTGTCTTCCTAGACATCTCAAAGGCCTTCGATAAGATCTAGCACCAAGGCCTCCTCTACAAACTTATCATCGCTAACCTTCCACTAAACATGATACCTCTCCAACAGGAGGATGCAAGTCAAAATCAATGAAACAGTCTCAACCCAACGGAAAATCCTCGCTGGAGTTCCTCAAGGATCACTGCTAGCCCAGATCCTGTTCAACATCTATATGGCAGACATCCCTCAAAATCCTCTCACATCCACCATCGCCCTTTATGCTGATGACACAGCTATTCTAGCCAGATCTCGTCAACCACTTCTCGTCACAAAAAAACTACAAGACACCATCCTGAATCTAGAAAAATGGTTTAAAGACTGGCGACTACAATTAAACCCCCAGAAAAGTACAACGATACTCTTCACAAGAAGACGAGTATCCCCCAAAGGAGACATCACCCTGTTCAACTCTAAAATTCCCTGGAAAACTGAAGCAAAATACCTAGGAATACTTCTCGATAAGCGATTATGCTTCAACAGCCACATCAAGAGCATATGCACCAAAGCTTCAAAAGTTATCGCCCAGCTATACCCCTTGATCAACAGACACAGCAAACTAAGCTCAACAAATAAAATACTACTGTACAAGACAGTGATCCGTCCCACAGTCATATACGCCTCCCCAGCCTGGAGCCATACCTCCAAGACAAACATCCTCAAGCTACAAAGACTACAGAACAAATGCCTGCGAATGATTCTGGACGCCCCGTGGTTCATCAGGAACGCCCAGATCCACCGGGACATAAATATCCCCTACATCTCTCCACTACTACGCTCCCTAGCAGAAAAATTCTTTATGAAGACATCTATCCATCCAAACCAACTGATACAACAAGCCGGAAACTATGATGGTAATGACTACTGGAAACATAAAAGACCGAAAGCCATCCTAACATCCAACGACGAATAACCACTTCTGCCCACTCTGACTATATGGCGCAGAGGGTGAAGCGTCAAGCTTCGCCCTCTGCGCCATATATGTCCTGCGTATTTGCAATCTGAAGTACTAATAAACTTCTCTCTTCCTTCTTAGCATACTTGACAAACTTCGACTTGCTGCAAAGACAATGTGACTGTATAAATCTAAGTCTAAGCCTGGTCTTCGCCCTGAAAGGTGATACTACTGAACGCAGAATGTAATGCAATTCCGTCAGGTTTCTCCCACATTAGAATACAGAGACTACAAATTCAAAATATTAAAAAGTAAAAATTAATTATGATTTTTTATTGGATAATTAAAAGCAGATATATTTGTTTTCAGATAAAATTCATAAAAGATCTGGGAGGTTGATATACGCCCAATCTAAAATAATATGGAAAATATTTATTGGCAGATAAAAAAAATAAACTGATATAGTTTTGATGACATAAATCTGTTTGAAACGCTTTAAATATATTTTAAATCGTATGTATTATTAAAAGAAAAATAAACACGTCATTTGAAAACAATTTTCTTTGTGTTTCACATCGAACAACACAGTGATACGGATTGTTATAGAAAATACTCACCAACCATATACCCACTCCCCTCTACAAATAAATATCGCGTGCAGATCTCAGCTCCAATTAGTTTGAAGGTAGACTAGGTCAACGAAAACAAAAAAAAAAAAAAAAGGTATATGTAATGCGTTTTTAAACAGTTTAGAAGTTTTCTTTTCTTTTCTTTTTAACAGGACAGAAAGCATACGATCATACCAGGAAGACAGTGACGAACTGAATTTATAACATGTATACATTTCATTAGCCGTAATTAAGATATATCAACCTAAAATATTATTATTGCTGTTATTATACAAACACCTCGTGAAGCATCATATTAGTGGCAGGAGAATGTACTATAATTTAAACATGGCAAAATCACAATTGCTAATTTGCTTTCTTTAATTTTTTTTATATTTTATAACTCTAGAAAATCTCACTGTTACTTACGTTTACACTGAATTACTCGTCTGTCTGAAGGTGCTTTCATTGTTATCAGTCATAATTTTAAACATTCCAGAAATCACTACAAAAGTGAAGTATCACATTAGATAATTATACAAATATAAACCACACATAAAATACTTTAAAACATAATTATAACGTGCAGGTTTCATTTGAGACAACGCAAAATAAATCACCTTTCCAACTTGTATTGCAAAGTAAGCGAATGTTGCGGTGCCTGGCGGTTGTTTCATGAACTGATACTTTTAATCCGATAATTCATATTCACGTAACACTTATTTTATGTTCTTATTACTAAGACATTTCAAATCGGTAAACCGAGCTGAAATTATCTGAAATCACATTGATATTACAGTACTGGATTATCATTTACAAGTGAACGGCATCTTATGCTGTTCGAAGAAGCTAAATGGATTCGTCACGTATTCCAAATGTTCGGTTTACTTCTATCATAGGAAATTGCTGACTATAAGAAACCTTGATCATCGAAGTGCAGAGCTACTTACCAACTCATTACTCTTACATCATGGAACTTTAAAGTCGCTGTAGTGAGCGTTACATAAATCAATAATTACAATTTAAATGTAGATACTCGTCCACATAGTATTAAATGTATTACAATGCTCCTCAAAGAAAGATGGCTTATCTTTTAATATATCAACCCTTAATACTAAATACAGGGATGATTATAGGATCAAAAGATCATGGATATGTTTCATGAAGTGAGAAAACCTGTTCCTTCAAATGTTACAAACCACCAAGTTACTAATTAAAAATTTGTACTCCTGCACCACTTGTAAACCATATGTTTTCCATAAGTTTTATTGCTGGGCAAAAATAGAGCTTTCCCTCACAGCTGCAAATATCCTACCGAGACAATTCTCAACGCGCTGCTCTATGAACGCTAAGCTAACATCACATTGATGATATCATCAGCAAGTCCGTGATGACTGCGTTCCCTGTAATTCACAGATTTACAAAGGCAGTTTGCATTATCAACCAAAATTATTTTTGATGTTGCAGGTTTTTCCATGTCGTTTCTAGGCAAAGAACATCTTAAAAATCTGTATTATTCACTGATACACCAGCTAAAGTCCTACAGCACCCTACATTCAGAGAGAGTCTCCGTAGTGCGTTGCGAAATTTGTTCCTTTGATTGGAAAGATCTAGTTCTAATCTCACATAAGAGAGCTCAAGGAGTCATCCTACAGGAATGACAATATTTTTCATCTCGTAAAATAGGCCAGCGTACACCTGAAATTAACAGATTCAAAATACTAATCTACGTAATTGAGTAGATTTGACTGTAACAGTAGCGCACTCAGAATTTAACCTTGGGGGGGGGGGAGTTGAGTAGACGATCTGAGAATACACCCTACGCATCGCATACGACTTATGACTCAGCATTTGCAATGATCGCTGATTCGTAAGTAGTATAGAAATAGAAGACACGACACAACATAAATATAAAAAATGAATTTTAATTAGGAAAAGATTTTTTGAAATTTTTCTAGTGCTTTTTTCCATTTTCTTTGGGAAGCCAGTGCCTCTGGTCCCCCCCCCCCCCCTGGGTGCTCCACTGGACTGTAATGCCAACCAACCCAAACCAAATGCGCTTCTCTACCAGGTTAGAGTTTTGCATTTTAGATACCCAAGGACAAATAAATAAATTACCATAATCTTAGTATATTCGTGCCGTGGGTGCGCTAAGGATTTTTTTCTAATTTTTATTTTTATATCTTTATGTTTGTATTTTCATACTTTTATTTTTTACATAGACCGAAAACTTTGCTCTAGAAATTAAACATGGAACTTTATTTTTACCCAAGCCACTGAAGACTTCCAATAAGCTGGGAGGTTTCATTGTACTAGACGATGAAATTCATCTCCCAACCTAAAGACAATCATAAACATCCATGTCCGTGGATGGACTAAGGTTCGATAATCTGAAAACCCTGATCGTTGAATTTTTTCAGGTCACTTCCGGTTTCCAATAAGTAGACCAGTGATCTCCTACTGGGTAATGATATTGATCTACACCTAAAGACATTCACAAACATTCATGCCATAGTGGGATTCTAACCCACAGCGTATTAGTTGAAGAATGGAAGCGATACACACTTGGCCAATAAGACTGGCAATTACAAAAGCAAAATAACAATTACGCTATTTGAGTTTTAAACACACAATACAAAAACAATAATTTGTATTTTAGCTCTTGTTGCTATGAGGATAATATGGATTTGTTTATGTTGTCCTCATGGTAGGCACGAAGCAAGTCACAAAAAAGTCCACAATGAATCCTTTGATTATATAGAGTTCATATAATAATAATAATAATAATAATAATAATACTTTTTTTCGTACATTCATATAGCTACCTCATGGCCATCTCAGAAGTGCTGTAATATGAATGACGTCATCTAAGACGAGGTCATCGTGCGTAATTACAACAACTTCATCCTTTCTTTAAGAATTACAGTTCCGCAAGGGATGCATCTGAGGTGTAGTGGAATGAAGCAGCATATAATTTCATATCGTTCTGTACAATTTTGGTTGTTGATTTGCGGATTTAAATGAGGACAAGTTTGAAAGATCCCAAATACTAAAATTCATCGTAATCGCTTCAATCAGAGCATTGTTATAACAGCGGTATTCTGAAGAGAGAGATTTCAGCTTACAAGTTTTATACCAGTGTTTTTCAAAATTTTCTGACCATGATCCACAAAATAAAATACATTTCACTCCTGGAACCAGAACACACACACACACACACACACACACACACACACAATACTGTACTCTGAGGACAACGAGTCGCTGGATCCTCTCTTCTTCCCAGGTCTCTACACTGTCCTCTGCCAGTGTGAAACTTAGTATTTCGGAGAGACTACTTTGGTAAAAAATAAATAAATAAAACAAAATTAAAATTAAAAATACATCTGGTACAGACAGCCAAAACGTCCTGTAGCACAACATTTCTTGGAAAGGGACCATTTCTTCAGGTGAAAGAAAGCCAAGCTACTTCAAAAATCCCAGTTTAAATCAGAGACTGTTGCAAGCGGCACAAGTTCTACAGAACCCCATTAACTGCAACTACACTGATGGTGTCATCTTGAATAGATTTTTGGCTCACTGTCCCATCTTCTTTCTCGTCAACATTAATAACTGAAATTTCCCTGTCGCTCTTCATGCACGGAACTGTCTTGTTCTCGAAGTCATTTCATGCCCTGTCTTCACTGACAGTGTATTGTTAAAGTGTCGCTGATAATGATAGCTTGAGCTGGCGAAACGTCGACTTGTAAATAATTAATTTTAGTTAGTAAATTTTTTATTTGTATTCCAGTTTCTGGAACCCCATAAAGGAATAAATACAAATCTGAACATGGAAATGCTATATGGCCAGAGTACCCTCCGTGGGTCATCTACCGTTAAAATGATAAAGGAATTTTTGTTCAAGCTGTATACAACGTAACGTGTCGAAGTCAAAAATTTCATTTGCAGTATATTTAAAAAAAAAAATCTTAACGCGGAAGGGAGCATGGTAGATACGAAAGATACATTCACTTGTTTCCACAAGGTTCGAGAAGTTTTTTTTTTTTTTTTCTCTTTGTAAATAATAACTTTAACAAGCATCTAAAATAACAAATAATACATGAATGTGAAATCATTCAATTGTGGGTTACCAATGGCATCGGAATATTCTGGATCACATAGAGACATCGGGGTCCAAGCACATGCATAGTTTAGGGTTTATCTAAATCATAGATGTCATAAAGTTCCAGGAACATAAAATATTAAATGCTTATTTTATTGCATAATCATTTTCATAAAAGGAATAAATTTAATTTTCGGCTGCAGCGTACTGATCGACTCCAGTAGAAATCGTTCGTTTTGATGTACTTAAGGTTTAGAGCCTATTAAATGTTTTTTGTTTTTCTCCTAACAAAGGAAAAAATATTCTTAATGTAATACCGGTATTTGAAAATAATTTGATTTCTTGAAGATAGCTAACAACGCAATCATATATTTTCTGAACTTTAAACAATATTTCTGCGTTTGATTACATATCTTCTTCTTCCTAGCGTTATGCCCCGCTTGGTGCAGGGTTCGTTGGTGCCACTTTGGAAGACCCCAACCGGCTTGTCACAGAGCTCGACATTGGGGAAACACAGACACATGAATATATGAAGGTAAAAGACAATCACAAACATACACGCGCTAAGCGGGATTCGAACCCGCGGCGGAGTGGTTAGCGCGCGTGTGTGTGTGTGTGTGTGTGTGTGTGTGTGAGGAAAGATACTTCTTCCTTTTGGCTGCACTAGAATCATCAATAAAATTATCGCAAGAAAGCAATATAAATTTTACAGAGTTCATTTTTTCCTTTTTTTTTTTCAAACAGGAGGGACTCCGTATGAAGCTAATAACTCTTTCTTTCTCCCCCTCCCCGAGGCTCCGTGCTACAAAGCTTGTGTGTATGTGTGTGTGTGTGTGTGTGTGTGGTGGGAGCTGAGCTGAAAGGATTTAACTCGTCTAATGAAAGTGCCTCGAGGGAAGGAGATACATAAACAAAATCAGCTAGTTCCTGCTTGAAAGAGATCAGGTTGTCCTCGATGAACAAAAACCAAAAAAAAAAAAAATAAATAAAATAAAAACAAATGACAAACAAAAGATAAAATAAACTGCAGATAATGCGTAAGGCCATCACAGCCTCTTCACCAGAGGCTCTAATGCATTATCTACAACTTAATATTCGGTTCTTTACGATATCTCTGTGGTTGGAAACACTACTATTTGAATCTGGTCAATCAAGAAAGGAACAGTTTCTATACTTTTTCAAATGAAGAAAAGGGGGGAAAAAAAAAAGGCAAATTCGTTGGGCTTTGGCAATCATTCTAAACTGAACTCAAAGTGGAAGTCTTGAATACAATCCAACCACTTCTTTTATAATTACACTTCGAATTTTAATCTAAAGATGAGTTAAACGTTTATATCAGTAGATCGATAAAAGGTAATATCGATAGAATTTCAAATAAATAATTCTCGTTGCAGTTTTGTAGTTTCAGTGTTTGCAACTTATAACGGGATCAATAATAATAACCCAGATTACAAAAAAAAAAAACAAAAAAAAAAACAGTAATAGATTGAACGCAGTAGTATCGCGTGAACATGTTTCTTAGTACTTATATTGATTACAAATCTGTATTTTTCTATATTCCACCAAAGGAAAAAAAACAAAACACGAAAGTAGCTACAAAGTCGATATTGGCAGGGAAATTTATCACGTGGATGCATATATTTTATTATTTTGTCTTTTTTTTTGCATCATTCTATTTTTTATTTACTTTTTCGAAGTATGGTAATGCTAAAATCAAATCATAATATCTTATTCGCACCATGTTCCAGCACTACAAGCAATATTCAAGTAGAAGAAAACTGAAAAGCTTTACATTAATCGATCGCTTGCATGACATCTGGACTGTTTTTAAAGCAATGGCTACGCCTTTGTGGTCTTTACCCAGCTCCTACACCAGACCACACCCATTTTTGCCGGTAAGTAACGATATGCTGAAATCTGGAATTACAAATACAGTGCCGTAACTTTCACAACGTTGTGGTTCTTTGTGCAAGCGAATGCTGCGCCCATCCTTTGGACATCGTCTGACATGTGCAGAATTTTAAAAAACTCTTCAGCATTCATCTCATTGCTTTTATTGATATGGTGTGGTACAAGTAAGTTTTTCACTATTTTATTTACGAGCTATAAATATATTTAATAGTATTCTAAATGATACCGAAAGTCTAAAATACCTATTTTTATTTCCTTTCCAAACTGCTCGATCAAAGTTCTTCTGCAAAGACTGATGCAAACATACTTTAAACTTGTTTGAATGTATCGCTAGAATTACAGCGATTTTTTTTAACACATAAAATATGTTAGAATTTTAGTGGTCAACGTTTTGATTTAATTTCTTCGCTATTTAATAGGAATTATAAGTAAAATACTTAAACCTGTTTAACATGTTAATACTAAATGAATTATTAAAAAGCCATGTATACCTTAACATAATTTAAATAATTCTACATGCGAATAGTGAAATAAAAAATTCAGAACCTTTTCAAATTAGTTGGATGAATTCTTGTTTACAGCAGTAGGTTGTCAACCTTTGATTTGCAAACCTCTTGGGAAACTACTAATGATTTAAACTGGGTTGGGTCTGTATTATTCCTCCCATTTAGTTCGTAATCAACCAAATTTTCATTTTTATAGATGTCAAAACGATCATGAAATCTATTTAACGTTCTCAGAAAGCAAACTTGCTTTACATTTTACAGGTCCATCTATATCGCCGGTATCATATAAATAGGAAAATGTATAATAGATTATATACTTATTTATAGATGGCGCCTGCGTTCGTCGTTCGAGAAATTTGCATTTTTTTTTTTTTTTTGTATACTGACACGAAATACTGATATTTGTTTAGCCAAAAAAATTTAGCTATTAAATGGTTAGATTATTACTAAATAATACTACAAAGTAAACTTTTTATTCATTTGATTATGCTGTTACACACACAGTAAACAAAATTATTACATCAAACTTATGATTAAGATTTCCAAAATGAAAAGTTCGGGATTTCATATCGCCCTTAATTAAGGCAATTATTGTTTGGGAAACCAAACAGCACACGTCTTCATGAATTCGCCATTCTTCCTTCCTTTTTAATATTCTGTTATAATTCTTAAAAATTATATTATTCTATAAAAAATATCGCTTGAGGACGATAAATGCACAGAGAGAATTGATCTCTTCCCAGCGAATGCTGAAATTTGTATCATTTAAGTGACATTCTTTTAAAAGTCAGTTGGCGAAGTATTAAATCTCCTCTATCATTGCCATTAGTTCGGTGTCACCTGTAGGATTTCAAATTCGTATTTTTATGCTGGAAAATCATAGGATATATTTTGGAACTCATCTGTGAAAAATCACTTTCAAGTTTTCTTCTTCATAAGCATTATTATTATTCTGCGATTGCAATAGAATCAAATCGCTTCATCGCAGGAGACCACTCATGCACTGTTTTTTTTTTTTTTTTTTTTTTTATTGACTGAGTGTATTCGCTGGGTTGTCGTCTTTTGCAAAAACAGGAAAAACCTAACAAACATACTCAACTAATAAGTTAACAATTAAACAGGGAATGGATGCATCAGGAGTTAGACGAGTTAGATTTTTATCGCCTCGTATGATATCGCTACCTTGCTTATAAAGTAAGAAATAAATAAGTCATATTTGGTCTCCAGAGCAACATTTTCCTTCATATGCAACCAGAGGCGGGAAGGGGGAATGGAAACCTTTCAGCAAGTTCAGACCCGTCAAGATTGATTGAAGACGGTAGTAGATTTTTATTATTAATAAATCCAGAAGAGGCCTTTCACATTTGCTTCTTTTAGAAATGAATTTTTTTACTTATAAACACTTCGCATTATCTACAAATAATATTCATTAGTCGCGCAACTAATTATACGAAATAATCATATTTGAATTTTATGTAATCAAAAAGGCTTAATCAGCAACCAATCATATTTCAAAGTGGTTTCTTTTATTGATGACTCTTACTAAAAGTGAGGATCATTAAAATCTAAGGAAGTTTCGCTTCAGGAAGAGAAACTGCCTTAGAATATTTTTAGAGTTCGGAAATGTTAAAATGAGTGAATTATAATAATTTTGATATATGCAAAGACAAGTAAGCGTGTATATACGGATGTTATTCATAATTTTTTTGACTGATTCATTTGTTAAATGTGAAGATATCAAAACACAAATATATATCTTAATAACAGAAACAATCTTATTATTACACCGCAGTTTTTTTTTTTTTTTGCCATCTACTCTCATTTCTGAGATTTCTCTCTCTCTCTCTCTCTCTCTTTCAGACTCATTAAACTATAACGATAGTTTGATGCCCCCCCCCCCTCAAAAAAATTAGGTATTCAGACCTTTCTAAGATTAGCACGCGCGTGAGTTTCAATACAAAAGAATAGCATTCGGAGCATCAAACTATCGTTATTAGGCACTGTTCAGTTTTCCCAATCTTTCATTTCATTTACTTTCGCTTTTTTTTTTTTTTTAGACCGCGTTGATGGAATAATATTTACATAAAATGAACATTTATATTCTGCTACAAATATCGCTTGTGTTATGCTGAATGGAAAGATCCATTTGTTGCACGGCAAAGCAACAGTTCTATTACTTATAAAAAAAACATCGAACGAATCAGTCTGTTTTTAACGGTGAAAAGCATTAAAATGCAGATCACGTTCTTCTAGCGCAGTTGTATCTCTCGTGTACATAAAGGGAACTTTTCGAAAATCAGGCTCATGTTTTGGATCACGTCAACAGGATTCTTTTTTTTTTTTATTCGATGATTTTAAGATTGGAACTAACTGATAAAACTGCCAAAAGAGAGAGAGAGACTAAATTCAGAAGGAAAAGCTTACGAATATTTTTTTAAAGTATAGGTTGAAATGTTTTGTATCTGTCGAAGTCAGTGTATATTCTAATTCTATAAGGAGAGGGGCCACAAAGCCTGTAGAAAATCAATACCCTCAATGGTTATGGATAAAGAAAAAAGTAAACTATTGATGTTCTTTTTTTGAAGAGGTAGGGCTGTGATCTTTGGGGAATACTTCATGGAGAAGAATGTTCCACAGAACCGATAGAATGAAAGATGAATGCGAATGGTAAGTTCGTTGGGTTTGCAATTCAACTGTAAAAGAAGTTGGGCAGTTGTTGCTTATGTTATTGCATGTTTAGCACGTTTGAAATGATAGATACCAGTGCTACTAAACAGCATTCACGGGAACTGTAGAAGAGGAAAAAAAAAAAAAAAACGGAACCTGACCGTTTGTGAATCAATGGCTGGAGAGTGTGTGAAAGAAGTCTTTGATTAGCCGAACCCTCTTCTGAATAGCATCAAGAATTTTAGAGAGGTGTTTGGTGTCTGATCTTGATTGTTAAAATGAATATTGTCAAAAGGTAAAGGGAGAAAAATTAAGATCCTTTTTGCGTTGATAAAAATGTGTTCCAAGCATTGAAGATGATTAGACTGTCATCACTCCACTGTAGGATAGTACAGAGATCAGAATTTAGGGCACCTGATTATAGATGATTTTTTTCTTGAAGATAATCTTGAAGCTTGATCACTACGAGGTAAATCAAGTGGAACAAGAAGAATGAAGGGTGCTTTAATCATAAAAACTGTGGATAGGGTTTGAGGTCAGTGGAAGAAGGAGATCGAGGAACACTTGCATGAGTAGGAAAATCTGAAGAGATTTTCAAAAATTCAACCAAAATTTCAAAAACTGAAAAACCCTACAAAAAATGAATTCCACATTCACTTCACTTTCAACATTTTTGGTATAAATAATAACTTAAATAATGTACAATATCACCAGCAGACATGCAAACCTGCTCTCCTGTTTTTGACAGAAACCCAAATTACTAATACACCAGCCATAGCGCATCTTAACTGTCCAACTACACCCTGTATGATTTCTTCTTCGCATAAGAGTGCCACTGGTGCTTTTGTGCATCTGATACCTTGCGAGGGGATGCTTCATGCCGAATCCCCTCTTTTGACATTCTGTAACAAAGGTTTCTTTGCCTTATTATGCGGGTGAGATTAATGCTACCGAAATGAAGATTCTTTAAAAGGGTTAACAGAGAAAACGATTTCCATGTCGACAGCACGAGTTAAATGAACTGCGTGCGACAGCTGGGTTGTGGTTACCTTGATCGCGTGGCAACGGCTCGAGATCAGAGTACGAGGCGATCGTCACGACTGTGGTAAAATATCCAAATAACAGACGAACTCGTTCTCTACAACTCCACCAATACTGAAAATCTTTCGGACCGCTTTGACTTATTATCCTTCAGCTTGCTTTCCTGCATTCCCACTACCCTAACCGTGAAGTTATCTTCCTTAGTGATTTTCATTTTCAGAACTTCAATCGGTACCCATTTTCGAATTCCACTGACCAAGTCGAAGAAAGCTGGTTTTTATTTATTTTTTTTCCCACGAAAGGTTTATTTGTAAACCGTGCATTTGTACCGTGGGCAGGCTGAGAATTTTTTCTTCTATTTTTATATATTTTTCGGTAATTTTATTTATATATTCGGGAAAGCTTGCTCTAGAGACCAAACATGGAACTTTTTCAAGTCACTTCAGACCTCTAATAAAAGGGAAGGTGGTCTTATCGGGCGATGAGTTCATCTCATACCTAAAGAAAATCATAAACATTCATACCCAAGGCGGGATTCGATGAATAATCCAAATTATAATATATATAAAAAAAAAAAAACGAACCTACAAAGACTAGGAAGAAGACCATTGTTTTAACCAGAGTAAAGAGAAATGGTTTTGCTTATTGTGCGACTGTATTGCATTAGTGACGATTCTTTCAATGTCAACCTTGACAATTGTTTACGAATAGGAACATCATCGTACACTCCCAACTGGTAGAAATTAGTCAATGAAATGCGATGCCAAATATCACACTAATTTAATTAATTTGACGATATATACAATATTATTTTTTATGCTTTTATAATTTTTAACTATATTTCTATATATTTTTAAATACACCTGAGGAAAAACCTCTTATGAAATTGTGTTTTGTTATTTATAATAATTATAATGACAAAGAATGATTATCAAATAATTTAGTTGTATATTACATGTGTATTTATTCTATTTTCATAGTTAATTTGTTAACTGTTATCATTTGATATCATAAGCAAGTATAAATTTTTCATAGAAAAAATATTGGTGCCCGCCACTCTCTTCCCAATCTCGAATGCGCCCGCGACCACAAGCAGGTTGAGAACCCCTGTATTAGCCATTCACATCCTGTGTACTTTAGCACTGGAACAGCGCTAAAGTGGGAGGATCTATAAATGTTTCTTCTCCTTTTTCATGGTTAGCCTACTGTTTTCGTTCTCCAGATAGAGTAGTGAAAAGATTAATCCGAACAAGCTGAATTTTCGTCAAATTTTTGGTTTAAGTTTCAGTTCACAATAAGTTTGGTTTTAGTTCATTATTTTGGTTGAGTGCTGCGTGTTTCAATTGTCTCTACGATGTTTATTAATAATGTTGTGTGTTTTAATAGCAAACACGTTGACATTCGTAGTGTTTTATTCATTTTGTGTAGCTATAAAATAGATATACAGGGTGTTCGGGATAAATTTGACAGTTTCGTAAGGAAAAAGAAAATCTTCTTTGTATCTATTAAATTTAATGAATTGACAAAAAAACATTACAGGCAGAGTTAATTACAATACTATCAACAAGATTTACTCAAAATAACCACCATTAGCATCGATCACAGCTTCAATTCTGCGTCGGAACCTCGAACAAGCTGATGCTACAGTCTCCCTGGGAAGGGCCGCAAAAACTGTTTTAATTTTATCCATTAACTGGGCTTTTGTATTACTGGAAGTGCGATTGGTGTCTTTTTCAACTGCGCCCCATACAAAATAATCCATGGGGTTAAGGTCTGGGGAGTTTGGAGGCCAAACATTTGGACTGGTGAAGTCGTAGAAATTTTCAGACAACCATTTTTGACTTTTCCCAGAGGTGTGGCAAGGGGCCGAATCCTGCTGCCATACATACGGCCTACCATTGCCTACCCTTGTTATCCAGGGCTTGACTACAGTCAGCAACTCCACGAACAAAGCCCGAATTCCAATGCCAGGGTTCTTCAACACCTGTTCCTGCAGATTTGCGAGGAATTCTGCTGTACGAACGCAATCAGATCGTCTGCTAGGGATCTTTCTTCTTGCTACATCCTCGTAGTCACCATTGCAAGTCTCTAGTTCATGCCTGATTGTTTTTACTGTATTCAGGGAGCATTGGGCAGCAGTCGTAATATCCTTATTTTGATGGCGGGCACGAATCATCATGATACAAGTTATTCTCTTCCATGATTCAGGTGGGTTCCAGCTATCCATCCTTTCTGACATCTTGTATGTGAATGAAGAAGGGTCCAAACTTTTAAATGAAGAGAAGTGTGTGTTAATACATGTAACTTACGGAAAAATATAATTAATTATAAATATGTCAAATTTATCCCGAACACCCTGTATCTCTAAGAAAGCGTTCAAAAATATGTAATCTTTTTCAGCACACATCTATGACTCAAAGACAAATTGCCAATGAGTGTGGTGTTAGTTTGGGTACATTAATGCAATTCTAAAGAGATTTAGGGAGATAGGTACATTTTCTCCTGACAGGAAAGGAAAACGTGGGCGAAAAAAGGAAAACTACACTTATTCAAGATCGTTTACTAGTTAGCAAAAGCAAAATGAATCTAAGATTGTCTGCTCTAGACTTAAATAGAGACTTGGCAGCTAGTGGGGTTAATGTTTCTGACATGACAGTCCGTCGAAGATTGCTAGAAGCAGGGAAGACTGCCTCAGACCAAAAAACAAAGAACTGTGATGAAGGCTATGCAGAAAAAGAGGCTCCAGTGGGAAAAACGTGTACAAAGATTGGACTGTTGAGAAGAGAAGAAGGTCATATTCTCAGATGAGAGCCATTTCTTTGTCCAAGGAGAGCGAGTACACTATGTTCGCAAATCAGCGACTGAGAAGACCTCTCCCACCCACCTTCAACAAGCTCCTAAACACCCAGCTGAAAGATGTTCTGGGGTTGTTTTACACGAGGTCCAGGAAAAGTGACCAATACATAAAAATATTGGAGAAAAGAGTGGTCCCACAGATCCAGGAAGACAAGCATCAAAAAGAAAGACAAAAATTCAAAAATCAATTCCAAGCTTCAGTGGTCGGGTAACTCCCCTGATATTAACCTAATAGAAATTTTGTGGGCAATAGTGAAAAAGAGACTTGGAAAATTAAATTGTGATATAAAGGAAATCTTAATACAGTCCATTATAAAAGTATGGTTTCGAGATGCAGAAATAAGAAAAATGTGTTCCATGTTGGTAGAACACATTTAACGCTAAGCGAATTAATGAACTTATTAGGAACAGAGGAGCTCATATCAATTATTAGATAAATTGGGAGTTTAATTTTTGTACTTATTTTCTTGTGAAATTAAATTTTCCTTTAAAATATGAGTGTGCGCTTCACAACCATATGCCTGGGGAAGGAGTGTCCTAGGTTCGATTCCCGTCACTGATGTGAGGAGCTGAAGGATCTTCCTCAGCCAAGTTAGACGGACCTGGGCGTGAATAGTAGGGTTTTTTCCTCAGTTTATCCTGGGGTTTTTTATCCCGGAAAGCAGGCAAACCGGCCTTGAGAACTGAACACTACAGGACATATGCTACACCAGGGCGTATGGCTGACCACCTTATCCTGTAAACGGTTTGAGGTCTGATGATTAATAAATCCAAGGTAAAATAGGGTTAAAGGAAGATGAGATGAGATGAAATACGAGTGTTCGGATTAATTTGTTCGCTACTGTACATGTAATTTTGTTACAGAAATTATCGATGATGCTGGAATGAGAGCCTTCATTCCCTGCTCTGTTCAAAATTTCTACTACGCATCCAAAACACGAAGTGGGCGAGAATGGGGAGGAAAAGGATATTTAAGTGGCTTGAGATAAAATCTTCAGCTCCATTCACAATCTAAAATGAAACCTGCAAGACTTACAAAAGAATCATTCGCTGGATTAACTTTGACTTTGAAAGGGGGGAACTTTCCGCCCTATGCCAATGTCAGTAGTGCTTTTTGGCCCCCTTGCATCTTCCCATCTGTGCTCATATCTCTATCTCACGTAGTGACATCATTACAGCATCACCTGAAGATAAAGCTGATCTCGTGGCATCATTTTCTATAACGATCTTGCATAGATGATCAAGTAAGTATCATCTTTGCCTGGGCAATGCATTGCATGCCTCATATGGTCTTCTGCCAGGAACATCACAATAATCTTGAACAACGTGAATACAAAAAAGGCTTCTGATCCTCATAGTATCCGAACAATTGTACTGAAGAAATGGACTCCAGAATTAAAATCTGTTATTTATCATCTCTGAAGTATATTATACTCAGTCGGCATCTACTCCTCGGAGTGGTTGTGGTGGATCGTTGTACAGGGGGTTCCAGACAGGGAAGGGATAGATGTCCGCTACTGAACTGTCTGCCGGTTGCTCTCACCAAAGTACTATCTCAGGTGATGAAAAGAGTCATCGACGATTAACATCTTCGATACCTGAGGAACTGTCGACTAATCCGTGACCATCAATATTGGTTTCGTTAATCAAGATCTACATCAGATCTCTCCGTCCACATCACTCTCCTCTGGACACGTGCATAGACAGGTTTAGAGAAACTTGCGCTATTGCACTTGACATTTACAAGGAATTTTATAGTCTGGATCGAGGGCTTCTCAGCTAACTACTATTTTATGGTCTATTTCACCTATCCCTTTCTTCAATCACTCTTCTTTCCTAAAACTTCAGGCTCAGATGAGTGCTAAGCCATCTATAATAAATGGCTTAGCACTCATCTATAGATCATGTTTCGATGGGACGATAGCAACCTACTCACCTTCAGTGTTTCTGGACAAGATTTTTTCCCCGCAACTAATCTTCTCACTTTGCCTTTGATAATGCTCAGCTTGACAGCTACAACCAAATCTCTCTCTCTCTCTCTCTCCTCGAACAAAAAACCTTGAGTTTTTTTATTAAAATCCTAAATCCACTCAACCTTGGAATAATGCTATCACGCTTGGGATAATGCACCTAAAACCTCTAAAAATGCGTCATCTGTACAAGAGAGTTCGGTTCAGTTCATTGTCGATTCCTCTTTGAAAGACTCTCAGTCGCTACCTCAAAGATGGCTAGTTTTTGCAGTGTCTCTTATGCAGATATTTCAGTTAGTGTTGTTTAGTAAAACTGACATCGATCGTGTTCCCCACATTTCTGTTAAACCTGCAATAATACGAATAAGAGTTTAGTCGGCGTCCTCTTCTAGTTGAACTGCTGAGAGTCCGGGCCTGCTGCTGCTCCCAATCGTAGCTCATTCCCTCTATTTTTGTTCGGTGGAACAGCCTTCCCCCATTAAGCATTATCCAAAAATTGCAACCTCTCCAAAAAGTATATAGATATGAACAATTCCAGCAGAGGAATGTGAAGCATTTGGCACTTTCTTCATTGGAGTTCTTTAATAAAACTAACAAAGAAATAATTTTGAGTAATAAAACAATAAAACCAGATTACATGAAAGATAAACGGCATATGAATACGAGAACGGCTGCGGACAGTTTTGCTAGAATATCAAACTTAAGCTTACTTTAAGGATATCTTTGATCTATCCTCAGAAGCGATCAACTGGATTAAAAACCTAAATGTTAAAATATGATTAATCTTTTGTCTGATGCTTGTCATAAATTTCATATTTGTATTTGTCTGAATGTAGATGTTTTATTTTCTTTTATTCATATTATCATATATGTGTGTATCTTATCTATATTCGTGTGTATTTTATCTTATTGTCTTTTAACCATGTGTGCAAGCCATACGATAAATAAATAAATAAATAAAACGTAAATATTCTACCATGAGAGAAAAATTTATTATTCATTATTCAAATGATGAAATAATTAGATGTTGTTTAATGATTTAAGGAGTAACATGAGCATACTTTATTATTTTGGATGTAGAGGAAATTAAAATTCCGGGATTTCCACGGATATTTATCCAATTCTCGGAATTTTTTTAATCCCATAAATCAGGCGAGATTGGGAATCTGATCTCCAAATCTCGCTATAATAGGTTGATTATAGTCTCGCTATAACAGGCGTGAAAAAAATAGGTTGATTTCTTAACGGAGTGACGTCTCATAGCTGCAGTTAATTAAAATGTAATGGGGATTGAGTTCAAGATATAGGACGTAAATAATCCCAAATCGTGCTTTTATATAAGCGTTTTCACACAAATGAGAACTTTTACAACTTAAAAAATTTGATTCAACACAATAAATAAATAAAAGAAAGAAAGAAAGATGAAAATAAGTGTGCAAGTAAGGCGAAACAAGTGGAAAATACACAGCTTAGAAAGAAGTCAACGGATAATCCCATGGACAAGGTGCATCGTGCTATGTAACGAGTTAACGCGTTTGTAGCCGGTATAAATTGAAGGGATGATGATGATGATCCCAAATAAATGCAATGTGTGCGGTTGAAATGGCTGGAGAAAGGAACTGACGGAGTCTGAAAGAGGCGTTGTGGTGATAGGATGCAATGTTGCAGGCCTATCTATTCGGCAAATTGTTGACAAATTGGGCCATGCCAAGTGACGAATCTGCGATACCATACTGAGATGGAAGCGTAGGGAGTCAACTGCAAGTGCTACCCACATGGACGACCCACCCACATTCACCAAACGTGATCGTAAGGATGCTACGTAGGATAATACGTAAAAACCGCCATTCGTCGGCTGACACGTTGAATGTAGGGTTCCGGGCAATCGACTGGAACCGAATCTGCACAAAAACATTCGAAACTGAGTTTCCATGGTAGGATATGTGCAATCCCCCGACATTACCCGTCAGATGGATGGGTAGTGTGTGTGGTGGCTATCAGGTGAACGTCTCTTACCAGAGTGCGTAACTCCAACTATGATATTTGTAGATGGCGGTGTAATGGTATGGTCCTATTTTTCCTGGTTTGGCCTCCGACTTCTGTTTGTGGTGGCACGAACATTGAACTCTGAGAGGTATCTGAACATTATGCAAAATGCAATGCTTCCTACTTTGTGCCGTTTCTGTGGAAGTGACCATTGACTCTTGCAGCAAAACAATACACTGTAGCCTTATGATAAAACATTGTCATAAGGCTGCTGCTGTAACTGCGTGATTTGTGGACATGAACTTGACTGGCCTCCACAGGGCCTTGATCTCAACCTTACTGAACATCTGTGCGATGAACTGGAGCGTCAGGTGAGGTCAAGAGACATCCGCCTCTACATGAGTCCAGGACCTCATTACATACATACAGGAAGAATGATCCAAAATTCCCATTGATCGCTATCATACGCTTGTGGAAAGTATGCCTCATAGGGTTGCTGTAGTCATCACAGAGAAAGGAGGTCCTACATCTTATTTAGGTGGGCATCATGGTTATTTGTTCCTCACACTGTGGTGTCCGTTAAGTTATTTCCAAGCAGTGTATATCCTTAATGCAACAAGATGTTTTTTTAGTTATATTTTGCAGTTGAGAGAAAATCTCTAAATAAAAATTAAAAACTTAAAGGCATTTTTCAGTTGAAGGGGGCATACAATTAATCATTAGTCACGGATATTCATGTTGTTAACTATAATTCGAACTCATATTGTTAACATAATAAACACCATTCAATACAATAGAATATTTTAAAAAAAAACATCTTATACAAACGTTTCACTAGAATTCGAATTCCAAATTTGATATGAATAATCTATTTTAATAAACTGTTCGAATTTTGTTAAATTTCGTAATAACGAATTATAAAGAATAATACAAAATATTCAAGAGATGCATGAGTTCAGTATAATTCTTACCTAGTCTATACACGAAGATGAGGATAGGATACTTTTTTCTTCTTTTTTTTTTTTTTATGTTACTTCCGCCCACAAAAGGTATAAACATATAATACCGCACGTGAGCTAAGAATTTTTGTCTTATTTTTGTAATATATTTTTAGTTTTTTAATTTAATTTTTACATAGACCGGAAACAAACATCGAACTTTTGAAGCTACTTCAGGCCTTTCATAAAAAGGGTCGGTGGTCTCACACACAGGGGGATGAAATTAATCTCCCACCACATTCACAAACATCCATGCCCACGGTTGGATGGGAACCCGCAGTTTGTTGGTTGGTGAGCGAATATTCTAACCTCCCGGCCAGCCAGGTAGGCAATAATAAATGCAATAAAAACGTGAGCAATAATACAAATTTCTCCAGTATCGGTTGATTGGTATTTGTGTTAATAATGCAAAACACGATACACGCAGGAACTACTGTTTTTTTTTTGTTTTTTTTTCATGACTATCAAAGAAATTAATTATAAAACATATAAGAATGCGTAATATTGTAAATAAATCCGTAATTAATATGTAACTGTTCGTCTGACAGAAGCAGCATTGCTGCGTCAAGTATTGAACTGTAATACGCTGATCACAAAGGCAGTTCGTTTAATGAGAAACTGGATTCGGAATAATGTATTCTTAACGTTATATAAAGACGCTGATTGAAGTTCACAGCTGGATTGTATCGACCTCCACGGCAATGATCAGCTGTTCATGAAAGTTCAATAAAGAATAACTTCTAAGAACAATGGTTAGTTAAACTTTCTTTCTATAAATTCTTGCCAGGACCACCTGCGTTATTAATAAAGGCCGCTTACAAAGTTGACTACGTCAAAGTCTCCGGTGATGATCGATATTTCTGAATTCTACTTTCTAATCACTGCTATACACATCTTTGGTCGCTTCAAAGATTTGCGAGGATGACACCACATTTATGCTTCGCTAAAGAAACACCTTTACCTTGACATTTAAATCTCATCTTTAACAAGATTCAAATCACTTTTTTTTAAACTGTGAATTATTGTTAGTTGATGCTCAAGATACTCGCTGATTTGTTAGCGCGATCCGAAAGTTTAAAAGCAAATATAATTAAAGCTTTTTCTTAATTTATTTGTGCAAGTTGATATAGGATTTGGTGGCCTTCTGGGGGGGGGGGGGGGGGGCTTTCGTCTAGCAAATGGACAGAAAATGGCTGAAGAATAATGAGAAGAAGAAACTGGAATAGGTTAGAGTAATATTGGAGTGGAGATATTGGGAAAATTACTAAATAAAATAAGTATGATTTAACATATAATTCGTTTTTATAATACGTTCAAAAATTTACTATAAATTAGAAATTCTGAAAGGCCGGCCTGGTTGGGCGAGTGGTATCCGCTCTCCAGCCAAGAGGCTGAGGGTTCGAATCCCGCCAAGGGCATGGATGTTTGTGCTTGTCCTACTAACCAATTACCACACGTACTGCTATGACCTATGTCCTGGCGCAGTATGATCCTTGATGTCTTTGCGCCATTAAAAAAAAAAAAATTCTGAAAGAAAAAAAAAATTGTGCGCGCAGATACTAGGCGTATGCGCTCCCTTTTTGACCGGTATGCACGTGCACACCTTAGAAGGAACATTGATTCAGACATTTATTTTAATTTTTTTTGGTTTGAGCATTCTTCTGTTAATGATTAAAACAACAGTTATTGAGATTATTACCACAACAGTACCTATGCTAAACGACAAAGATCAATAATCTTTTTTTAAAACACTGAATCTTTTTAAACTAAAATTAGCGATAGTTCTGTTAAAAAACGAGGGTGAATGTCTTCTATCACTCACTGCAAATGAAACTTTGCGCGCGTGTGTGTGTGTGTGTGTGTAATGGGAGAGACTGATATATCTATCTATCTATACATATATACGCTTTTGAATATTTAATAAAATATACTATTAATCCATGCACCAATGTAAATAAAGCTGGGGAAAAAATATAATTTTTAGCATATTTCAGTGTTGCTCATAAAATATCCTTTTAGATTTTGCCAAAACATTTGACAGAATTCCACCCTGAAGGTTACTAAAAAAACTCAAAAGGATGGGTATGAAAATAGACTTGCAGCATAAATTAGAGCGTGCCTATCTGAGGTATCAAAGAGTGGTGCATGCTGACTCTAAGACACTGTTCCTTAAATGATGTTCCGCGGCACCTTAGGGTTCCTCGAAAACTTGTAGGGGTGCTCTAGACTCTAGAGCAGTGTTTCTCAACGTTTTTTGGATCATGCCCCACCTCAACGTCTCAAAAATTTTGATCCCCCCCCTAGCATAATAGTCAGCCAAGTTCTGAAAAAGTATAATATAAATATGTACATGTACATTTTCAAATTCCCCCCCCCCCAAAAAAAAAATATTGAAATTGTCCCCCTGTGGGCGCGTACGCTCCACGTTGAGAAACACTGCTCTAGAGCATACAAACATTATGACTTTTATTAGATGTGATTTCTGGATAACACCTAGGTGACTGAGAAAGTACGAATTTTTATTCAAGTTTATTTATTTAACTGACTATTTCTGGAATAGTTATGTTACTTTATTTTTAACGTTATGGATCACACGTCTTCTTGATTAAAATATTTTTCAGCCAACATTATTTATCATAACCCTTTCCGATAATTTTCACACAGGTTCAGAGAAAAAGAAATATTTTTTATGTAGCGATTCGCAGTTTCAGAAAGTTTAAAAGACACTCCTCTAAGAGAATCTAAGGGATGCTAGTGAGGTATCAGAGGGTTCTGTCTTTGAACCACTCCTATATTAATATCATTAGCGATTGTATAAAAGGAAACATTCAACTGTAAATGATGCAAAATAAGTTCGAGTGATGAGGGACATTTCTGAGAGAAAATCCTTGTAGGCTGACTTGTAGGTTTGATTTGCTGTAATTACTTTATTATATATTCTCTGACATGAGAGTTTTATATTTCACTTCACTAACTCTGAATCAATACTATTTTGCAATCTTCACTATCATATACTTTCATGTGATCTGCAAATTTTAGATGCATAAGACTGGAAAAGAAATTGCTATTGTTCTATGAGTTCTACGAAATTATCTTTCAACGAAATATAATATTTTCAAAAACCAGTTCGTGATATGCATAATACGATCGTATTCTCTGATTACGGCCAGCCACAAAATTCCGCTAACAGTAATCGATATAAGTACCTGTTTTATATACAGAATCTTCCGCCACATAAACAAAAAAAAAAAGTCATTACTAAACGTGTCAAGTTAAAAAAAAAAAAGTCTGATACTTTTTTGACCATAGATAGCAACTAAAAAATACAATCGATTACAAGTAGGATTAATATTAAATAAAATTTACTTTCAAAGTATCGGTTCTTACTTCCTTTCCGTATTTGGCACAATTAAATACATGCACGAGATGCAATGTTTGTTATACCGCTTTTTACTTCAACAAGCAGACGATTTTACATGTAATGTTAATGAATTGATTCTATTCAAATACATAACAGCCAACTACTTTGAAATATTCAAAAATAGGAAATAGGTATAGCATAACGTTTACTGTTATTATTATAATTCTGAAAATAAAACTGTAAGTTTCGTATGCCAACATTTAGCTTTATCTCCAAGTTTATAAACACGCTCTCTGATACCTTTATTAGATAATTTTGGGTGTAATTATTTTCACAAATGCGAACCATATTACTGTAATTATCATGCTTGCTGAAAAACTAAGTTGGAGTTATGCCAAAAATGACTGTGTTGGAACGTCATCTCTACGTGAAATCAATAAAAGCAAGGAAAACGATGTTGAATAATGCGTGCCCGATGTCACATACTGACATGTTATTCAAATAATTTATGGAGTCTGTCAGCATATTTTATACTTGAGGAATCGCGATGATTATACTGCTGAGAGTATGAATATAAAATTTGCAGGTGCTTTTTTACACTTTTCTAATCTGACTAAAACATATTAAAACATATGAGCAACTGACAAGCCATGCGGATAATTCATTGCTTATTAACAAACTATACGCTTGGATTACTTCAATAAGGAGTATTTCTTGGTTGGTTGCTCATGAGATAGTGTCAACAGCTCACATTCAAATTCAAGTATTTGCTGCAATAACAAGCCAGTTCCATTTTTAGTTCTTACTTTGAAGAAACTAAAAGATCCTTTCGTTCTAGTTTCAAAATTGTGTAACTTTTATACACTTTGGATCATCTTTTAATACACCGTAACATCTTGTATTCCCAAAGGAGTAGGTAAACGCTCCTTAATAACCTAAACTTTCTTTTTGAACAAAGATGGACAGCTAGTTTCCACCCCTCAGTGATAGCTGAGTTCAAGGATATCAGTGAATCAACACCTTCTGGGAAGAGAGCACGGCAGACAACTGTCGCCATCTGATAACCCTAAATCTTATCGGGTATATTATACTGCTGTTTGAAGCAATGCGAGATCTATGGCCGATTTTGGAGTTGCGAGGTTAAAAACACGAGTTTGCGAGATGAAACACTTACTTGCGTACTCGGGAACCGACTGAAAAAAATACCTAGGAAAGATTCCTCCAGTTGGTGACTAGAATCGAACATATAGCATATTTCCTAGTGAGACTCAGGGCTATGGAAGTAAGCGCCATTTCCACAGGGCAACATAAATTACACATAAAAATTTAAATGTAATAATCCTTTATTTGCAAAGAATAATATCAGAGAGGAATGTGGAGGAAAGCGAAGCCATTTTAGAAAATTGAAAAAGATACTGTAATATATAAATAAGTACTTATTATTGTTGTTATTATTATAACTTCTCCTTAACACAGCCATAATGTGTCCTTTAGCTATTAAAAACCTGAACTTTAATCTCGTCACGATGTGAGGAACATTTACATTTATAAAGACTTTTTTTTTCGTTTTTCTTTTTAAATTGAAGACAGAAAAATCTTATAAATCGGTGTCATACAGATGTGACATGGATTGCCCTTTCTTGAAGCAAACTTTTGATTAGTTAGAATTACCGCCGTACCAACTAGAGTTCTATGAGATCAACATAACATGTCTGTTAACTGTGTGTGCTTTTCATGCTAAACCTCAGCATGAGAAAGCTACCTCACCTAACCAACTCTTATAACGGTTCCCTGAGTCCTGGCATGATTCGAATTCCAGGTCTTTCCAACCGAACGAGCATTCGCGATCCTGGGACTCCGTGGATGCAGTAGCTAATAATAAGAATACTTAATTATTTAGCCAAATCCTTTCATCAGAAGATACTTCATCTGAGGATGCAACAAAATAACGAACTCCACGAATTATCCAGATCCACTTTCTGCCCAACTAACTTAGATATAATTGCCCATCTGGTTGGCCTAGTGGTTAGCATACACGCTCAACTAATAGGCTGCAGGCTCTAATCCCGCAGTGGGCATGGATGTTCGTGATGGTCTTTTGGTGAAAGATGAATACCTTCGCCTGGTGTGAGACCACCTTCCCGCTTATTGGAGGCCTGAAGTGGCTTGAAAAAGATCCACGTTTGTCCCTAGAGCAGGATGTCCAGACTAAGTAAAAAAATAAATGAAAAATACAAAACAAAATGTATAAATTGATAAAAATAGCAAACAAAATCCTTATCCAGCCCACGCTACAAAATGTACTATAGGTTTATAAAATAACCTTTCGTGGGTGGGAATAACAAAACAAACAAAAAAAAAATAACTAAAGCAGCAATAAAAGAGCCAGAAAATCGAAAACCGCAAGGAGCTTGAGGAATCCCAAAATTATGGAAATTATGTAACAAAGAACTATTGCTTAAATGTTGTTATAATAAACTTGTTTCAATTATTTATTTGTATTTCAATCTTCGCATTCCATGAAAGAAAATAAATCTAGTTTACTAATAAAGAAATGGTAGGTATCCTTGAAATTTGTATATCAAAGTAGCTATTGCGTTTGCTTGTTTATTTAATTTTACAAACTTTAAAAACTAAGCTACGTCATAGCATTCTTTCTAGAACTCAAAGTTAAGAATATTAATAAACGAATCAATTTTGAAATTAGATTGATTTAGGAATAAACATTTTTATTATATACAAATTAAGTTATATACAAATCCAATGAGCTACACAGAGCCTGTGTAGCTCAGTGGATGTGGCGTTTGCATACCACGGCGCTTGGCCGCACGAAGGAAGACTTGGTTTCGAGTCTAGTCGGCGACTAGAGGAAATTTTTCTAAGCCTTTTGTCGACCGGTTCCCGAGTTAGTTGATCTCTGGCACGGGCAAGCAGGTATTTTGTCCTGTAAACTCAAGAAAATCGACCGTAGAACCCACATTATTTCAGACATTAAATATATTGTGTTAGGGTTAGGGACCACGAGATGGCGGCACATTTGAGCCGTCTCTCTTCACTGTGTACCGCTTAATTAGTGATAGCCTTGGGCCATCTGTCTCTGATTGGGTACCAGTGGAGATTGAACTGCCCACTCAGTCTCCAAAAGTTAGATAGGGCTAAATGGCCTCGCCTACTCCCTATATACGGGAATAAAAAGGCGTTAGCTGATTTTTTTTTTTTACAAATTAAGTTTGAAGAAACTCACGTGGTCACCCAATGCTTCCAAGGCATCTGATCGGTCTGAAACAGAGGTCTTCTTACCTACCAACCATCTTGTGGTCTTCACCTGCCATCTGTACTCTTGCTCAAGTTCTTCCTTCTATTTCTCTCTCTCTCTCTCTCACCACATCCTAATGTTGTGACTGTCTTTCATCCAACCTTATATTTGCTAGCTGTTAGTTGACCCCACATTCAAACATAAAGAAAATTATTATTATACTGCGCCACTGTATGTTTGAATTCACACAATTATTGTGAAGGAATCAAGCATAAAATAGCACAACAACAACGTGAACTTACTATAGGCCGAAATTTTCTTACTTATACATAGGGTTTCCCGCAAGATTCGTATTTTAATGAGCGGTGCAATGAAACTGAAATCAGGCAAGCACAAGAATCAAGTCAAACAAGATATTTAATTCTTTCACAAAATTATTCTTACATAAGAAACAAGAACTCTATTAAGATCAGTACAATTTGAATACAATTTATGCATTCTATAAAGTATTTAGATTCTACTCAGCTGAGTGCATCAATTACTGCTAGAACTTATATATAAGGCTTTTACAATTCTCATCCGTTAGGATTTCAACCTAGTTTCACTTTAAACAATATCAATATTCAGCAAAACACTTAAAAAATTAATTCTTTTTAATCTCACAAAATAATCATAAACTTCAATTTTTATCAAACACTTAGCTGGGATTATCAGTATTTATCAGAGGATTAAAATAGTTTTTAAAAGGCTCAGTCTTGAATTTACATATACATTGCGAGATACCACATTCAAACACGAACTAATTCTTCAATGAAGTTTCTCACATTAGTTTCACACGGAAATGTTTTATAATATCACTCAATCAAGCTGGACTAGCTGGCTTCAGCAACACGAAAGTTTACCAAGTTCTCCGGACACAAGCAACACTATCACACGTTAGTTATAGAATAGATATTCTTACTGGTATGATCATCATAGCTTGCACATTATGGAAAATTCTTACATCACTTCTAGGCACTCGATAATCTTCCACTTTAGACGACACAAAACTTATAGTATCCCTGAGTTCAACAACTTATTTGTTAAGACTGGAAAATGTATTTTCTTGCTCGTAATAACTTGTCTTACGATAAATCTCAATCATATTATTATTATCCATTCACTCAGGTAAATTCCTTTACAAGGTGACAGTAAACTATAAATAATAATGAGTTCGAACTAAGATTCATTAAAATCGGAACAACCTTCCAAATCTTTGTTGCGACGTTCGATCTCAGGTTAGGTCACGTCTCACTACCTATCTACACTCACTCCATTTTCCTTCTGGTTCCTTCTTCCTCTACATCATAAATCCTCTCTCTTTTTCCCACCGAAACCACGAAATTATCACGTGATCGTTGTACAGTTCTCAATGCTAAGGCACGCGCTATCATGAAATAACTTAGTTTTCTGACAGTAGCCAATCAAATCACATCAGCAGAGTCCGTTAGAAATACTTTCACTTTCCGTAACAACAAATAAAATGCATATATTACAGTTCACTTAGGACACATTTACAAGTTATATTAATAATTTATACAAGATAAAATAACTAAAAAAAATTACAATTATTATTTCAATGAACAAATAACAGTGAATGTTTAAATTACAATTTATTTAGGAGCAAACTTAGTTCAGGAAATGCAATTCATGTTAAATCATGAATGAAGTATTAATAATTATAAAATTCTTCATTCACAATTTAACACTAACCACAGTTTTGGTGATGACGTTACTCTCCATTTCTCTTATTCGAGAAATACTATAATGCTCAAACGATTCAAGCATCGAGATCTTTCATAATCATTATTTAAGACACTGGTTCATTGCTATCAAAACATTGTCCTGTTTTACTTCCTGAAGAAAGATCTTATTTCACTTCCTCAGACTTTTGATAATGTTTCATCTCCAATCAAGATCAGTTTTCTCTTCTTAGGTTGACTTTCACATCGAGCTTGTCCAGTCATAAGCTTTATAAATTACACTTTATAAATCCCAAATCCAACTGCCCTTAGAATACTGTTCTCAGATTTCGGATGATGCACTCTAAACCTCCCTAAGAAATCTCGATTATAAACAGAAGAGGATAATTCGCTTAAAAGATGAGTCTCTCTCTCTCTATCTGTCTATCTCATACACCATAGACGCTCTGTTTCTACATTGTCTTTTTTTACTGGTACTTTCATGGGAGCTGCACCAGCGAATTGGCCACTACCATTGTTTGGCTTTCCCCTTATCATGTGAGACCACAGCCAATGGTCACCATCCAGACACAATTCAGCTTGAAACTTATGGGAACCAACTTCTCATCTTCTTCTTTCATTTTATCTATCTCTGTTCTTTGAAAACAGCCCTTCCCATATCGTTTTCTCCCAATGAATGAAACCTACAATTTTTCAAAGACGCAGACTCCTTTTTTTTTCTTGTCCACGCATGGTGCGGTTGTGTTATGTTTTGTGACCACTCGTATGCGGGATCGATATAAAACCCTTTTATATGTACATATTCTACGGTCAAGTTTTCTGAATTCTGAAATTTAAAAAAAAAAAAAAAAAAAAACGAATTTCGCTTTGTGTCAGTTTCGAAATCTCGCGCATTGCAGTCCTCCCCTTCCATTATGACTGAGTCAGTTATGCAAATCTAAAGTTCAGAAATCTGGATAGAAATTTAATATACACAAATCAGATAAACCCACCGACACAAAGCCACAAGATGAAAATACGATCTAAGTGTAGAAATTAATATCTGTATTATTTCTGTAATTTCGTGATTAATTAAGGGATATTAATTTGGTGAGCATTTAATGGTCAATAATATGTTACTCAGAAATTTTGGATAAGTAATGAAAGTCCTGCTCTAAGTCCTTCATTTACTAAAGGTATACCTCAACAGCGACCTAAAGCTAGTAATAAATATTTCAACACGAGACTGGCTGTGGATTTCGGTTAACTATTCAAGTCTCTGAGATAATTACAAATACTTTCTAGAGTGCGTAAATTACATACAATTCTAACTTTACTGAAAAGGATCCAAATATATCCGAAAGGGCAGTAGTTTAAAGAGCTAAAATACGTGGAGTGATGTAATAGTTTCCACCTTTTTTGTCAGTTAAGCCAGACTAAGATATAAAAAAAAAAAAAGCCGTCTGCTCATTTTCTGCTTTTGGTGTCCTTGCTTTGTAAAATAAGACTTCAAAATGGAAGAAGAATCTGACTAACTCAGATATCGTGCAGTGAAATACAAGATTACATGCTTCTGGAGTACTATCTGGAATCTGGATTTTCGCCCACTCCGCCAAAAATGTTTCGCTGCCGCTAATAAGGTTTCTGTTGAAGTGATCCGACTTATCAAACGCATCAAAAAAAAAAAAAAAGACAGAAATACAAGCTTGCACAAACGTTAGAGTAGTGATAAAGCAGAATGGAGATAACGGAAGGCTTGTAAATGTGTTCTACTTATTTCTAAATTATAAGGTCTACTTTGGGAAGGGTGAACTGTAAGGGACGGATTAAATAAATTTTAGCAAAACCCTAATGGTTTCCTAAATCACCAATTTCCGGGAAACACATTAGCCTTTCCATTTCTTAATAACCAGCCGAGAAATATAAACGAGCTGGTGACAACTGACGTGTGACCTTCGCTCACTGGTCTATGAAGGGTGGAGCATACTTGTGGGATGGAACTTCGTTTGAAGGTGTCCTACTAGAGAAGATTAATGGAAACGCATTTGGATTCTCACTACGGTACGATCAATAGCGCACTCTTGTGCATCTGCTAAAATTTTAGCAATTGCGTTATAATTTCAAAGGTTTTTCGTGACAGTGATACAACAACCTTAGCTCTCTAAAACTATCTCTCCATGGACCCAATTTTCAAAGTTATCTTCAGTAAGAATCCATTAAATTTTATGAAATTCATTACCTTTAATTGCTATGTGGTGTTCTTTTTCAGAAAGCAAAGTGTACTCCATAAATTAATCCACAGAATTTTTAGATAGTGATCTATATTGTGCGTTTCGAATATCGTTATTATTTCTTGAAAAGGGTGAAATTGTATGTCAAGTCATTAAAAGCCACTCGCTATTAACGAAAAAAAAAAAACATTACAGACTAAAAACAAATATTTATTCACTAATTCAAAAAGTAGCACCTTACTTGCATGAAATTCTGAATCTACGTACAAAAAAGTCCAGATTCAATATGAAAAATGTGCACTTTCAAACACTAACAGTGATAATAAATACAAAATCGTATAAAAATAAAACTGCAAGCTTGTATAAAAATAAAATCGCGTAGGAAAAAAAAGTCCAGAAATTTTTTACATCTCGTCAATATGTCTGGAGTGGAACAGAAAGTTCCTCGGATGACAATTCTCTGAAAGACGATTCACCGAAAAAGATCTAAAGAAAAGCTCACCCAACAATTCAACGAATTTCAATTAATCTAAAAAATAAAAATAAAAAAAATCGCTGAATAACGAACAATTCGTTGAATGAAAATGAATGCATAATTTTTGACGAATTCCTTTTTCGCCGAAACATTTATTCTTCTGCGAAATATTTCCTTTAACGTTCTCATTAATTCAAGCGCGCCCTTGTTGACATTACCAGTGACGCAAACCCCTATTTTAGAACAGCAATCCGTCACTGGGTTAGTGATTCATCCTTCGGTATTTGCCATATGTTAGTAGTGACAGTACTCAAGGGAGGATACTCGTGTAAAGATTAGTATTTAATCACCGTGACCACAAAACATCTTTGATTTATTATAGAATTCCTATTCCCCACACCTCCCTGTTGATCCTACTGTCTTGACTGCTATCATAAAGATCCTGCGAATTATAGTCATTTTTATCTTTGCTTTTTATGAATTTCGTTATTATAGCAGTCTCGTCATAAAGTACTGAATTGAAATATGCTTGCTATAATAATTATATCTCAAGTTTCACACACACTACTTCAGAAATTTGGGCCTTAACTTAAAAAATGCAGTAGATGAAAAATGTACAACTTTTTTTTTAATGCTTACTGGAAGCAAATTATACGATATATGTTCCAGGCAGGAGAACAGCGCTCGTTTGCTATTAGAAACACGTGTCTCTCCCATTTTGAATAATGTGTACTTGTACTTTAATATAATAGAGACCTACAGCATACCAATGCTGTATGTGGAGAGGGAGAGGGAAAAAAAAAAAAAAACTTGTACCTGCCAGGGATCGAACCTGGGACCTTCCGCGTGTTAGGCGGATGTGATAACCACTACACCACAGGTACATGTTACTCCATTTTCTACTTCCTCAGACACAATTTTTTCCATTATTGTCTTGGGTGCAAAAAGAGTTTGAGTGCTAAGGTGATATAAAAACCATACGATATGTACTCTGAAGAAGTTTCTATCAACTATTCACATTGTAGGCCACAGCCCCCCCCCCCCCCGCCAAATTTTTGAAGGCTTACCATGCAAAAACTACTTATCTTGCTTTTCTTATTATTTCTGATTTGCAAACAAGTAAAGGCTGAGATCTAAATTGCAAATTCTAGATCTGCTGAATTATTAATCAGCTTGATCCCCAACCTTTCTAATAAATAAAAAAAAAATTATAAAATAACTTGAAATCTTGCTCTGGAGCCAATTCGGTCCACCGGAAGTATACAACTCAGTCATATAGAGAGTTGTGTACTGTGCTCTCATACTAGTAATGAGAGCACAGTAGCGAGAATGAAAAACTTGAGGCTCGAATTAATCCGTCAGTGCAAATTAAATAAAGATATTAACGAACAGAGAAATGCAATAAATCAAGCGTGTCGAGCTAGCGCATACTGCTGAAATTATGACCTGTAACAGAAGTCATAAATTATAGAAATTTCATACTTTTCTTCCTCTCGTTGCAGATGCTTTGAGACGCGAAGACAAACACAAAGATAAAGTAAGATGTTATTCTTGTAATGCAGATTTCAGCAACGGAGGATTCAATGTCTCTGACTCGTGTTTATTTCCAACTGAAGAAGATGATTTAGCCATATGTAGCAAAAACTCTAAATACTGTCAGGTAATATATCAAATTATTCTTTTTAGCGCATATTTTAGCTCACGATCAACTAATATGGAATATGTTATTACAAGGCAGCATTCGATATTTTTCTTAATACGTTTTTTTTTCTTTTTTTTTTTCCCGGATAAATCGTAAGTGATTGGTAGAAAGTGATCTTGGGACCCTTAAGCTCACAGACAATTTCTTATATAAACTCTAGTTTAATAACTGAAGTAGCTGTTATTTGAAAAAAAAATACTATTTTGTATAACGCATTGATTCAATTGAAATATATGCGCAAACATATGTTTAATAATAATTTTTAAAAAATTCTTTATGTTTTTCCTTTATATTTTAGGCTCTTATTGTTAAAGTTGGTGGGGTGCTGCTAAGCGTGGACCGTAGATGTGCCAAAAGTTGCCAGCGCCATTGTGTCGACAAAGGCTATGGAATTGCCAGGCAAGAATGTACATTTTGTTGTCCAGACAATCCTGCATGTGGCGTGGAGGAACTACTTGATAAGAAGAAGTGGCGAGCTTAGAATATTGGGCAAAGATTAACTATGAGTTGCAGCTTAACGAGGCTTGATGATGTCCTGCTTACAATGTCGATTATTTTATATATATTAAATGTTATAATGTAATTCATTATTATAGCAATGACTGATTTAATCGCCACTTTACCTCCAAGAAACACTGCCCGATAAGCATTTTCAATGTAACTAGTATAAATAATCTTAAACGGGATATTTATTTTATTTTTGTTTTAGCTATTTTTGGCAACATTGTGTGTGTGTGTGTGTGTGTGTGTGTGTGTGTGTGTGTGTGTGTGTGTGTGTGTGTGTGTGTGTGTGTGTGTGTGTGACTTCAAGATATCGTTTCCATTATCTGAATGTCAAACGCTTGGTTATTCGTGATGACGATCGATAACTGACTAAATTAATAATAATTAAGGGGATACAAATCCCTTGTTGTTCAACTGCCAGTAAGCAAAACTCTAAGATCGAGAACTACAAATTGATTAATTGATTGATTAATTCATCAAATTCTTCTTAGAATTTGCTACTCAGTTAGCTCTTTCTAGTGACGTATTTCAAAGGTAATGTGTTATCAGAACGATGACTTATTTGACAAAAAACCATGAGTAACTAGTAACATTACTGGCTTAACGGGTGAAGCAAAAGCTTTTCATATTCCCGGCTATCTTAATAGAGATTGTGAGTTGAGAGAGTTTATGAGCTAATTGCTCGCCCTGAGTGGGCTAGGAGATTAATCTTCAGTGTTGGGGGTTGAGGATGGCTTTAGGTCTTTTGTGCTTAGAATAGTCCATTGCATCATAGTCAGCAACCAGTTGGATCAGTCTGTTAGGGTGCACAGTTGCTTTTGAGAAGAATTTGGTTGCTATAGTCTGCATGAAAGTATAAATATAGGGGACCTCCGTGTCCCGGTGCAGTTCGACAGTTCGGATGAACCATGGGGCGCCCAGGATCATTCTAAGACACTTGTTCTGAATGCGTTGTAATTTGATAATATTCGCGTTTGAAGTATGGCTCCAGGCCGGTGAGGCGTAGGTGAGTATTGGACGAACCATCAGTTTGTATATGAGAAGTTTGATTCTGGTGCTCAGCTTATTGTTTCTGTTAATTAACGGGTAGAGCTGGGCTATGGTTTTTGATGTGTTTGCACAGAGAGTCTTGATATGGGAGATGAAAGTCAGTTTTCTGTCCAGTACTACACCAAGATATTTGATCTCTGTTTTCCACTAAATTTTTGTTTTAAATAGGAGAATATCTTCTTTAGGAAGCACTGATCTTCTAGAGAATAGGACGGCTACGCTCTTCAGAGGATTCACCAGGAGTCGCCATTTGGCAAAATATTGTTCAATTTGCAGTAGGTTTTCTTGCAGTTTCTTGATGGCTAGGTGAGGCTTTAATGATCTGGCCAATATCGCTGTGTCATCAGCGTAAAGAGCTTTAATTGAGGATAATGGGTTGTGTGGTATATCATGCAAGTATAAGGAGAATAGGATTGGTGCTAGTAAGAACCCTTGTGGAACTCCAGCCAAGATGTATTTCTGTGTAGAGACTACTCCACTTAATCTCACTCGCATGCGCCTATCGTAGAGGTATGCCTTGATGAGTTGAATGATTCATGAGTATTTTTTAATTTATATTTAAGGCCTCCGTAGCGTAACTGGAAGAACTATTGGACACTGCGCCTATCGATTGGAAAAGACCTGAGTTTAGCTCACGTCGTGACGAGAGGAATCTTTATATGATTTTTTTCAACCTAAGGTGAGTTAGCCGATACGGAGGTAGCAGGGTTTTATCTCCGGGAAACTTGGGTTTTTTATCCAGCATACAAGACAAATCGGCCAGAGAACACACACGTAATTTACAGACAAAAATACTACTGGGCGATAGATGACACACTGTACAGGTGGTAGAAGTAGCGCTGTGTTGTAGCCGAAGAATTAGATAGACGGCGGTGTTGTGTGGAGCAGTGCCCTCCCGCAGAATCCATGGACTCCTTGGAGGTGTCATATTAAGAATCTTTTACTTTTTCTGTTACTAAGACCGCAGGTTCCATATTGGATTTCAAGAGGCTACAGTTTATTAAACCATACTTTTGTTTTCCTTTAAATTTGTATCATGACATGGCAGATAGGCGGTTTAAATTCGTTAACTTTATGACAGAAAGAGACGGAAAAGATTCAAAAATCCACACAAGTGGATCAAATTTTGTTTACTTTTCAATTGCTTGCGAGGACTTGAAGCGTCGTTTATCCAGCGATCAAAAGTTCGAGCCAAATTTGATTTGCATTATGAAAAGTTTAATATAAAAGTATATACTTTTACTGGTTTTCGAAGAGTCTACTTATCCGTGTCACCTGTCCATGTTTTAAGTTCTTTCTCTCAAACCAAGAAAGAGAAATAAAACAAAAATCATTTTACAGGAGGAGTGTGTTGAAACGGATACAACACCCAATCGACAGAACAAGCTCGCCTAATGACCTTCATTTATCGCAAGGACGTTGAGTATCTAATCCAGGCCCTACGGCAAACATTTTTGCAGGCACATCTTATTCACGAATAATTCGATAATATTCAATCACAATATATATGTATAAGTTAGATAACATTTCATATAAATTCATATAATTTATTTATATGAACATCATGTTTATGGAAAAGCAAACATGCCAGCATGCTCTCAGAAAACCTAGGGGAAATTATACCCCCACTTCTCGGAGCTCTTGTTATTCAGGCGTAATTATAGCCAAGCAACGTCAGGAACTTACCAAATCGCATTTATCAGTATCAAAATTGTTTAAAATACTGTAATTCCGGAATCATTACAGAAAAAGGGGGGGGGGGGAATCTCAATATTTCAACGACCTACAAAATTGTAACTGTATTTGATTAGTCAGTTAAAAACAAAACAAGGAAGATACGCTGACATTTCCAATGTCACAAAACGTGTTTGGAGAATTTGATAAGCTGATGACATGATGATCTTGTTAAAAAATTCATTTTGCAAAATACGGAAGCATCTATAAAAATCATTTTACCCGTCTATATGTTAGTTATTTACGGAGTCCGGTCGAGCGGATTTTACTTTGCCTGGATGAGATTCATTAGAATTTTGGATACACACAATGAATCTCAATGTGGTTCGATTTTAGTTTTAATCGGCACATTTTTTAAATTACATTTCGAATCATTTCATAAAATGATTCGAAATTAAATTTAGTCAACTTGGTATTTAGTCAGATCCGTCGAATCTGGATTGTCTGTTGTGGTAGATATAAGTAAAACAAAATTATGTATAGAATGAGCCAAACATTTCAAAAATGCGAGGTGTGAAAAAAATGCTACAACTTTGATGGGGGAAAAAATTGTGATGCGTTTACTTTTGAGCACTTAAAAAAAAAAAAAATCCAACACTTGAAATGTAACTTTGTCATAAAAATCATAGTTCTCGAAAAAAACAGAAATAGCGAGAAAAAAAAAAAAAACTGATTAGTACAATACTGTATTGTATAATTTAGAATAAAAGATGTTAAAATATTACAATTTAAATGCTAATAATGAATTTGAAATGATATTATTTCTTATTATGCCATAATTGGGACATTTTAATGGCAAACTTAAGAAGAATAAATGTAAATCTCAGATAATAAAATGGTTCAGATGCACGATGTCACTACACAAGTACGAGATTAAGAAATAAACTTTTTTATGGTTTTATACGATCTTAATGTTGGATGTTTAAACTAGTTTTCATGTGATATTAGACTGGACTCATTTTATCTGGTAACTTGCCAGGATACTGCCTGACTTAAACTGTTTAAAAAAAAAAAAAAAAAAAACATGCTGTTTTCAGGAGTCGTAGTGGCACGATTAAACCAACCGGAAAATATCTGAACAGTCTGCGAAGTATTAGGTTTCATATGCACGATTTACTGTACTAACACAATTTAATGCTAATATGGCATCTCAAGTGTTTCTAATTGGTTAAAAAAATTTGAACACACACAAATTAAATTTTTGTAAATTGCATGAAATGATTTTAGGTCGCATATATTGTCCCAAGATACTTGGGGTGAAATATTTACGAATTAAATAGTCATTACTGTGGTTAGTACGTGTGTTTTTTAGTGATGAAATCTAATAATGTAAATCATCAGCTAAGCGTAAATACTCATGACAGATACTAATGTAGAACAGAAGTGGATGAATTGGAGGTTCTTAGGATATTGCAGAAGATATCTACTATATGGAAAAAATAAAGAAGAAAGAAAGAAAAATATAAAGAAAGAAAATAAACACGATAAAGCTCAATAAGCCTCATTTCCAGTGGCACATAGTTAATCTTTGCCGAACATCAGTGCATTAATTGACATTCATTTCAGCAACTGTTGTTGAATAAATTCTGTACAGAGCTTATTTAATATTCAACTCGACAATATATGTGTTGATTGAATGTTACTGTATGTACAGAGCTGAAATAAACTGAGACAATCTGATAAGTTCAGTTTTTCTATTGTAGAAAATGTTAACAAAAGTTTGTAAAAAATTTACTTTGAGTTTTACTTTGTGCTGTTCTTCCAAATGAAAAATTAAATGATTTTTTAAATCTTAAATCATTTAAAAAAATAATAATAAAAATGATTTATAGAAACAGAATCTAGCCATAGCGTTCATGTTTGTAATATTTAAAACTAGTGTGTGTGTGTGTGTGTGTGTGCGCGCGCGTGCGCTACTAGAAGGTTTTATTATAAAGATTTACTTCAGGAAAAAATCTTTCTCCCACAAATAGGCAAACCAGCTTTAGAACATACTGCACAATTAACACCGATACACCATAGTCTTAGTTGCTTCTGTGTTTCAGAATCAACCACAGCAACTTATACGTTAATGCAAATACATGCCGCATTCCAGAATTCTTCATGTGTATTTGATGGTCCCTGCGCCGCTTATATATAAAAATGTACTTTATGTAAATAAGCGACACAGATGCAAATGCGCCTTTAAATTGCTATACACGGCATTAATGTATGCTTGCAGCCTTTCGTGTTCAGGTCACACATAGTATATACTAGTGTGTGTGTGTGTGTGTTGGGGTGGGGGGGAAGATGCGTCGACTCGGGAAAGCAACGCCTGGGAGATCATCATTCCTGTTTATTTACACTCTTTTTCGTAAATCAAACATTATCAATGTTTATTTTTAATAATTACAGTCACACTTTAATATTTATTTTTTTAAAAAATAAGACAGCAGTAACAAATATTGTGAGTATATTCCCAAGATTCCAAGGATACCCACGATACAAAACATGCTACGAGATACTAAAAGCTAGAATTGATTAAATAAATAAGAATGGTAATATAAAGGATAAATACGCTTTATCCTTTACGTAACCCTATAGGGGAAAAAAATCAAATGACCTAAGGTCTATACTACGAAGTTGGCAGAAAATTGGTAATGCGGTGCAAATGGGCATCCGAAATTTGTCGCAGTGTTTTCTAAATATGTGGGCCCATCATCTAGTTGAAAAATGACATCTGAACGTCCCTGGAGCGGTGAAAGAACATAAATTTGTAACACACACACACACACACACAGATTTTTTAAAATGTGGAATGTTGCTTCCATTTTTTTCATAGAGAATTAAAAACGGACTCATCTATCAGTTTTAATGATATTCTGAAAGATTTGTAACGTAAATTATTTTTGGAGCACTCTATAAATTCTGGACATCGAAATAGCTAGCAGTTCTTCTTCCAGACTACTTAATGCATTTATCATCTGAGCAATTAGCCTGTCATATTCACAGAAATTCTTGTTGCACATGAATCAAGGTGTGCATGCGCACAAAACTCTGACAGGGTGAACTTATAAGCCAACTAATATTAGATTAGTTAGCTATCAACAATTTGGTTCGAAAAATATTCGCATTTGAAATAGCGGCATTCTTTTTTGAGAAGCCATGTAAATCACGAAATTAGTTAACCTAAATAGCGTAATGTGTTAATTCGAACACTTGGCAAGAGTAGCAAAGAAATGAACTAAAATATTTATGCAGCTCTGATAAATATATCACATACCTAACGAAATTTGTATGTAGAACATTTAGTAGCATTTTACAAACTACCTTATTATCACTGTGTAGTTTCCTCGGTACTATTTTATTATTAAATTACTATCCATTCTCTACAGCTGTTTTTCCATATTAAGCATAAATCTTCACCTTCTTGCTATGTTCAATAGAAATATTTCAAAGTTTAAAATTGGCCACAAAGCCTTTTAATAGAATAATAAAACTGAATTAAATAAGGAAAAGAAAAATGGAAACAATCAGATTGTGCCCGATTACAATAAAAACAAAAATAATGAAACACATCAGCTTGGTGCGATAATACAACTGAAATATTACATCCTTTAAAAGCGCAAAATATTCTTACCAAAAGTGTAGCTAAATTGCCATTTTATTTCCTCAGAAACTAGACGACTTAATAAGCCTCACACATAGCAAGTATATAGAATCTTGAAGGGAAGGGGTGAGGTGCCACGATTGCACACGTGAGAGTTTGTCCTACCTGTGTAAGAATTTGTTCATCAGTTCTTTATCCATGCCCTTATTCTATAAATATTCTCAACATTCTCATATGAAAGATAGCATAAAAATTATAGTGTTAGAGCAGTTAAAAATATCCCTGGGAAACAATAAAAGTTTTCAAAAATACAAGAAAAATTTGAAAAAAAATCCATCAAAACACAAAACTCCATGTTAAACAACAACAAAATAATAATAATAAAATTCTCAACTACTACACCGAACCTCTACTATATATATATCCCATATTCATATTATTATCATTCCTGACACCTCCAAGGAGTCCGAAGACTCATCGTGGAAGGACACCTACAACTGTCTCAACTACTACACCGAACCTCTACTACGAATCATCTCCATCAACGCCATCTACCGGCCACCTCCACCACTACCACAACTAGTATTTTTTGTCTGTAAATTGCATGTATTCTGAAGGGCCGATTTGTCTGTATGTGGGATGAAAAATCCGAGTTTCCGGGAGGGAAAACCCTGCTACCTCCCCCATATTCCTCATATGGGATATATACACGATGAGGTAGAACGCCGCATTGTCGAGTCAAAAGAAATCACCTTGGTCCCTCTTCATATGAACAATAATCTCAGCTATAATTTGCCTGCCTCTTTCAGCTCTACTATCAGATACTGGAGATCGCGTGGTTCCACACACGCACAGGTGTGCAACAATAGAACTATAACACGGACTACAGCTCAAGTTCATAATAACTGTAATTTACAGTCGAATATTATAGGTTTATAATTGTATAGCTTTAGACTGTCTCAATGTTTTTTTCAGTGTCTTTTAATAGCTTTCCATGTTCTTAACGCCTGATGAAGTCAATCCCGACGAAATATGTTGGGTTTTCAAATAAATCTCAATTTGTTATAATTCTCGGTTTTTTAGTCAGTTTATATTAAAATGAACATATCCAACCTCCAAGTCAATAGTAGTAGTCATATGTGTGTGTGTGTGTGTGTGTGTTAAAGATACCAAGCTATTTTAAATATAAACCTGGTTTTTTACTCCATTCCCCAAGTAAGCAAACAGACAAGTCAGTCAAGTTTGCGCCTGCAAGCGTTGCAAGTCAAGGCAACTCGTGGTAAAAGTAGATTAAGCTCTGATCACTATTCTGTTTTACTTAAAACTTAGTATTTCTTAGCCTGGCTCCCACTGACGAGACCTCAATAAAGGTCGAAACCGGTCTGGGTAGTGTCCCTTGCCTTTAATACATAGCATAATACATCTCTTCCAGGAGATGTGCTTTGCATTAAGCATTAAGGGTAAATATTAAGAATAATGATCAGAGCTTATTCTACTTTTACCACGAGTTGCCTTTCTATGTTGCAAGTCTAGCTGCAGGGTCAGCTAGACTTGCAACACTTGCAGGCGCAAACTTGACTGACTTGTCTGTTTGCTTACTTGAGAAATGGAGTAAAAAAACCAGGTTTATATTTAAAATAGTTTGGTATCTTTAACATATATTATACCCAAGGTAAAAACTTTCTACATGTGTGTGTGTGTGTGTGTGTGTGTGTGTGTGTGTGTGTGTGTGTGTGTGTGTGTGTGTGTGTGTGTGTGTGTGTGTGTGTGTGTGTTACGGTTAAAGTGATAAATCCGGTTATTATTAATAATTATCGGTTAAAGTGAATAATTTACGAGAATTAATCACTTTAGCGGGTTAAAGTGAGTAATTCCTAGAGGAGTATGGTAAATGTAATAAAAACATGTTTATAGGTTTTATGTATAGGTTTTCATTCTCAATAGAAATTATAACAGGTTAAGTTACCGTATATTTTCGCGTATAATGCGAACTAGAAATTTCGTTTGAAAACTAGCCTTAAAATGCCATGTCCACGTATAATGAGATCTGTTAATCTTGTTCCATAACATTATAAATAATACAATATGAATCAACGAAAGAAATATTTATTTTAAAACAAAATCCTTTGAATTCTTCTTCATCTTTTGAGTCATTAAACATTTCATTTATAAATTCATCTGTAGGGATTGCGTCATCAAGGTAGCAGTTGTCGTCATCGTCATCATGCTCTCCATTTTGTTGTGCGTCATCCTAGCTTTCCTATACGACGTCATCTTCGGATCCATCCATTGAATTACTTATTCCACATTTAAGAAATGAGCGTTGAATCATTTCGGATGGTATCGAATCCTATGCTTCTTTAACCCAGCTGGTGACTAGGGTGATCTCAGGCTTCTGAAAATTCCCACCCTTTGTCATCTTCACCAAACCAAGTGACATCCATTCTCTCCATTTTTCACGTAAGTGATCTTTAAACGGCTTATTCAAGCTGACATCAAGCGGCTGCAAAACGGAAGTTAGACCACCCGGTATGACTGCTAAGTCTGTACGTAGCTCACGTGCTTTCTCTTTGCTTGCCTCCGTTAAATGCGCCCAGAACATATCCCAGACTAGAATGCTTTGTTGACGTAACAAGCTACCTGGACGTATGTTCCATAGTTGATCCAGCCACAATTGTACACCTTCTTCATCCATCCAACCTTTCTGATAGGCGCGAACAATGACACCTGGTGGAAATTTCATATGCTTCGGAATTTTCTTCCTTTTAAATATCACTGTCGGCTTTAATTTGGTTCCGTCTGCCATGCATGCTAAAACAACGGTAAAATGCGTTTTTTCATGTCCCGTTGTTTTTATGACACCCTTTTCACCAACTGAGTTTACTGTTCGATTCCAGGCATATCAAAGTACATAGGCGTCTCATCCATATTGCCAATTTGGGAAAGTTCATATCCGTGACACTTCCGTAATTTTATGATAAATTTATGAAAGGACTCCACTTTTTCTTCAAGCTGCTTTGGTAACTTCTGCGCAATTTTTGTTCGGTGTTGTAATGTTAATACTTTGCATTCCATAAATCTGTTGCGCCACCCAGGCGAAGCAAGAAAAGATGAAATACCTGGTTGTCCTTGAATTTACCATTCTTTAGTTGTAGAGCTCGAAAACGAATTGCATTTCTTGTTACTATAATGCCATCTTGTCGTTGCGTCGAAATCCATTCATTTAGCTCTTCTTCGAGTTCTGGAAAGGATGCTACATCTCCACGATGGGCACGTTTCGTTTTGGGGATTTTTTCAAGACTGTCTTTTTGCTTATGCCAAAGTCTAATATTACTCTCTGCTAAACCAAATTCTCTCATAGTAACACTGTTATTATGCTCTTCTGCAAACTGCACGACACGCAATTTAAATTCTGCTTCAAAGGATGAACGTTTACGTTTCTGTTGGCTCATTTTCAGGCTAGGTTTGTTTAACGAATAATATTTAAAATGAACTGTGGTTAAACCGATATACCTAACTTTGCTAATATCCCGCCAAGGGGGCGGGATATTAGCACTACTTACATTACTGGCTTTATGCGCAGATACGATGCGAGTGGGTCAAGTAGATTTGGTTGCATAGGCATTAGGTAGTATATATTGTGTGCGCAAGTCTAATAAGATGTTATATTTTTTAAGATCAGCATATAATGCGAACTCCTAACTTTAAGTAGCATTGTTTTACCATAAATGTTTCGCATTATACGCGATAATATATGGTAGGTTAGTTTATAGCGAAAAAAAGTAAGGAAAGTACTTCTTTTGCACTCAATGAAATCAGAAATCATTATAAACTAACCTAACCTAACCTGGATGTTGCATGTCGAACCAGAGTGTAGTCGTAGTTTGTCGTGGGCAGATTAATAGGGATGAAAGATAAATGTTGTTGTTGTGGGCCGAGCTTAATGATTGCGGGCAGATGAATGGGGATTATAGATAAACGTCGTTGCTATACCTCTTTCCTCATCAATAGATAAAAACACTGATCAGTTCCTCTCTGGTGTATCTATTATTATCATTCATCTACCCACAAGAACTTTCATTTGTTATCCCCATTTATCTGCACGCAATCATTAAGCTCGGCCCACAAGAACATTTATCTTTCATCCCCATTAATCTGCCCACGACAACACTCTGGTTCGGCATGCAACATCCAGGTTAGTTTATGATTTCTGATTTCATTGAGTGCAAAAGAAGTATTTTCCTTACTTTTTTCATTATAAACTAACCTAACCTAAGCTGTTATAATTTCTATTGAGAATGCAAACCTATATACAAAACCTATAAACTTGTTTTTATTACATTTACCAGACTCCTCTAGGAATTATTCACTTTAACCGGTAATTATTAATCACTTTAACCGTAACATATATATAAGCTGACTACATTTTAGGTAATATAAACCAAAATAATCAGGTGATTATTTTGCTTTATAGGTAGTTGTCTACATAATTTAGTAGAATGAATGCTGATAACCATGTAACTACCAAAGAAATTATAAAATTTTAACATAGATTTGAATAATCGAATTCTTGACGATTAGATAGTTGCTACTGTCGAATAATCAAAAAGCTTACTGTTTGTAACTTAAAAAAAAAAATGGTAAATATAAAATCTCAGTAATTTACCGATGATATGTGGTTTCATGGAAGCTTTTAATGACGAGCAGAAACTAAACTACTGCGTTTATTGTCACATTTGTTCTGCAGTGGCACTGCAGTATTCATCTCTCGTCAGTCATAGAGCGAGCAATGTCGTCTGCTAGCAGTAAAATTAATAAAACTTAACGTTTTATCATGAATAAAGAGATTAAATTTACATTGTCTGGTGACTAAAATTGATAAAAACTGTTATTTCCACCCAGTTATTTACCATATGATATGATATATACGAATAGCGTGGAAAGCGTACAAATTAACCTGATATAGGGCAAATTTAGCGTCTTCTGACTGAATGTAAAATTAAATAGCCATGTTTCGTTGATTCCTGTTAAACACAAAAACACAATTCCTTACACCACTCACCAACTTGGTCACTCTCTTCTGAATCTTTTCTACCACTTCCTCATCACCAAGGAATCCAGGCAACCAGACATGAGCACAGTAATCCAGATGTGGACGTATTATCGCCTTATAAAGAGGAATAATAACTTCTTTATCTCTGCATGTTAGTGTGTTCTTCAATAACCAAGTAATCCTATGAGCTATCTTGGACAACTTAGCAATGTGTCCTCTGAACTTCAACTCCCTATTCACCAACACCCCTAAGTCCCTAGCCTCATCAATCTCTTGGAGTACAGTTTCATCAATGTGGTACACAGCTGGTAATCTTTTAATCCCAAAATGCATAACTTTATACTTTTCCATATTGAACTGACATCCATTAGCTTTTGTCCATTTTGGCAGCTTATTTAAATCATCCTGCATCTCTCTCTCTCTACATCAGCTTGGTTGATTATTCGCTACTCAACTTTGTATCATCAGCAAACAACTGAATATCTCTCTCTCTCTCTCTCTTCAAGTCATTCTTATATCATTTATGTACAAATTAAACAATAATGGTCCAAGCACATTTGACCGATGCAGTGATCCTTCTGCCATATGCCGGATATGTAGTATGCCCATTCATATTCCTTTGCAAAAAAATAAAATAAATAATAATTATAAAATAAAAAAATCATTTTTAAAATAATAATAAATAAAAATAACAAAAATAAATAAATACAGAAACTAATTTCATGCTTTTTTAATTACCTTTTTTGTTATATGATACCGCTGCTTTCTGAATTATTATATCGTTTGTAGAGATGAAGTAAATTGGCAATTTATTATTACACTAGTGTCCAAAACCTAAGGATGACGCTATTTCTGAAGATTAAAACGCATATTCAGACGAATCAGCTTGTGGCAATTTATATAACAGACAATTTCGAATAAAAAGCGAGTATACATTAAAATTTTCGAATCGCGCGCAAAGGGGGTCACATAATAGCACTCAACAGGATAAAAGGCAGAAGGCTACACTAAGCGCATTGTGTTTGAAGGAAGTCTTGGAGATGATTTCATGAATTATTGGAACGCTGGAGAAGGCCGCAGAATTATTGATATTGCCAGAGAATTTGGAATCTTACATACCGTTGTAACCAGGCTCTGGGAAGTGTTTCAAACCAATTAAATGTGTTTCAGACTTTTGCAAAGAGGTCGCCCTCGTTCTACCACAGAGCACGAGGGCAGATTTTTGATTACAACAAAACATAATCGACGCACCATGGCAGGTCAGCTTGCAAGTCGGCTCCATTTAAGCACAGGTACGCAAATATCTTGATAGACTGCGGCAAAACGTTTGTAACAAGTAGGCCTACATGCCTGTTCTCTGCGTCCCTTTATCCACAGCTCATCGTAGAGCACGTTTTAAGTAGTGTTGTATCCATAAAACTTTGACAAGACACAACGGGGCTAATGTATCTTTACAGATGAGAGTCATTTTAGGCTTTGCACCGATTTTAGACGAAACTTGATCTGGCGTGAAAATGGTACTGCTTACCATTGCGAGAATGTTCTTGAAAGGGTGCATCCATTAAACATAATGCTGAGGCATTATTCTTAATGGATGCACCGCGCTATAAGTGCTAGAAAAAGGGACTCTGACTGGTGAATATCACAATGAAAAATTCATTTTTATGGATGACAATATCACGCCACATCATAGACGAGCAGTGGAGATACTTTTGGAGACAGATTAATCGAATCGAGTGGCCAGCATGCTCCCTAGATCTCAACACCATAGAATACGTTTGGGACGCAATACGGTGACACACTGCTGTTCGAAATTCCCCTCCAGAAAACAAACAATGCCTTCTCCTTGATCTGAAAGAGGAGTGGGCTAGTTTGCTTCAAGAACTCCCGAATCACTTGGTGCTAGGTATCGTAGTTCGAGGTGGACATATTCCATATTGAAATGTATCTCCGGTTAGTTTTTTTTATAAGTACTGTACATTAATTCCTTAACTACATCCTTCGGAAATGTGTAACTTTTGCCCAAAACGTTTTGCAATTTAATTTGTACGAAATTTATAACGCGTGTTTTGTGTAATATAATTTATTAGTATGCTGGCAATAAATTTGTCCACACTTGGTTGTAATGAAAATTTTTTCATATATAGTAAAAATGTATTTCGTCCTTAGCTTTTGGACACCAGTATACTTTAAGTGAGAAGCTGCTAAAGGAAAATTTGCAAATTAATTTATTGAAATAGTTGGAAACAGTGAGAGAGAAACATTTTCAATGTTTATATGAACACAATGTAGATCTTATAACTTTAAAAGTTAAGAATTTGGAAGAATATTGTACAGAAAAGAAAAGAATGGCTAAAAATTGTTTTTATTATTATTATTTGTCGACTCCAGGAAGTATCACAAACATCCATGCCCACAGCGGGATTCGGACTCGCAGCTTTTTGGCTGGAGAGCGAATACGCTAACCACTCATTCAAATTTTGCAAGCTGACTCATAGAGTTGCAAAGCTAGAAGAAGAATAGAAACACAATGTTGTGAAAAAGAACGTCGCATGTAGTCATCTCAGATTTATACAGGAATATCACCAGGACCAATAATTGGCATTCTCTGAAACAAAATCTCATCTCAATTTTCCTCATTACATATCCCATGATGGCTTTCTTAGGAAAGGAGGGGGCCCAGTACATTTGTCAGGTCTGATAGTAGCCTCAGTAGCGCAATTACAAGAATAACGGGATATTGTACCTTTCGATTGAAAAATACCCGAGTTCTATTCTTGGTGACGAGAAAAATCTTTGTGGGTTTTTTCAGCTGAAAGTGAGTTATCCAATCACATACAGAGATAGTTGTTGTTTTTTCTCTCCGCAAACACGAGTTTTTCGTCCCATCTACCGCCACAAATATACTATTTGTGGCGGTAGATGGCGTTGAGTGTAGTTATGGTGTAGACGTCGGTTAATTTGGAATGCCCTCCCACGATTCTATGCCAAAAGTTACTGGACCTGGCATGGAATATTATCATCATCATAAGGGGCTAATCCAAGGCGTCCTTAGACTCATCAAGGGAGGCCCTAAACATAATTTTCTACTAACTTGATGACTTCAATGACCTATTTGACTATCTCTAAAAGTAGATCCCATACACCCCAATTACTCTACCAGTGAGATATTTCTTAGTGATTTCAATCCACAATTCAGACTGGCTTCTGTTCTCCAACTTTACAGACCAAGCTTAAAAAGAAGTTGAACTGTTTGCTATTCACCATCTCACCTGAATATATCCTCATAATTCTCCAAACACCTCGGACCTTTTCTTAACTAGTTCTTCCAAATACACCGTTCATCTTACCTCTCTACTCGGCAAGTCTGACCATAACCTTGTCCACACCTCCTTTTTCTACAGACAATCTTAGTCTCAGTGATATTTAAAATCTTCTGTTTGTGATCTAAAAACAGAAATTATTCCCACTGGGATGACGGCTTTTATTGTGCTCTCTGCTCAAGTAAATATGAAGTGGTATCAAAAAGTTTCGAGACTAGCTCTGTTTACGAGAAATTGCTTTATCTATGTTTACGCACTCTCACTTTCAAAGTAGTCCCCTTACATAGCAATACAGCGTTCCTGCCACTTCTGGAAGTCTTTTTTTCGAAGCGTGTCAAGCACCTTCTGCGATTTGCGCTGTATCTCCGCAATAGTGTCAAAACGGTGACCTTTGAGCTGGATCATCTTCAGGAAGAGGGCAAAGTCTGCAGGAGCCAAATCTGGCAAGTAGAGTGGGTGCGGAAGTGAGATCATGTTTCCAGCGAGAAACTCACGTGTGAGGAGAGCTCGGTAACAGGGTGCATTGTCGTCGTGGAGCATCGTTTTTCGAGCCCCACAGATCCGGTCGCTTTCGCCGAATGTCCTACGTCAGATGCCTTAACATGTTCATTGCCAAACACGCGATATCGCGCAATGCGAGTGCGCACCAAACGGCCGATCACGCGTTATCGCGTGGACGTCGTTAACTAAATAAAAAAAAAGTTGGCCACCACACGAAATTCCAATTTTCAGCTTGGCAATGAACGATATCGCGCGATCACGCGATGCGAGTTCTCACCAAACGGCCGATCACGCGTTATCCCGTGGACGTCGCTAACTAAATAAAAAAATAAAAAAATTTTGGCCACCACACGAAATTCCAATTTTCAGCTTGGCAATGAAAGTGTTAAAACCTCATGCACAAGTTGCCGAATGGTTTCGACATTTTCGGGGGTTGAGCTCGTTGAAGGTCTTCCTTATCTGTTGTCTTCTTCCAGTGATGTTCTTCCACTCTTGAAGCGCACGTACCACTCAAAACGCCTCGAACGACTCATTGTAGCATTGCCCTAAACTTGCTGAATCATGTCAAATGTCTCTGTGACAGATTTGCCAAGTTTCACATTCGCTCTTTGTTCTAACTTGCTGTCTATGATTTAAATCGCAGATGTGGTAATGCACGTGGTCAGAATAGCACCAGTTGTACAGCTCCCAATGTACACAGGAAGATGTCTTTTGACACGCTGACTTATGAAGGTCGATGCTCCCTGTGACTATGTGTGCAGCCATCTGCTCTGGCCTCAGAAGTCATCATTGAATCTCTGTAGAGGACATCCTGGTTTTCCATGGTTTGTAATTTAATACTTGTTTTGGTAATCTTTCTGTTTTCATCCTTTCAATGTGTTCCATCCATTTATGTTTATATTTCTTTATTTTTTTTTCTATTACTGATTCCTAGTTTAGTTCTTTCATAATTTCTTCCTTTCTTTTATGATGGAATAGAGTATACTTTTGCAGTTTTTCTCATAAACTTCATTTCAGCTGTTATTAATCTTTGTTTTTTTGATTTATTGTCCAGATTTCACTTCCATACAATACTACTAGTAGGACTAATGTATTGTACACTTTTAATCTAGCTTGTTTTTGAACTAAATTAGGTTTAAATACAGTTAATTACACCTGTTATTTTTAAATATTTTGAAAATTTTAGATCTTTTTCATATGTGATCATACATCCCAGTTAGTTAAATGAATTCATCTGTTCTAAAATCTTGTTATCTATTACTATTTTAGCACTCCATCTCTATATGAGAGGGCTAACTCACCACTTGAATTGCATGTAACATTTCAAAATATAGCATGCTACAAAATATTTATTTTTACATACATTTCAGAAATTAATGTATTGACATCTGTGAGTGTGAGACAGATGTAAACACAAAGGTGAAAGTAAAGCAGGACTCGACAAAAATATAATGAAGAGAGATATACAAAGACAGAGCCATTATAACCCACTAAGCAAGTAAGTAAGGCAATGCCTGGGAGCAGCTAGTACCCAACCATAAAAATACCATTTAAAAAAAATAAATAAATATTTTCATTAATTTAGGGGTGGCATATGCCCTGACAACAGTCCTGTCCAAAGAACTTATTAAAATGTAGGATACACAAGATAAAAACGTTTTGGAAACTTATTCAAGATATGAATAGTGTGTTAGCAGTGATTTTAGATGAAATCAAATTAACTGATATCTTATAAAGAGAATTGACAATTAGCTTTACAATACAGATTTTTTTTTATTTATTTACAAATAAATAGCATATATTACACAATGCATGGTGAGCATAAATGACAGATGAAGAAAAACACTACATAAAGTCACGAATTAATAAGATATTTACTTTCTGATGCCTTAACTATAAAATTATCACAGATAATTCTAATAAACGAATGTTTCTGAATGTGCACAAAGCTATCTACAAATATATTAAATTGTTTTCATTTGTAATATAAACATTTATATTTGAAATTTGTTTTAAAATAAGTTTTTTCTTTTAATAATGAAATAGTAATAAGTTCATGTTTCCATTAGGAAAGCTACCACAATTCAGAAACTAGAATTACAAAGAATCATAAATATCTTTTTCTTGCAAAATTAATAGTTGAAGAATAAAAACAAACTGTAACACAGTATAAGAGTAAATGCTAAGGAAACTATATCTATGTCAATAAAACAAATATCTAGAGCAGCCTTTCTCGATCTTTTTATCCTGAAGGAACTATTGAAATTATTTTCAGGTCTCAGGGAACCTGAAAATCTATGTATACCTATGTGTATATATGTTTATGTACACAAAGGTGTGTGTGTGTGTGTGTGACATTATATAATGTTTATTTATTTTTTTTAGTCACAATTTCTCGTGGACCCTCTATCAACATATTTCATAACATTAGGGTTCTGTGAAACTCCAGTTGAGAAACCGTGGTCTAGAGGATACATGCATATAATAAACCATGAAGTACATAATACTGTATACTGTACATTAATGAATTCACAGAATATGAATAGGCTGAATGAATGTTCACTGACCTACATATGTCTCTTAGTAGCAGTATATTATTTACTCTCATTACACTGAAATGAATTTTTCGATGAGTATTTCTGTGCTTGTAGAAAAGCTTGGATACTTTGATTTAACATTTCCTAATTAAAATAAGCTATTAAAAGGAAAATGAAGAATGAGTTATGTTCATTAATTTCCTTTTAAATGCTAATGAAAGCAAAGTTTTAAAAGAATTACTTTCTTTTAATCCTCCAAGGAGATACTCATTTTTAAACTTCTATTTTGAATGCACATTATAAAGATCTTTTAATGACACTATTTTAATATTTGAATTTTTTATAAAAATAATAATGACAAAGAGCTAAATCTCACAAAGGTTAGATAAAGGAAATGCAAATATTTTGAAAAACAAATGACTTTTTTAAATGATGGAGCTCAACAACTATAGTTTCATTAATGCACAAAAAACAAAGTTTTCACTACTGAAAAAAAAGAGTAGTTTTTGATTGAGATATGAAATCATTAATGATTAGAAAACTCATTTCCAAGAACTTGTGTCTTTCCCAGGTCTGCTTCATTTACAAGACAAAAATATTCCATGAAATACATACAATATCAAGTAAGACAAAAATAGAAATGGATAACAAAGAGAAATTCATTTATCCATTTTGAGGTAGAATATCACAATATATTTGAAGATATCTAGAGGATTTTTTTTTTTTTTTTTGCATTATAAATAATTTTTAGGCATTAGGAATCGAAATCCAATTTCTATCGTGCCTATTTTTCCTTATAAAGCTAATATTATGATATTAATTCATTCTATTAAAATCAAAATTCCTTTATGTATTAAAATATAAAGAATTTTCCACATACTTTACAATAACTATTGATTCCCATTCTAGAATTAGTTTTATATACAAAAGATAAATGCTTTACAAATCAAAGGCATATTTCAACATAAGAGTATGCGCAAACAATTCATAGAACTCTAGTGACCAAGGCCTTATATATTACACACTAATATCTGAAATACAAAAACATGACAACACACTTAACAATGACAGAAATGGGCATTTAACTAAAAATACAATACAAAGATTCAGAAAAAAAAGTTATATATATATATATATATATTTATGTACATATCTTTGGTATATTGCTGTTACAGCTGACTAGGCAAGCCGTTCTTGACAATAAATATCTTTAATACAGATAGATGCACATACATTGTAGAGAAATGCTATATCTTTTACAGATATTAGATGAACAATATAAAGGAACTACAATATTAACTTTTAGGACTGCAATTCATTTTTAAATAAATACATTTCATCAGGCTTATGTAAAAATTACTCATAAATCTCAACAAGAATAATATGAAAATAACTATTAAATATAACTATTTAAAATACCTTTATAGATGTTAATGGTATCATATTATTATAAAAATTGTAGTATATTTCTAAACTGATTAAATTTTTTTTCAATTGATAATTTGGTCATTATTGGTTAATTCAAATTACTTTTTAATACATTTAAAGACCATCCTAAGGACAGAGACAAACACATTTAATCAGATTCAACACAGATATTTACATGACTGTCTTTTTATTAACTGAAGTTATTTTTTTAAGATGAAAAAGAGTACTTAGTTATTAACTTTTATAAAAAAAAATGCACATTTCATTTTTTTTTTTTTTTTTGTCACAGCATTTGCCACTATAGAATAAAAAGTTTTATTCTAAAGAGTTCCATTTTAAACAATATTATGAGAAATATGCATTTTGACAGTAAAACTTCATATAATGAACAAAATATTAATTAGCATGTGCCTATGTATAAAAATGGTGCTGATAGTGATCTTTTTTTTTTCTTGCTGTTGTTTTGCTTCCTCTCTTTCTTAAATGGCAGTGGAACAAATCAAAATGAATAAAACAATACAGCAAGGTGCAAGGAATGGAGGTCAAACAGGAAAATAATACAAAAACAAATATAACTTTCCTCTGGCTTAAGCATATATAGTATTGATGATAATTTTTTGTTTTTATTATAAGGTATTATTCAATAGTGACCCCACTTAAGTGGGAGAAGCTGCAGAAGAAGAAGATTGCTTTTTCAGTTTCCAATATTTTTTTTGGGGACAGCTATTTAATTTTCCAACACTTCTTAATATAAAATGCAATATTCTGATGACTGATGATTATTTCTTGACCTCCTTGCAAGGTAACATAGTTTGTTAATTAACCAAATACTATACTTTTATTATTATAAGAGCCTCCGTAGCTCAGTCAGTATAGACAAAGCCCTTTGTTGGAAAGACCTGGGTTCGATTCCTGTCAGTGACATGAGGAACCTTTATCTGGTCTCTTTCAACTAAAGGTGAGTTAGCCAGTCTCATATAGAGGTGGTGGGTTTCACCTGGAAACTCTGGGTTTTTAGTTCCCCAGAACAAGCAAACTGGCCCAGTGAATACATGGATTACAGTCATAAATACATCGCAGCCATATGCCGGTCCCGAGCACAGATAAAATGGGGGGGGGGGGAAGAGCAATGGTGAACTACCCTGTAAAAGCCTCACCAGGAATACTTTGTGGGCAATGCCTACAAAGCCATCTAGTTGGAAACGACTGAAAGGGAAAACTGGGTCTATTCTCACTGTAGTACTGAGTGTTAAAACAAATTCACTCACTACAACAAACTACCAAAAATTCTTAACCAAGGCTTCAAAGACAAACTATTCTAAACGAAATTCAACTAGAATTCATATGATTGATTACAGAAATCACTTGGATTTCAAGAATAAGAATAAAAATCCAACTTACCTAGCATATTTTAGTATTATAAAAAACAGCATATATATAAGTAGAACAGCTTCCATATGCATAACTTTTTTTTCCTTCTACCAGTGAATAGAACAATCTGAAAGGACTAGATTTGATGATACTGAAACTTGAAATGAAAGTCAACAAAAGGTATTTTTAGAAATTCAGAATCAGATTTGATCGATATCAACAGTGGAAGAAATAATAGACATACTATGTTTCTGTAAGAGAATCAACTTTAAATCTTGAAAGTCTCATTCTTTTAACAATTTGGATAATTTTTTGATCAAACTGCTGTTATTCTAATTTAAAGTTTTAAAATCCTTTAATTCTATTTCAGGTGCACTTCACAAAATGTGTTAAGTAATTATTAAATTTGTTCTGAAGCATATACAATTTGCTACAATGTGCAATAGCTTATGGTTTGTTGTGGGGGCCATGACCGTGAATGAGTTCAAAGCAAAGTATGATAGATACTGTGCAAATTGTTGACATGATGTTTAGGGCCTCCTCGATGAGTCTAAGGACGCCTTGGAGTTGCCAATAATAATAATAATAATAATAACAACAATAATAATAATAATACTTTTAATAAGATTTGTATTTAGGATCTCTACTAAAATTTCTTGAGTAATCAATCCAAATGGACCATTGTAAGTGGCAAAACTGAGAGGGGGAAAACTATATGTCTATAAGTACATAAGCTAAAAATGTACTGAACTTTCATAAAACTTGCACTTTAACACACTTCTATTTGTTTTGTTTTTTTTAAATAACAAATGTACTGCTGACCCTCTCTGAATAGCCCAAATCTGTTCAACGGTTTTGTGAAAATGACAAAAATATTGATAATCAATATTTTTGTCATTTTCACAAAACTGTTTGTGAAAATGACAAAACTCTGGACAATATGAAACTGTACTGTTGAATGTAAGCTATTATTATAAGAGCAAGCTAAGCCTAAAAGAGGAGCTTAAGCCATTCTTCTTGAGACAAACAAGATAAATGTAATGACTGCAGTGCTAGGAAAACCTCTGAAGTTTAAAAATACAGAGGTTTTCATGTCTGAAATATCATCAAAAAAAGATAAAACTCATCTAATAGTGAACTAATGTAAGTAGGAATCAAGGTTTAGCATCCACACTCTCAGAGGAAAGACCACATCACTATGTGCTATGCACTACTAGGCAGTGTATGTGTTTTATTATTCAGTGTAATATCACCATTTTGCTTACTGAAAACTTGAGTGCTAAAAAATGTTTAGTTTCCAGAGCAAAGACCAGGTTTACTTTTCCTCTATTTCTTATAGCATGCTATATGAGTAAATCCAAGTTGTTATTATTATTATTATCTCGGGCAACTCCAAGGAGTCGACAGACTCATCGAAGGAGGCCCTAACATCATGTCAAGAGCAACTATTCGACATTCACACAGTATCTATCATACCTCGCCTTGAACTCATTCACGGTCATAGCACCCACAACAGACTCTGGCAGCTTATTCCATTCATTCACCACTCTCCAAGTAAAAAACCTATTTCTAACACCCCTGCTAACCACACTCTTGCCCAGCTTCCATGTATGGCCTCTAGTCCTCCCACCACCAATTCTATTCTCAAAAATATCTTATGGATTAATCCTATAGAAAACCTTCAGTAATTTGAATGTCTCAATCATATCATCCCTTTTCTGCCTATCAACCAATTTTTGCAACCCACAAATCTTCAACCTGTTCTCATAAGGTTCATTCCACAGAACTGCTATCATCTTGGTCACTCGTCTCTGGATCCTCTCCACCTCCTCCCCATCAAGAAGAAACCCTGGCGCCCATATCTGGGCACAGTAGTCTAGATGGGGTCTTATCAAGGCTCGATATAGAAGAACAATAACTTGTTTGTCTCTGCTTGTCAAAGTATTCTTCAGCAACCAAGTGATTTGATGAGCTGTTTTGGCCACTTTTGCAATGTGCCTCCTAAACTTCAACTCCCTATCCACCAACACTCCCAAATCCCTGGCCTCATCAATTTCCTGGAGTACAGTTCCACCAATGTGATATACTGCTGCTAATCTTTTCACTCCAAAATGCATAACCTTACACTTTGCCACATTAAATTGACATCCATTTTCCCTAGCCCAGTCCTCCAAACTATCCAAATCATCCTGCAAAATTCTGACATCCTGTGCACTCACAATTGCTCTACTCAACTTTGCATCATCAGCAAACAAATGAACACTTCCTCTCAGATCCTTTCCTATATTGTTAATGAACAAATTGAAAAGTAGTGGTCCAAGAACAGAACCCTGTGGCACACCACTAGTCACAAGCCGTCTTTTGGACTCCACTCCTGAATAAACCACTCTCTGGTATCTCTCCATCAACCACCCTCCTATCCATCTCACCAACTCTATATCCATCCCCACCTGCTCCAGTTTACTGATTAGAGTAACATGTGGTATCCTGTCAAAGGCCTTGGCAAGGTCCAGTAGAATCAGTGTAAACCCATTATCCTTATCCAGTTCAGCCGTCACTGTGTTATAAAACATGAGCAAGTTACTGAGGCATGATCTACCCTTCACAAAACCATGTTGTCCCCCATACAGTATCCCATTTTCATCTATCCAGTCCTGTATTCTTCTCTTGACTAATTTTTCCAAGACCTTGACAACGATTCGTGATATGCTAATCGGTCAGTAATTTACAACAGCAGTCTTGGAACCTCCTTTATGCAGTGGAACTTTTTCCCCTCTTTCCACCCCCTCGGGACTAACCCAAACCCGAGACTCAAATTAAACAAAATGGTCAAGGGTACTGACAATTCTTTAGCCGCTTCACGTATGACACAAGCTGGTATACCATCCAATCCCACAGATGTATTGACATTGAGGTTTTGCAATAGACTACTCACCTCCACTTCATTCACCACAATTCCCGTATAATCTATTGGTTCATTCATTTCTGCAATGTCACCACCTGAAAGATATATTCTTGCAAAGTGCTCGCTCAGTAATTCAACTATATCAGCTGATTCGGTTACCTCCCTACCATCGGCATCCTTTAAAATCATTCTGCCATATACATTTTTTCTTTTACTTGCAACATATCAAAAATACTGTTTACGATTCTCTTTAGCCTGCATGGCCAATGTTCTTTCATAATCCTTTTTGCTTTTCTTACCACACTCGTTACCCTTCTGGCCTGCGCTTTATACCGTTCATGTGCCTGCAAGTCACCTTCTCCTTAAATTCCCTCCATAGTTGTTTCTTTTTTTGCAGCTCAAGCTTAATGGTGTTATTCATCCATTTAACCCCTACTTGATTTATTATGTCAGGCATTAGGGATGAACCAACATTGCTTTCAGGATACAGCTTTAAAAGTTATCACTGCAAACAGGATATTAAATAGTATAATGGCAATGCTTTTGGAGACTTCCAGGTCAGCCAGCAAATAATCTTGCTGCCACTATTCTGCCAGATAGGCTTTGAGTGAGTGAGAAGTCAAGCAATGAAAAAAATATTACATTTAGATAAAAGCTAAATGAATAATGAATAAATGTAAAAAACATTAAACATACCAAAAAATATATAAAATTAATAAAAAAATAGAATAAAAAATCCTTAAAAAGCCCACTCCAGGGCCGGCTCAGACCAAGGCCTCACACTTTCAAAAAAAAAAAAAAAAAAAAGCTAAAAAAAATTTCTAAGAAAATTTGATAATAGAATTTTTGATGTTTCAGAGATGTATCGATATGGGAAATATTTCAATTAAATTTATATTGAATCTTTGTCCTTTTATCATAAAAGGTGCCGTCAAATATGAGGGGCCCCACTAATAACTTTTTCCTGAGGCCCTGCAAAACTTCAAGTCAGCCCTGGCCCACTCACACTACAAATACATTATAGGTTTACAGAAAAACCTTACATGAGAGGGACTACGTAAATAAAAAAAAAAAATCTCTCAAAGCCTACCAGATTCACTTAATAAATACTGTATATGAGATCTTAGTTCCAACTTCAATTGTATACATTTCCATCCACAGCGTGCAAAACTACACTTACTTTTTCTAACAAACTAAAATTTCAGCTCTTTTGAGCACTGCTCATTTCAGTTTTTCCAATTAAATTCTTTCTGCCTCTTCATCTCGAATGTGGAATTTGCACAAATGTTTAATCTAATATACCACATTAAGAAGTTTCCAACTTAGAATACCCTCTTTTTTTCTTTTTTTAAATCTTCTTTGGCTAGAAATCTGCACCCCATTGCATCAAATGTATCTCTTGTCTCTATTACTCTCCTAATGCCACTAACCTGAACTTTCTTTAAATGTTGATTTTCTTCAGTCTACTCCTAATAGTGAAGTCATCTTCCTTGTAGATTTTAATGTAAACAGCTCTGGTTGGATTTCTATTTCAACTACACTGATCCAGCAGGTATTTGTTGCAACCAATGATCTTACACAAATAGTTCATATTCCTAGATATCTTCAATTAACCTGAAAACACATACTTCAGGCCTGAATTCATATTAAAGACCAATAATCAGTGGCAACAATAGTTAATGATAAAACAGAATGCAACAAAGGATTGATTTGAAAAATTAAGAGCTGCATGATTATTATTATTATTTTGTAACCTCCAAGGAGTAAACACTCATCATGAGAGGCTCACTCAACCAGCAACATGTATATCACATAGAGCTTTGAAGTTATTTACACTACCTGCATTCTGGCAATCCTGCATTCCACTCACTAACAGTGAGTGGAATGCATTTCACTTCCACATTCAAAGAAACAAGCATTCAATGCATTCCACTCACTAACAGTGAGTGGAATGCATTGCTGTAAAAATCCACATAAAAATTTACTCCTTACACCTTCTTCACATCTTGAGACAACCTCTTGTTCTTCGCATCTTAACATCCACTTTTTTCTATAATAGCTTCTATGTTAATCTGACAGAATCCCTTAACTAACTTGAAAGTATCTATCATATCTCCTCTTTTTCTCCTATCCACCAATCTCTGTAATCCATATACTCAAATGCTCTTCATAACCAACACTCCAGAGTCCTGATATCACTTTCGTCATTTGTGTTTGGACGCTCTCTAGTGTTTCCACATCATAATGAAAACAAGGTGACCAAATATGAGCACAATAATCCATATGTAGTCTGACCAATGCCTAATATTGAGGCAGCAGCACCACCACCTCCTTATCCCTATATCTGAATGCACTTTTCATCATAGCAGCAATATAATGTGCAGTCTTTGCAACACTTGCAATATTCCCTCAGAACTTCAGTCCACTTTTTACCATCACTCCAAGATCCCAAATTTCATCCACTTCCTGAATACAGCTTCATTAATACAGTACATAGCCTTATATCTCTATATCCCAAAGTATTAATATAACATCTTGCATTTATTAATATTAAAACTGCAACCTCCACTCATTTGTCCAAGCTAAAAGTCTATTCAAATCTTCCTGTAGAGCAGGGGTGTTCAACCCCTCGATCACGGAGCGATTTTTGGTCGATCTCTTGTGTAAATAAACTGAAAACGTAATATTTTATTTATCATTATTTTGTATTATTTTTAATTCACGTTAAGTGTATTGCTATTGTTTATTTATTTTTCATTCAAATTGTGAAATTGGTAATTTTCTTATAAGTCCGGGTAAATGAATTAATTTGGATCAGTGGAAGTCAAACAGCGAGCCGAGTGAATACGACTATAAGCAAAGTGTAAAATCTCGATTGTAGCTGAAATATTAAATATTCCAAAGCACATTACATCGATTTTTTACTTAGGTTAAGTCCCATGTGAATATTGTAAAAAAATAAACTTTGTTTGTCTCGGTATAGTTTGTATTAGATGTTTTTTAAATAACTCTTTTGAAGCTAACTGTATATACTGCTTTAATAAGAATATGTTGGAGTGTTAAAAACAAAGGCAATGTTTTTGTCGCCAAAGCTGTACATGGCAGCATTAGAAAGACTGTTATTGAAACTTGTATGTATGAGAAAGGCTTGCAGGCTCTAAGTGTAAACATCTCCGAAGTCAGTCAGAAAGAGTTCAAACAACTTTCCGACGGCCAGCAACTTACAATCAAAAGAAAGCAGAGGAGAACCAAAGGTGTGCCGAACTTGAAACTTAAGATGAAACACTCATACCAATTCTTTGGGGGTTGCCAAACTTCATGCGCGGTCTCAGAGGAGGCCTAATAAAAAGGAACTGAAGCAAGCAGAAGGGGTCCCGGTTCCAGAATTGCTATCAGAGAGGAGGCCACCCAGTCCAGATCACCATCAGAGAGACAGAGAGGCTGCCCGGATCAATGTTGATTGAGAGAGGAATTTCCCGCTTCCAGAAAGGAGCTTCTCGGTTCGAGACGTCGCTAGAGAGAGACTACTTCTAGGCCGCAGACAAGGTTTCAAATTGCCGGAGAAAAATTTCCAGGCCAGAGAGGGATCCAGTTAACAGTTGGCAGCAGTTCTAGCTGTTGGAACAGCAGAAAAAGAAGGCAGTCATCCAGGCATTTTCAGCGAGCCCAAGCAGAGGAGAAAAGGCAAGGCAAATTTCTCGAAGCACCTTCGCTCATAAGTTTTCTTTTTCGCCGAGGGAGAGTAACCTTTTGCCGGAGCTGAATGAGCCCACAGCCCGCTACATTCCCAATGAGTTGCAGCCGAGCCAAAATTTCCTGAAGAAGATCTGAGACTAAAAAATTGCCATAGAACTTTTAGTGAAAGACTTTTGACTGAATGTGAGATACAGAGCCTTTGTTTGAAGTTCAAAACTTTTATATAATTCCTGTTATAGTTGATACAAGAAACTTTTAAGATATATGTTTAATAGTGTTAAGAAATGTCCATAAGAGAATCAATTGGCATGTTAGAGGTTGATATCAAATGTGTAAAGATAACAACACAGATTTAGGTAACCTCTTTACGAGTAAGCTTAGAGATTAATAAGTAAAAATTTGTAAACTGAGAGTAGGTAACCTTATGTGTTAAAGAAAGTATTTAATGCTGAAGAAAGAAGGTTCTAATTTTTGCTAAAGAGTTTTTATAGATGGATAGAGAAAGCAATCTCCCTATCATTAAAATTATGAATATTTCATAGTAATGTAAATAATTGTCATTTGACTTTCTTGTTAAAAGAGTGCTGCCTGTTTGTTTATTTACAACTGCACTATTCTAAAATAAATTGGACTTGTTGAGCAGGAATCTAAGTGAGTTGACCAAAGCGTGAAATTAAGAAAAATAATAGACCACGACTGTTTGTGAAAGTTTTAATGTAGGAATTTGTGTTAGAGAAAGAGAAATCTACCAGCCGTATATTTGAGTTCTTTTTGCTAATCAAAGATATTAGTGGCGCGGTCTCATTTTAAATAAATTTTCTAATATCTTAGGCATAAGACTCGTAATGCGAAAGGTAGATAAACATGGCACGTAATAAGATAAGCAAGAGATTCTGAGAGAGAGAAAGTGTGCACACAGCAAATTAGAATAATGGAGAATAAAGTATACAGTAAAAGACATCACAGGTGATTAATAGAAATTACAAGTATACAAAGTTAAATAATAATAAAAGTTTATAATGTCACAATAACGATTGGATAGCAAAAGTAGACATATAACAAAAGCACATCATATGTGTTTCGTTTAATCTGAGAATAATCACGAGTATCAAAGAAATCGAAGACGTATCATTTTCAAGGCATGGGAAACGGATTTTTTCTTTACAATGGTAAATGGAAAGTGTTGTTGTTTGATTTGTAATTTATCTGTAGTAATTCCAAAAAAGGTAATACTAAGAGACATTTTCGATCGCTACATGCAAAATATGATGAAGATTTTCACAAAAATTCCGAAATATGTAAATCAAAAATTATAAATTTAAAGGCAGGACTTTCTGGACAACAAAATATGATTTCGAAAGTAATAAATAAACCAATATCAGTCACTATTGGATCTTTGAAAGTGTCTCATTTATTAGCAAAAAAAGCCTTTTACTGATGGAGAGTTAATAAAAGAATAGTTTCTTGCAGCAGCAGAATCTTTATTTTCTGATTTTAAAAATAAAAATGAAATAATTTCGAATATTAAAGATTTACAACTTTTCAGAACAACGGTTATGAGAAGAGTTGAAATTTTAAGTGCCGATCTGAATACTCAGTTAATGTCAAACATTCACCGTTGTTGCGTTTTCATTAAAATTTAATGAATCAAATGACTTCACTGATATTGCCCAGTTAATGGTATTTATTCGCATGGTATTTCAAGATTATTCAAGTAAAGAAGAACTTTTGAAAATTATACCATTATTGGGAAGGACTAGGGGAGAAGACATTTTTTCAGCATTTGATGAATTTCTTTGTGAAACAACACAAACTTCCGCTTTTTAAACTTGTGTCTATTACTACTGATGGTACTCCTGCAGTGATAGGAAATAAATCAGGCTTCATTTCATTATGTAAAAACGATGACAAATATCCAGATTTTTTAACGTACCACTGTATTATTCACCAACAAGTACTGTGTAGTAAAAGATTAAACACAAAAGATGTTTTGGATATTACATTTAAATTTGTAAATTCTGTTCAAGGAAAAGCCCTGCAACGGCGGTTATTTAAATTACAGGCAGATGATGATAGGGAACTTCTGTTGTACAATAATGTTCGCTGGCTCAGCAGAAGTCAATTTTTAGAAAGATTTCTTGTATTAATTAACGATATAAAATTTTTTCTTGATGAAAAAGGAGATATTTATCCACAATTGAGTGACAAAAGATGGTTTGTTACACTTATCATTTTTAGTAGATTTCTGTACGAAATTAAGCAATTTAAATTTAGAGTTACAAGGTAGAGATAAAAATTTAATTCACATGTTAAGTTCAATAAAAACTTTCCAACAATGCTTACTTTTATTAAAGAAAAATATAAATGATCGCAAATTTAGACATCTCCCATATTTATTAAAATTTTTTTAACAAACTCAAGAAATGCTTTGCTATGATTTAAAATAATTTATTTGTGAAGTAGAATTAGTTGAGGAAGAAATAAATTCAAGATTTAAAGATTTTAATAAGACTGAAATGATTGTATCTTTTATCAATAATCCATTTCAAGAAAACTTGAACATCACAGAAATTTCAAATAAAATTAGTGGGCTGTTTGATATAAACCAAGCTGAAGGAGAACTTGAGATAATAAACATTCAGAATAGTTTACATTTAAAATGAATAAACATTGAAGTCATTTGAAAATATACACATGAAAAATTCCCAATATTAACTGATATTGCGCGAAAAATTCTGTCATGTTTCGGATCGACATACTTGTCAGAATCCACTTTTTCAAATATGAACGTCATAAAAAATCAATTAAGAAACCAAATTACAAATGATCATTTGTAATTTGGTTTCTTAATTGGCGAAGGACACTAGCAGCACTGTTTACTACAGTGTCATATTGCTACGAGCACAAGCATATGCACGTCATAGTGAGATGTGAGCTATTAGCGTAATGCAACACTTTCCGTCACGCAGTTCCACTGTTGTCTTATATGCAGTTTACGCCAGTAGTAGTGTTCATAGTGCTTATCGTGTTTACTCTATCTCTTTAATTATTGTAATGTCCAAAAATTGTAAATCCATTCCTTTAATTGTAATTAAAGGAATGGATTTTATTTTTAAGTAATTTGAATTATACTAAACTGTACAATTTTATCGATAATAAACAATATTTTTTTATGAAACAAAACAAGAAGAATATATTTTATTTTTAAGTAATTTTGAATTATACCAAACTGTATAATTGTATCGATAATAAACAATATTTTTTTAAGAAACAAAAAACAAGAATATATTTTATTTTAAAATAATTTTGAATTATACCAAACTGTATAATTTTATCGATAATAAACAATATTTTTTCATGTTTAATTTTTTTTATAATTTTTACCATAATTTTGATATTTTATCCAAACACGTATATGCTGTACTTACAGTGTGTATGTATATTTCGAAAGTTGCAGTACCCCCATGATTTCAAGCCACGAGCCTCCACTGGTTATAGCAAATATTTTATTCAAAACGATCTTGGATTTTTTTTCTCTCACTTCAAAACAAAGGGTGCAGAAATTATTTTCTTGTTGTCTGCAAACTGAACATTGAAAAACACTTACAAAAAATTTGGAGAAATATAGTTCTTGTATTGTTGTACTTGCATTACTCAAGAAGAAAGGTGCTAAAATATATTATTAGCGCCTTTCTGTTGAGTAATGGAAAGGTGCTAAAGGTACTATTCACTTCATATTTGTTTGTTGCATTCATGATTTTGTGAATTCACATGATTCATGAAGTAGTGGAGAGGATCCAGAGACAAAGATTGTGGCAGGTTTGTGAATGTTCCCTATGAGAATAGATGACAGTTTGTAGGCTTCAAAAATTAACTAATAGGCGAAAAAGAGGAGACTTGATAGAAGCATAAGTTTTTAAAGGGGCTTTATAGGACTGACACTGAAGACTTTTTTCAGTATATGGCAAGAAGGAAGAGAACAAGAGGTCACCAGTTGAAGCTGTGTAAGAGTGTGGTTAGCAACGATGTTAGCACTAGATATTTTGCTTGGAGGGTGGTGAATGAATGGAATAGATTGCCAGAGGTGGTTGTGGGCGTTTCAACAATGAATGAGTTTAAGGAGAGGTATGATAGGTATTGTGTGAATAATGGATCTCTCACAATGAGTCTTCTGATTTCATGGAGATACCTGAATAATAATAATAATAAAATAATAATGATGATGATGAGAAGTATTCTGGAAAATCAGGGAGGAAACTCAGAGCTTAAGATAGCTGTATTGGAATTATATCTTTCTTGCACTGCCTTATAAAGTTAGTGCTAAGCATTAAGTTTTTTTTTTTCTCTACAACAAAACCCACACAAGTGCTGAAGCATAAATATTCTGTGTGAGATGATTTCCAACTGGGGTTATAAATGATCAATAATCAGAATGATTTAGGATAAATAATGAACATTTTAGAATTTGGATATATACAATTAGTTTATAAACATATTGTTTCATGAAAATAATCTTTCAAATAAAGTTCGTTTAGAACAAAAACTGCACTGATATTTAAGGATTAATTAGACAATCACACACACACACACATTTATTTATGTGTAATAAATGATTTCAAACACACTTTTTGTTTTGATAGTCACAGTTCCCCCATACACAGACAGACAGACAGACACACACACACACACACACACACACACACACACACACACACACACACACACACACACACACACACACACACACACACACACACATTGATTAAAAAAAAATCAGATATCAAAGTGTGGAAGTTTCTGTCCTGCTACCAATTACAAAATATAATATGATAAAATAACTAGAAATATAAAAATGTACCATATACATTTATTTTTATGCTTACAATTAAAACAGCCTAAATACCATGCATAAGAAAGTATGTATTTTTTGTATATTCACTGACTTATGAGTTGTCTTGAGATGAATAAGGAATACAGATATGAATGCAAGTTAATCTGATTCAAATACTTTCCTGAGTGTGTTGTAGGCTTATCATACTCCATAATTGGGGTAAATGATGCTTACATTTTTCACCCATGTTGTACTGAAGATTACAACAGTAATGGCTGGAGATGGTTAATGATAATTCATTACTAAATCAAATTTAATTAGAAAAAAAAATATGCGTAAATATAACATTTTATAAAGATGAAAATATTACGAACACATATTTTTTTGTGCATGTCCTCATGGGATCAAGAACTACTAGATTCATAACCAAATTTTACTTCACTTATATAGAACAAATGATTGTTGATTCATACCTCATTTCATTAAAATATTATAGATGTTGATGGTGTAAATTACTAATATCAAATGCAAACTATAAATTCTTATTAGGAAAAGTGAATAATTATATCCCACACATGTTAGAATGAGAAGCAGAGAAATTAATTTCTCTAGCTTCAATAAGGATTTGAATGCAGATCCGGTGTAAAAAAAGCACTAATGGAGACCATTCACCCAAGAAATTGTCAGTTTAGTCGAGTTTCTCCTTCCACCTGTGAATCAAACTTCACAATCCACACTCACATAGCCTGATCTTAGGATGTTCCATAATCATAATATTCCTTTATCCCATAAAGCAGTAAGTTGATTTGTGCAGCAAGCAGGTAAAATACTTCAGACAGAAAGATCTTGATTCAGATCCTGCCAACAATTACAAAATTTTTCCACACATTTCAAGTATGATTTATTACCTCACAAACTGGCTGACAACATAATTTAGTGAGTTGTATATTCCTTTCTAAGGGACACAGAGAAGAGCATATCAGCTGAACTTTAAATATTCTCACATCATCAGAAAACATCATTTGACCATAAGGACATAAAAATATTTTAAATACGTCCATGTGGTGAAAATATTTATTTTTATTTGTCTTGCACAAACAGAACAGAACAGAAAATAGATCACCATCTCATACTATGCAGAACATCATAATTTTAATGCGTGCACAATGAATACTGTTACAATTTTTTCTGTACAGAAGCAGTACATGGATCCCATTAATGTACAGCAAAATGAGCTGAATCTAGTTCATATTAGCTCGCAAAATAGTAAATTAAATTTTGGAAGTTTTAGAAATGGTTGTCAAAAACTTTGAAATGTTACTAGTTTTAACTGCACTTTATGAAAAACTTTTTAAAACAGAAAAATTTACAAAAATTTTGTTATAAAAAATTTGATAACTCAAGGCTCTGTTAATTATTGCTAATCAACGAATTACAGTACATCATAAACAAAGGACTCATTCTGTTTATCATAAAAGAAACTATACTTTAAAAAAAAATAAGGTACTCGTATTTTATTTTAAATGCAATGTTTCATAAATGCTAGGAAAGTTTCTGATGTATGATATACAGAAAGTCCCATCATTTCAGTAAGGGTAAAAGCAAATTTCTTTAGCTTGATGCTTAAAAGAATATCTTAAAGTGAAGAATTCGGCACTCTAAACAACAAGTAAGAAAAGTTTCTTTCTTTTTCCTTTTCTGAACCTTTAACCAAGACTCAGTACCAGAATATTATATATTCTACAAATTCTGTAAAAAAGTAAAAATAAATAAATAAAAAGGAATTAATTCTGAAAGTATGAATGCAGTGCAAAACACTAAAAACTGCTGCCCAATGGGAGGTATGTGTCTCCATATGTCTATTTACTATCAGATTAAGTGTTATTATTGCATGAAAAATCATCAAGACTATTTACATCAAAAAGAGCTCAATTTGAAAGAATGTGGGACTGGCAGGTTATATTTATCATGAAAGTTGTAATTGATGAAATTAACTATCAATAAAATGTAGAAGAATGTATAATATCTCAGTCCTATATATCTATGTGATAGCAGCTGCTACTTCATCAGCAGTGGGATCAGTTGCACAGAGATGATCAATTTTTAGTACAATCTAAGTACTGAGTTGCCAGTGAGTGGCTAGATTATGTCCATACAGTATACTGCATATGTAGCACTCAGCAGATGGCAATTAGGGTTTGTTGGTTTTTAAAAACCAGGTTTTAAATTTAAAAAACTGGTTTTAGATACTAGAATTAAAAACATTAACATTTTGACTTGAAGTTGCCTTGGGCACAAGCATATTGTAATAAAACCGTTTTAGATATTAGAATGCTTGAATGTTCGAATGTTTGACATGAAAATTCAGTTACTGATGTGTTATATAAAAATAAAGAAATTGCTGAAACCGATGTACATGTTATAAGTGAGGAATCAGAAGATGACATAGAGTGTGAAGATGACTATGATCAGAGCCGGCGCTAGGATCTTTGACGCCCGCATGCAATTTCTATCTAAGCGCCCCTGTAACGATCCAGGAATGTGTGGTTCTTTTACGATAATAAAAACTTAAATTATTTGAAATTTCTTAAATAAATTTTGACAGAACAGCCACACGTTAGTTCATTAAATGTAACGAACCGGGAGTGTTAACTAGGCAGGATAATCATTAAAAACCCATATATTCAAAAAATTCTCAAAAGTTAAAGCAAATTTTGATAAAGCCACTTCACTTTAATCGTTGAATATAATGATACAGGGATTATAGCCTTCTCACCAACCCGAATCGCTAACAAAATTAAAATGAATTTTAATTAAAGTTAAAATTTATTTGAACTAAAGTTTAAAAAATTCTTGCATTTTACAAGTCACTAAATTCTTAGTAACTTGTAATAATTTTTATAAGTGGAACTATCTTTTAGGAAATTAAAAGAAACTCAAGATAGATGAGAAAATAATAAAAGAATTCAGAAATAATTAGAACATTTAATATAAGTATTCAAAAAATAATATCTTTACAGAATAACAGAAAATAAATTAAATTACATAAATATACTTGAAATTTTTTTTATTAAAATTTTAAGGTTTTTGATTTCATATTCACAAAATTAGAAATAATGGTCTTAACGTCTAATTCCGCACATATATCATTTTCAATAGCTATTAACTCCAAACTACAAGCTTTTTTGTGACATACTTGCTCTTAAGTAGGTTTTAATCAATTTCAACTTCAAAAATGAACATTCACTGCTCGCTACACTAACAGTTAAGGTTAATAGTATTCTTAAAGCAATTGAAAAGTTAGGGAAAGATAAATTATTGGACACATAAAATTAAGAATATCGAAAGTGCTTTTGAATATTTAAATTATCCATCCGAAAAAATATCCCGGAAAGCACATAACTCGTCATATAGTTCTATTGCATTTACGTTTTTTCTGTCGCAGTGCTTCAAAAGAATCTCTAAATCGTCACAAATTTTTCGTAAATCTTCGTTATTAATTTGTAGTAATCTATACACAAAACTGAAATTATCATATCTTTTAGTTGTTCAAAACATTCTATTAACGAACACATTGCAACGTCTAGAAGTGTATAAAACACATTCACTTTAAATTTATCTTCTGGCAATTTTGGCATTTCGTCTTGATGCTCGTAGTCAAATTGTCATGTCTTCTTTCGTCTTCGAACTTCCGTACCAGTTTTAAATTCTTGTTCTCCATCCACCTCTTCACTCAGTTATTTTGCCATTTTTAGAAATTCTTTAAAATTTGTATCTGATCGATACTTTTGTAAGAATATTTTTAAGTTTTCGATAGATTCTAAAGCAAGTGTAATGTTCATATTTTTGTCTTGAAGCATTTTACTCACAGGGTTTATTCTGTTAAGTAAATCATACCAAGTTATAAGAGAGCAAATAAATTTGTAGTCCTTTATTTTAGCACATAATGTTTGTGCTTCATGCTGAGTTTCTTTATTAAAATTTTCATTATGTAAAATTTCAAAAATTGCATCATATTTTTCTCCTAACTGATATCTTAAAGGGCGGGTTGCATTAATTTTACTATCCCATCGCATTTTTGATGGCTGTTTCAATGTTAATTTTATACGAACTTTAAAAGGATTGCCCAACTGTAAGAGAATGGAAAGAATTGTATATTTCTTGAATAATGCATCTGCATTCACTTTGGCTGCATCGTTAATGATTAAATTTAGAGTATGAGCAGCACATGGCAAGTAAAAAGCTCGAGGATTTTTGTTCAAAAGCAAATTTTGGAGCCCATATTTGTCCCATTGTCATACCCTTGGCCTTGCATATCTTCAATGGGAATATTCCATTTTTCCAGTTGTTCCATTATTGTTGCACATAAACCACGTCTTGTGGAATCTGATATATCTCTGATATATACCAGAGGGTGGTTTATTCAGGAGTGGAGTCAAAAAGACGTCTTGTGACTAGTGGAGTACCGCAGGGCTCTGTTCTTGGACCACTGCTTTTCAATTTGTTCATCAATGATATTGGAAAGGATTTGAGAGGAAGTGTTCACTTGTTTGCTGATGATGCAAAGTTGGGTAGAGCAATTGTGAGTGCACAGGATGTCAAAATTTTACAGGATGATTTGGATAGTTTGGAGAACTGGGCTAGGAAAAATGGATGTCAGTTTAATGTGGCAAAGTGTAAGGTTATGCACTTTGGGGAGAAAAGAATAGCAGCAGTATATCGCATTGGTGGAACCGTACTCCAGGAGATTGATGAGGCCAGGGATTTGGGAGTGCTGGTGGATAGGGAGTTGAAGTTTAGGGGGCACATTGCGAAAGTGACTAAAACAGCTCACCAAATCACTTGGCTTATGAAAAATACTTTAACATGCAGAGACAAACAAGTTGTTGTTCCTCTGTATCGAGCCTTGATAAGACCCCATCTGGACTTCTGTGGCCAGTTATGGGCACCAGTGTTTCTTCGTGATGGGGAGGAAGTGGAGAGGTTCCAGAGACGAGTGACCAAGATGATAGCAGGTCTGTGGAATGAACCTTATGAGAATACGTTGAGGATTTGTGGGTTGCAGAAATTGGACGATAGGCGAAGGAGGGGTGATATGATTGAGACATTCAAATTACTGAAGGGTTTTTATATGATTGATCCAAAAGATATTTTTGAAAATATGACTGGTGGTGGGAGGACTAGGGGACATGCATGGAAGCTGGGCAAGAGCATGGTTGACAAGGGTGTTAGAGCTAGGTTTTTTACTTTGAGAGTGGTGAATGAGTGGAATAAGCTTCCAAAGTCTGTTGTGGGTGCTATGACCGTGAATGAGTTCAAGGCAAGATATGATAGATACTGTGTGAATGTTGAAGAGTTGTTCCAGACATGATGTTAGGGCCTCCCTCGATGAGTCTGTCGACTCCTTGGAGTTTCCCGGAACAATAATAATAATAATAATATCTGCAAAACCTAAAACGTTTTCCCTGATCTTGACAATTCCATTGTCACAGGAAACAAACCGAATAATAAGTCATTTGTACTATTTTACTTGCATCAGGTGTGCAGTCTAAAATTATGGAATAATATTTAGATTTTCGAATTGATAATAAAATTGTATCCCTGATTGCGTTACTTAAAGTTTCCAATATTTCATTTTGACTGTCTTTACTCAAATAGTGTACTCTATTGTTTCGTTGTAGGGCCCTTTCAACACGATTTTCCATAACGGGATCAAAATTCCAAAACAGTTCGACTGATTTTAAAAAATTGCCGTTATTTCTTTAATATAATTTATCAGATGATCTGCAAAAAGCTAAATTTCGGCTACCAAGGAATTTTATAATTTCAATTAAGCATTTTAAAACACTCGTCCAATGCTTCTTTTCCATTTCATACATGCTTTAAGTCTGGAAATCGATAGTAGTTTTGTTTTTTTAAATTTTTATCAAGTTCCTTCCATTTTAAGAAATTTTTCATGTGAGTTAAATTAGTCTCATGTCTATGTAAAGTTGTACTTACATTTCTCCAATCATTATAACCTTCTACAAGACTCAGTGGGTGATTCAGTTGATTCAGTAGGTGCGACAAGTTTGCAACAAAAGCAAAAAACAGAATTTAAAGTTTCGGAATAAATGAGCCATGTTCTTGGCACGAGCTCCCGTTTTCCATTTTTCTATTATAATACATGTCGCCAAATTTACGACCATATGTATCTCTGGGATATATTATATTTTTATTTTGAACAGGCCCCGTTTCAATTAAAACAACTCTTAATTTTTCATCAATATTTCCCCATTCACCTGGATCTTCTAAATTCACAGAGACTAACAATGTGTTAGTTTTGTGGTCAACTACAACTAAATCTTGTTGTAGTTGACTAAATCCCAACTATTTTTCACTTAAATCGTGTTCAATTATCTTGTTCAATAGTTGCAATAGTACCTTCATGCAAATTGGATGATGTGCACAGTTCTTCAACTCTGATTTCTGATGTATTGAGTTGGTTACAATCTGCATCAGAATATTTTAATATTTTAACAAATTTATTAAGAGCCCCAGTTTGTTTCTTAATATCTGCTTCTTTCGCAGCATGATGCTTCTGATTTGGTGCACCAGATAACTTTTTTTTAAATTTTTGATTCCATTTCTATTTTATATCCACAAGAAATTATTACACAACACGACACAGAGACAAAATAATAGTCTGCACTGTGCTACTGTCAGTAGCCTACTGAGATGCGTACCATATGACTGGTTAACTAGCAACAAATGTTTTTGTACGAAAATTCGTTTCTGCGCATAAAAACCGTTCACCGTTTCACTTTAGATAGACTTCAGTAGACACAACATTCTGCAGGCAAGCATTTATACCTCTCACTGCAAAATTGTAAACAGCCGGCTGATCAAAAAGGTGGCAATATACAATTTTTTAAAAATTTTTATTCGGTGTATACGGCCTCATTTATTTTAATATTGATCATTCTAAGAATTATTTTGTTTTTATGATAAAAATTTTGTTTCTTAAAAATTAACTTATGAACCGTTCCCTGGTGGCAGCACCCCCCCATCGTAGCGGCGCCCGCATGCACGCTTCTGCCGGCCCTGACTATGATGAGGATTTTTTAAATTCTCTTGATCTAGATAATGAATGGGGATTCCCTATGTTGTCTGACAATTACAAACAATCAATTTCCCAAAGAAAAATTTGCAATTTTTTTAGAAAATCTCCCATAAGAAATAGCAGCCTTCAGAATTATGTAAAACAAGAGAAAGGAAAGGAATTAAGTCTGATTCTTGACTGTCAAATGAGATGGAGTAGTTCAGAGGCCACAATTGAAAGATTTATAACATTAAAAGAATGTGTTGTTTTAGCTTTGAATGATATTGGTGATTCTCATATATGGAATGAAGCTCAATATCCTAAAATCATGGAGCTTCTTAAAGTGTTGGGACCAGTACGTCTAGCAGCGAGATGCCAATTTATTAACAAGTGAAGGCATATTTGAATTTCTGTTAAATGAACTAAAAAATTTGAAGACTGAAATTAGTTCCAAACTATTAAATGCTTAGAAGTATGAATTCAAGAAAGAAGACAAGTTGGATTGGTAACCCTTCTGCTATATTTGCAAAATCCACAAAACATTTCAACAAAGAAATCTAGTGTATTTCCACTAGCTTCAAAACTCGACATTATTAAGTTATCTGGAAAAATATTGTCTAGAATATATCTAAATTCTTGTATGGAAACAGATTCTGATGATGAATATATTGGAGATGGAGAAACTAATAATGCTCTAAAAGAAGCCATGGAAAAATCAATTCACAGGTTTCTTGAGGAACCTGAAGAAATAATATCAAATCCTAAGGCATTGAAGGCCAAATTTTCAGTATTTGAGGCAACCAATAAAAGAAACAAAGAATTTAGTTTTCTTATATGATGCCCTGAAAACAATAAAACCAAGTTCAGTAGCCAGTGAAAGAGTATTTTCTATTTCAATCAATTTTGTATCTAGAATAAGAACAAGATTAAGTAATCATTCAGTGGACATTTTATAATTTATATTTTGTATGGATTTTATTTTATTTATTTTATTAAATATAGAGTATATTTTTTTGTTATATTTTTGTAGTTCCATAAATATTACATAAACTGAAAAAATTTTAAATAAGTATAACTATATCAATATTTTTACTGTTTTAATTTTTTTTTTTCGTAAAAATTCGAAAACCATTTTTTTGGAAATACTGGAATTTGAAAACCATTTTTTTTTCAAAAGTCGGTTTTTGTATAAACCCTAATGGCAATAGAAAGGCCTATATTTGAATCCTTATAGGACAAGGAACATTTAAGGATTTTTCAAATTGAAGAAGAATTAACCATTTTCATACAGAGTTAAGTCTATCATTAACAAAATCATTAATCCTCCTATCTCCATAATCTGTTATATCTGTCATTTATTATTAGCAAACCTCCATGAAAGCAAGGTATCAACATATGTAGATGGTCTCAATGTATCATGCTCATTCACCAAGTGTGTGTGTGTGTGTGTGTGTGTGTGTGTGTGTGTGTGTGTGTGTGTGTGTGTGTGTGTGTGTGTGTGTGTGTGTGTGTGTGTGTGTGTGTTTTCTGTCTGGTTTTGTAGTTTTTATAGGGCAAAAACAAAATCAATTTGTGGCAGAGAAAAATCTTGTCACCTTCACATGAGACTGGCCAACTCTTTTTCATTTGAATATAAATATGTAAATGTACCTTATATCCTTAGATGGGATTCAAATCCAGGTCTTTGGAACTAAAGATTATAAAACAGGGCAGAATGTATATATCAAAATAAACAAACAAACAAAAACAAGAACTGCTTAAAATATATGTTCTGCTTGTGCTATTTACAATGGTGCTATTTGTGAACTAAAAATGATTAAACAAAGTACCCAACTTTGTTTAATCTAATTTTTCTAAAAACGATTTTAAGAATTTAACATCAGATAATACATAAAAATAAAACCACATCAACACAAAATGAACATATAGAAAACTAAAGTAGCATTCAAGCAAAAATTAAAAGGAACTAATCTTGAAATTTAAAATATTATTTAACTCCTCAGACAAACTTTTGTCTGAGGAATTTTTGAAATGAATTATATAGCACTTCCCCTCATCTCTATCTAATAAAAGGTATATTTTAGTATAAATATTACACAGAGAGAAATGCTTCCCTTTAGACAGCGTTTAACAGCATGTGTAAATAAGATCATAAGATTAGGGTTACTTTGGTATAATTTTTTTTTAAGGACCAATCAAACTGGGGACATGAAATCAAGCACTCTTCTTTATAATTCTTCATTTTGAAAACAATTATCTATGTTGAAATGCATGCATGGGCACTTGCACTCTTCTGCACAGGAAGCATTTATATTTCTATACGAATGGCTTAAAATCACTCAGTTTTATCATGACAATTGGTGTGATTATTATGTATGTATATATGGATAAAAGAACACCCTGTATACAGGGAAATATAAAAAGAAAGAAATATCAATCTTCAGAATTTTAAGTTATTTTCCTATTAGCTTAAATAACCATTCCTTCATGTAAATATGATTACTTGGTATTTCAATCTTATAAAAAACAGTATAGTTATATATACAATAAGGCTCTTTACATAGAAAACTTATTTCCACCAAACTTTATAATGCAATTCAATAAAGACTAATGTAATCAAAGAAAGAATCCAATAAAAGGTCTGACATGAAGGGTTTGAACTCTCTGGGGCACTGTTTCCACTGTTGCAAAGATAGCCTGTACAGCATGACCGACAAAGATATAACTTTGTCCTTTCTCCCACAATAATACATCCTTCTTTACACTCATGAGAACAATTCCTTTCTAATGCCCAAAAGTGTGTCCCTTCTCCATCAGAACTGTAATCCACTCGCACAACCTAAAAATATAATACTGCACTGGAATATTTACTTTTTTTTTTAAATCAAATATAAATACTAAAGATCATTAAGCACAAAAACATTGCATAATTATTTTATCTCCAAAAATTAGATGCTTTTACAAAAAATCTTGTTTGTGGCAAAGTAGCACCCCAAACAGAAAAAAATGCCTAGTTCTTTTGGATGCTGAGGAAACTATTGGTGTGATGTGCTGATGCCAGGAAGGCTAAGGTAAATGTCACTTATGAGGTTTAATGGAATGAATATAGCATACAGAAATAATTAAACACAGGTTTAACTGTTTCAATATTTCATCTCTATCACAGAAACATCTGGGATACAATATAAAACTGTAATAACATGCAAAAACACACCAAACAATAAGTGGAAGAAGTTAGAAGAGAATCCTCAAGTCCTATGGATGCTATTAGCTAGCCTTGGTTGTGGGGCAGGAGGTCTAATAATTAATGTTTCTCAAATCTTGGGAACTTGAACACAACCATATTTATTTAGATTAGTTTTTTTTAAAAAAAAAAGAATCTGCTGCTGATTCTATAAAAAGTCTTTCATGTTTGTACTTATTGCAGTGAAGGATAGTCTTTTTATTCTGATTCTGTACAAGGTATATAAAGCATTCTCAGCAAGACCTGACTGACTATAACTGTGGTGGCAGATGTATTTCCTTTGTTCTCTAAGGCAGATGCATAAGTCTGGCAGATCTTCCAGCTTGTCTATTTTTCTGAGGTATCCAAGATATAAGGTAACACTACTACTAGTAGCATTATTGTATATCCTAATTTATGTTGAGAGGGATGTGAAGTGATGAGAGGAACAACTATTTTATTAATTTTTTTGGGTGAAGAAAGACTGGTTGGAATAGAGGTATTTCAGGTTCTGTTGACAAGGGTTTTAATAATACCAGTTGGAAGGGAATGAGAAAGTTTCCATATATACTGTCAATGTAGGGAGATTTTCTATAAAGTAAGAAAGAAAGTCACTGGGATGATGTGTGATTAAAGTATATCGAGCCTTGATAAGACCCCATCTAGATTACTGTGCCCAGATCTGGTCACCTAGGTTTCTTCTTGATGGAGAAGAGGTTGAGAGGATCCAAAGGCAAGTGACCAAGATGATAGCAGGTCTATGGAACGAACCTTATGAAAACAGGTTGAAGATTTGTGGGTTGCAGAAATTGGTTGATAGGCGGAAAAGGGGAGATATGATTAAGACATTCAAATTGCTGAAGGGTTTCTATAGGATTAATTCAGAGGATATTTTTGAGAACACAGGACTGGTAGCGGGAGGATTAGGGGACATCCATGGAAGCTGGGCAAGAGTGTGGTTAGTAAAGGTGTTAGAGCTGGGTTTTTTACTTTTAGAGTGGTGAATGAGTGGAATAAGCTGCCTGAGTCTGTTGTGGGTGCTGTGACAGTGAATGAGTTCAAGGCAAAGCATGATAGATACTGTGTGAATGTCAAATAGTTGTGATGGACATGATGTTTAGGGCCTCCCTCGATGAGTCTAAGGACTCCTTGGAGTCGCCTGTAATAATAATAATAATCATAATAATAAAAGAAAGGCAGGCTATTGTTATTTTTTTTTCTATAGTGAACTGGAATTTGGGATGCTGACATTTGAGAAGGATGAGGAAAGAGCCTAATGTGTTAGAGCCATGTGGCCAAATGGAGAACACATCAAAATGCTCACTATAGAAATTGGCTAGAGGAGAAGGGAGGAGAGAGACAGAGCCCATGGCCGCACTCTCTGTTTATATATGATATTGTGTCCTGCCAACTGAGGTAACCAGTATGGCTGGCAAAATTGAAAAGATCAATTGGGGGAGGTGGAAGCAACATTCTTAAGTAAAGTTAAAGTGTCAGCTAGTACTAAGTTTTGACATCTCTTCTTTATTAACCAATATTCACCTTTCTGTACTGAAGCAGATGTTTTTAAATATCCATATATTTTTAAGTATAAAAATCAGTTTTCATCCTAGGGTAAAGATACTAAAATAAAGGTGTGACCTACTCCTACAGTGAGAAATAAAAAAAAAACAACATTATAATATTGAATTTATTTCATTTAAATATCTTTTTTAGGTAACTGAAAAAAAATGTAATAAAAATATAACCAGTTATTATTAAATTATAAAAAAAACAGGCCTTTTATGAAGATGATATCAATATTATAATTTAGAAATGGAGGAAACTATGATGTGATATTTTTATGCCAGGAGAAGCTGGAGGTACATATCAATCTAAGGAGAGAGAGAGAGAGAGATATGATTCTGTCTAGTGATCTGCATATTACTGAGGGTAATGAAATGTAAGGTGAGGTCTCTTTTGTGAAAGAAAAGGTAAGACTGCATTTTAGTGACATCAAAAGTATTGGTTGTTCATGATTTTGAAGATGATCTTGAGATGTCTGAGCACTGCGTGGTTTGACAAAAGCATAGGATGAATGGTGTGTACAAAAAATCACTGACAAAGCTATGGACAGGATTAGTGGTGATTGAGAGCTTGCTTACATATAGAAGAAGATGGGCAGGTGATAGAAGTCCTGAGGCACACACACTCTTGCATTGGCAAAACTCAAAAAGAGAATGACCAGAGAGAAAGCTGGTTATCCAACTAGAGGGGGAGGTGACAGGCAGACCAAAGGAAGGCAATTTCTTTAGCAGGCGTCAATGCGAAACATGATCAAAAGTCCTGGAAATGTCAAGAGTGAGAGCATTCCTCCAAACCTTTCCATAGCACATGTCCAATGGTGGGTGATGTAAGCTAAGAGGTCGGCTGCAGATCTAGATTGGTAGAATCCATATTAGTGGTCACTAATTAACCAATGAGCTCCATGTAGTGGAGAAGTTCAATGCTGATGACTTTCTCCATTACTCAGAGAGGATTGTGACAATTAGTTGGAAGTTGGACAGTAGACTTGTGGAGACAGGAGTTAGCTCTGGAGCACAACTTCTGAGTACAATTGGAGGGGGGGGGAGAGAGAGAGAGAGAGAGAGAGAGATGCCACTGAGACCAGAAGACTTTTAGCGTCCAACTCAGTTTTAGCAACTGAGAACCACAGTACGCTGGTTCTCAGTTGTTGATAGTGTAGGAAGTGATTTGTTTTGGTTATCTATGCAGGAAAAGAATAAGACCAGGAGATCGGCTTTGCTTTTTAAGTGCTGTAGTAGCAGCGCTATCTGGATGAGAGAGAGAGGTGGGAGCACATATGAGTAGAAGTTCATCATTGTTAATTTCATTGGAAATTTCCTGCGCTGTTCCCCACTATCCATTCTGGTGTCTTCTAACATGGGTGTCCAATCTTCCAGCACCATATCTCAATAACTTAAGCCTGTGTTCATTAGATTTTAATTAGACAAAATATATTACCAAAACAGCTTAGCTTTTTTATCCAATATACAGAAGTGGTTTGTTATTGCCTTCTTCTGGATACACAATGACCTTAGGGATCACTGCCAGTTTACCATGAAAAGCCTCACCAGGAGAAGCTTACAATTCTCCACACAGAATAGCTTCCTCTCCCAACCACACTGATGTGTGCATCTAACTTGGGGAGGAAATCAGTTTAAGGCTAGAGTGGCACTACCCCACAGTGAGAATACAATGCCAATAGTACTCACAGTTCATTTTCCTTAATTGAATTAACAGAAAAATTTACTGGAATTAATAATTAATTAATAAATAATAATAATAATAATCAGCATAATTAGCTAATGCCTTTTATTCCCTTGTAGTGAGTAGGCAAGGGAATAAAAGGTTACCTGTGCGATTGAATGGGCAGTTCAATTGCACAGGTAGCCAATTGACACAGTGATTGAACTGCCCATTCAATCGCACAGGTAACCAATCAGAGATATCTGGCTCATGACCATCACTAATTATAATCAGCAACCAATGAAGAGACAGGCAAACAAGTCTCTTGGTACCTAACCTTAACAGGATATGTTACAATCTGAAATAATGTGGGTTCTACAGTCAATTTTCTTGAGTTTACAGGATGAAAAACCTGAGTTTCTTTGAGAAAAAAAACTCACTTGCCCATGCCAGAGATCAACTAACTTGGGAACTAGTTGAAGAAAAGGCTTCGAAAACATTCCTCCAGTCATGACTAGACTTGAACTTAAGTTTATCTTCAGGAGCAGTGGATGCAAGTGCCACTTCCACTGAGCCTCACAAGCCTTACAATTAATTAATTAGCAGTTAATTCCAATAATTAATAATTTGTATGTCTATCTCATATAACTCATATACTGGTAACTAATCACCTCCAATATTTCCAGTTATGACAAATTTTAATTAAGGAAACAAATGCTCCCTATTCTACTGTGTAGCTGCTTTGATGATGTGATAAATAATCCAACATATTAGCAGTGACCACTAAACTAGTATTTTGTTTCGCATGTGAAATTTTATCCCTAATTAAATTTAATGTCAAAGAAATTTTTGTGCCATTTTCTGCATGAGATAAGTTATTCCCTATATATTTACTCTTTATACAATATTTGATACTTTTTATTTTTTTATAAAAAATTAAACTTAGATATATGCAGAGTAAAATAAACTTACTGAACAGAACATTTCATTAGATGCACAAGTTCTCTGAAGATTAAATGTATGGTTGGCTGGCAGTGCCTGACAAGCATCTCCGTCCCTGATAGTCCCACAGCAATAACATGACAAACTATGAACTGATGGATGAAGGGCATATACATGATTCTGAACTGAAATGCAAAAATATTAATGTAACAATTAATATGCAACAACATTCAAATTATATATTGTCATTCTGAATGTAAAGTATTCAATAATTTTGAAATTAAAATAATATAATTACAATCAGAAGTAAGAATTATTCAGACATCACTAGTGTGATATGGGTAAGTCTATGAAATTATTACTAGGTATCAAGCATTGACTTTCTATACCAAAAAAAGGTCACAGTTCAACCTACAGTATGTGGGTTGGCATTTAAAAAAAAAAAAAAAGCACCACACACACATATTTAACCAAATAATTGAAGGGTCACAACACATCAATAAGGTGAATACATTCCTGTCCTCTATAAATATTTATGTGATATACACAAGCATTCATATTCACAATACACATATCACAATAGGTACATGTAGCAGTATCATATGTTAATGCTTACTTGTAAGCAGAATTTGGAAAAGAAAAATACTTAGGACAAGAGTGAATGAACCTCATCATAACTTTATTTTTCTTTTACTGTTGTTTCTAATGAAATAAAAACATTTCTATGCCATTAGAAACAACAGTCAATGGAGTTAGACAATTCATTCACAGGAAGATAAACCCTCTATATATCCTCCTATAAATTTAGCATTGGACATTCACAACCCACTCACCACTCTTCATGCAAAAAGATCTACCTTGCACTTACATTTACTAATACTGACCAGCAGGCCCAGCTGGTGGCGTGTGCGAAGTGTGCAATATACACAGGCGCCGCAGAAGAAAAGGCACCTAAAAGATGTCAAAAAATATGAGATAAGAGTTTAAACGAACAACGAATGGTACATATAATTATGAATGTACGTCGTCTTCCGTTCGGGGGACCCTTCAGATCTTCCCGAATTGGAAGAAAAATGTAGTTCATTAGAAAAAGCATTAAGTGACAGCAGAAGAACTGCAAATAGAGCTGAAATTATTATCTAGAAAAATTGAAGAAAATAGTACACCAGAAATGGTTTTGAAGTGGATTTATAACAACAACCTTGAAGAACTCTTTGCAAATTCAGTGATTGCATTGAGAATACTATTGACTTTGCCCGTTTCAGTTGCTAAGGGAGAGAGAGAACATTTTCTATATTACAATTAATAAAGAACTACCTGCGATCAAGCATGAGTCAAGAAAAACTAAATGGTTTGGCACTAATTTCAATAGAAAATAATATTGCTCAGTCTATCAACATTGATGTACTGCGACAGGATTTTGCTAAAATGAAAACCAGACAAGTCCCTTTTAGCAAAATTAATGTAAAGAATATTTGAATAAATCTCTTAACTTTATATTACTATTTTATATTATTTTGAAAATTTACATAACTTGAAAAAATTTGTATAAGCAGGACTAATCCGTAGGTAACATTATACTATAAAGCGGTTTTCATTTGTTTTACATTTCCTGTTCGTTTTATTCACACTTTATTCAAAAAAAACTTTTTTGAAAAGGCGCCGAACATTAATCGCACACACAAGAAAATTACTATGCGCCGGTCCTGCTGACCAGTATACAGTTTTCAGGGATGAACTGTTTTCCTGCTATTACTTTATTCAATATCTCCCATATCTCTATCATAGAGGCATTGTTTCCTCATCACCCATTTTCAAGCAACGTATTCCACTCACCAAATACTCTCCAAGAAGCAAGGAACACAATCTCTCTCTCTCTCTCATTCGCACTTCCAAGAATGACCTCTTATTTTACCCCCATCTCCCTTGATGCTATGAAAAATCTCTTCCACATCATTCTGATAATAACCATTAACTTATATTCTCAATTATATCTCCCCCTGCCTCTCTTCTTATTCATAAGGCTCGGAAAATTACTCTCAATCTGACATTCCTCAGTCATTTTTCTCTGGACCCAATTCCAAAATATTCCCTTGAAAACTAAGCAACTAAACCAGAACAGAGTAGCTGTAGCCTAGTTTTCATCTACTACCATCATCCTCTTCCCACAATCACTCATCTACTTGCCATACATCAAAAGAACTTGAGGATTTTTCTTGGCCTGACTGGCTAATTTCTGGTCATACTGCACTTCTGCAATCCTCATTAACTGAGTTACCATCCTGGCCAGCTCTGTGTAACAGATTATTCGCAAGATTTGACTCCCACAGACCTCTTACCAATGATAAAGTGCGCCTCGAAAGGGGAGTGCTTCAGCAACATTGAGGACATCCAAAGCGATGTGACCCAGACACCAAAGGAGGTTCCTGTTCAGGACTTCCATCATGCCTTCAAACGCCTGTACAACAGATGTAAACATCATGTGGAGTTGGAGGGAGATTATTTTGAATGTGTAATTGACAATTCCAAATATAGTTCTTTGTTTTGATATAATAATTGTTGTCTCAGTACTTAATGGCACACTGTACAAGAAGACATGTCAGAGGTTTTGAAGAAATTTGAGAATTACGAGAACTTTTCGGCACACCCTCATATAACCAATCCTATCCATGCCACTTCTTAGCTGTGATTTCTCCACATTTGCCCATGTTTGCTTACTACCACTACCCATATATATTCCTCAAACTAAACTACTCCCCTTTACATCCCACACCATTCCATTCTTATGCTGTCCACTCCCATATACACATTAACTACTACTTTCAACATCCACTCTCCTTTATGTCATATATCCATTTCCTACTATCCCCACTTTCCTGTCCATCTTGCATTCTGTCTTGCCTTCATTTCTCACATTACTCTATTTCCATTCACAAGTATCTCAGTCTCACCTGATCCACTCTCCTGATCTTTCATATCAACTTTTACTTCTGATCTCTCACTAAGATCACTCATTACACTTTCCGGGGTATCTTCAGCTGACTCACACTAAATCCATCACTTTTATACAATTCCATCATTCCCTCAAAGGCATTCCACACATTAACAACTGTATCCCTTTCCCCCTTGAACAACACTACAAACGTGTACCATTAATGATTTTGGCTTCCTATCTCAATTCATCATCATAACCAGGCAAAACACACTCAATACCATTCCTACTACACTACTGTCTTTCACTCTCAATAATCTGCTGATATCCATCCACACTCTCAAATGTGTAAACAGTATCTGCTTACCATATTTGACTTATGCATTGGTCATTAAACTAGAGGTATCTTTATAATTATTATACCTTAGGTAAGTTGTGCTTATTTAGTTATTTATTTGATATGGATATGATATGGATAAGTAAATAGTGAGTAATAAATGAGGGAGGGGATGTAATGTGTATCACATATAACAGACGAGTTACTCCACATGGAATATTTTCATGTGTAATAAAATTAAGGAAGTTTTCATTATACAAAGAGGTTCTTTATAAATGTGCTAAGCAGTGGAGGCCGGTGAAAATTTTTAGTGGGGGTGCTGCATATATAAAAAAAAAAATAAAAGAAAATAATTATTTTTTTCCTAATCAGTAGCCAATTTATTAATAAATATATTTACATATTAAAAAAATTTTACCCTCACCACGAACAAACACCAATAATAAAAGTTTCGTATCTCACAGAAATAACGAGCACAAGCATACGATACACTACCCAAGCGAGCAGTGTCGGAATCACTTGTAACGTGCAATGAGAGGCGCAAATGAATATCAGCGAGGCTAGCTGCTATTGGCTTAACATGGTAATTCTGACACTGCATTAGATCGCAGTGCATTTGTTTCGTGTAACGATAATTGAAAAAATATAATTGTTTTCATATTTTCAACAGTGACACTTGTCATAATTCAGCCTTGTATCTATAATAAATAAATAATTATATGTTATTTTAACAAAATAAAATAAGATTTACAAAAAAATAGTTCACCCTCACCACGAACACGCACCAATAATAAAAGTTTTGTATCTCACAGAAATAATGCGTGCAAGCATACGTACGATACACTGTCCAAACAAGCAGTGTCGAAATCACTTGCAACGTGCAATGAGAAGCGCAAACGAATTTCGGCGAGGCTAGCTGCAATTGGCCTAACAAGATAATTCCGACACTGCATTAGATCGCAGTGCATTTGTTTCATAATCTAAAGCGTTAATCGAACAATTCCAATTATTAACTATTCAAAACATAATCTGTAACCTTTAACATGTGTATTGCATTTATATAATGTTATAAGCATTGTTATTATTTATAAACACAAACAAAATTTAATTTTTTCATTTTTTCCTTGGGGTTACTGCAGTGTTGTAGTGCTTATGTACGAGCTGCCACTGGTGGCTAGGTATAAGGAGAATATAAATTTTGCAGAGAGCTCCCGAAAAGATAAGTATTATTTTGAGAATAAATTGGCAATATTGATTTAATCTTTACGTGGTATTGTTTGTTTATGGTAGCTTGGTGTGTCTGTGAGATTTTTGGTGTGATTTCTAGTAGTATTTAGTAGTTTTCTAGTAGTTACGATTGATAGTATAGTACATGGCGCCAGTGCGACGAAAAACAATGCCAACCAAAAATTTGCCGTCTTTGCTCAAAAACTTGAATGTTAAGGAATTCGTCCAGTGCGATATGTGTGGTATGTATGCATTCCCGGAAGAGGCTGGAATTTGGATAGATAATGATATTGGTGGGAGACAGTGCCGAAAGTGTAAGGAAAGTGAGGAATCGAAGTGAGGGTCAGGTTGTGAGATAGTTGTTGTAGAAGAAAGCCAGAATGTGAGAGAAAATAGTGGTTTGACAGTAAACTGTGATGTTGTACAAGATAGCAATGAGAGCGGTAATGAAAGAAAGAGTGAAAGTAATTATACTAAGAGAGAAAATGGTTTGAATGATGAAAAAAATGAGAACTTAGCTGTAATGAGTGAGATCGCACAGTTATGCGGAGTAATACACAGGGCGAAGCAGCAGTTGGAGAGACTGCAAAACTCTTTCTCGAATTCCATGGCAAATGGAAATAAACAAGTGTATGAAAGGAAAAATAAGCGTATGATTGGGAGTGTTTCGGTAATGAAGAAAAGAGTGTTGTACGGTGACTCGTTAGTAAGAGGTGTGATAGATGAGAGTTTAACTAAATCATATTTACCGGGTGCGATAATTAAGATGTAAGTGACAGTATTAAAGTGCAGAAACAGAGGGTGAAAGAAATGATAGTCGTAGCAGGAACGAATGATTTGAAAGGAGATAAATTTGAAATGAGAGAGGACGTGAAGGAATTATTAGAGGTAGCAAAAGAAAAGAGTGACAGAGTTAGGATAGCGAGTCTGTTGCCGCGGTATGACAGAAGAGTTTAGGAGGGCCATAATCGCAAATGACTTTATGCGCAGGTTATGCAGACGGTGTGGTGTGGAGTTTGTTGATGTGTGGAGTGAGTTTGATGGGCAAAAGGATTTGTACAAGATGGATGACTTACATTTGAATGGATTTGGTGTGCGAAGACTGGAAAAAGTGTTGCTGAGTGAAGTGAGAGTGGATGTGCAAAATCAGGGAAACTTGAACTATTAAGGAGGAGAGGAAGTGGATATGCAGACATCAATGAGGCAGTTGAGTTTAAGAATGCTTATAATGTACCCGAGCCAGTACGAAGGACAAGAAATCAGAATGGGATAGTTACTATAACGTATCAAGATAGGGGTGGGACAAATGGACCTCTGCATTTCATGTATACTGCGTTTCATGTATAGGAGAATAAAAGTTGTATTGCAGGATAGTGAAAAAGAGCTCATTTGAGACTATTTGGTGTGAGATTGAGACTAACGGAACAAAATGTACAGTTGGGTGCTGCTATAGACCAGGTGATGGAATAGATGGTGGAGATAGTATGCATAGGCAAATTGATGAAATGAGTGCAAGGAGGGTAATTATTATGGGCGATTTCAACTATGGTAACATTGATTGGAAGGAGGAGAGGACACATGTGAGGAAGGAACTGGATTTTATCCAATTACTGAGGGATAACTATCTGAGACAGCATGTAATGGAAAATACTAGAGTTTCAAGAGTGCTTGACCTAGTAATAGCATCTGAGAATTTGAATATAATGAATATGACCATGTTGCCACCTATTGGTGAGGGTGATCATAGGGTCTTGACCTGGGAGGTGGCTAAAAGTGTGAAATTTTTGATTAAGACAGGGTACATGTGGAATTACCATGCTGGCAAATATGACAAGCTTAGGAGATTGCTTGGTTCAGTACCATGGCATGTAAAACTGCAAGGGCTGGATGTTGATAGGATGAGGTCAAGGAGCATTTGCAGGAGGTTATGGCTGACTGTATACCTAGAGTCCGAATAGTAAATCAAGTAGGGGTTAAATGGATGAATAACACCATTAAACTTGAGTTGCAAAAAAAGAAACAACCGTGGAAGGAATTTAAGGAGAAAGGTAACCTGCAGGCACATGAACGGTATAAAGCGCAGGACAGAAGGGTAATGAGTGTGAGAAAAGCAAAAATGGATTATGAAAGGAAATTAGTCATGCAAGCTAAAGAGAATACCAAACAGTTCTTTCAATAAGCTGCTAAAGAAAAACTGTACACGGCAAAATGATTTTAAGGAACGCTGATGGTAGGGAGATCATTGAATCAGTCGATATAGTGGAACTACTGAATGAGCACTTTGCAAGAGTATATCATCCATGGTGACATTGAAGGAATGAAGGAACCATTAGTTTATATGGGAATTGTGGTGAATAAAGTGGAGGTGAATAGTCTATTACAGAACCTTAATGTGAATATATCTGTGGGATTGGATGGTATATCAGCATGGGTCTTACATGAAGCGGCTAAAGAATTGTCAGTGCCCTTGACTTTATTGTTTAATCTAAGTCTCGGGTCTGGTTTAGTCCCGAAGAGGTGGAAAGAGGGGAAAATAGTTCCACTGCATAAAGGAGGATCCAAGACTACTGTTGCAAATTACTGACCGATCAGCATATCAGGAGTCGTTATCAAGGTCTTGGGGAAAGTAGTCAAGGAAAAAATAAAGGAATGGATTGATAAAAATGAGATACTGTATGGGGGATAGCATGGTTTTGTGAAGGGTAGATCATGCCTCAGTAACTTGCTCAGGTTTTATAACACAGTGGCTGAACTGGATAAGGGTAATGGGTTTACAGTGATACTGCTGGACTATGAGGCATTTGCACTATAGGAATGGATATAGGATTGGTGAGATGGATAGGAGGGTAGTTGATGGAAAGATACCAGAGTAGTTTACTCAGGAGTAGAGTCCAAAAGACGGCCTGTGACTAGTGGTGTGCCGCACGGTTCTGTTGGACCACTGCTGTTTAATTTGTTCATTTAACGATATAGGGAAGGATCTGAGAGGAACGGTTCATTTGTTCGCTGATGATCCAAAGTTGGGTAGGGCAATAGTGAATGCAGAAGATGTCAAAATTTTGCAGGATGATTTGGATAGATTGGAGGTCTGGGCTAAGGAAAATGGATGTCAATTTAATGAGGAAGCAAAATGTAAGGTTATGCATTTTGGAGTGAAAAGATTAGCAGCAGTATATCACATTGGTGGAACTGTACTTCAGGAGAGTGATGAGGCCAGGGACTGGGACTGTTGGTGGATAGGGAGTTGAAGTTCAGGGGGCACATCGCAAAAGTGGCTAAATCAGCTCATCAAATCACTTGGATGCTGAAGAATACTTTGACAAGCAGAGACAAGCAAGTTATTGTTCCTCTGTATCGAGCCTTGATAAGACCTCATCTAGATTACTGTGCCAAGATCTGGTCACCTAGGTTTCTTCTTGATGGGGAGGAGGTTGAGAGGATCCAGAGGCGAGTGACCAAGATAGCAGGTCTATGGAATGAACCTTATGAAAACAGGTTGAAGATTTGTGGGTTGCAGAAATTGGTTGATAGGTGGAAAAGGGGAGATATGATTGAGACATTCAAATTGCTGAAAGGCTTCTATAGGATTAATTCAGAGGATATTTTTGAGAACAGGACTGGTGGTGGGAGGATTAGGGGACATCCATGGAAGCTGGGCAAGAGTGTGGTTAGTAAGGGTGTTAGATCTGGGTTTTTTACTTTTAGAGTGGTGAATGAGTGGAATAAGCTGCCTGAGTCTGCTGTGGGTGCTGTGAAAGTGAATGAGTTCAAGGCAAAGTATGATAGATACTGTGTGAATATCAAATAGTTTTGATGGACATGATGTTTAGGGCCTCCCTCGATGAGTCTAAGGACTCCTTGGAGTCGCCCGTAATAATAATAATAATAATAATAAATTCTGCCAGATATTATTTTTCAATACCTGTATGGTGAAGTGTGGATCTAATTTAACCAATTTAAATTTAATTGTTTTTTAAGGACAGCTGCAAATGCAAATTCTAGAAAATATCTCTCATATGTCAACTTGCTCCAATGAAGCATAATAGTTTATTTTTCACTGTGTGTGTGTGTGTGTGTGTGTGTGTGTGTGTGTGTGTGTGTGTGTGTGTGTGTGTGTGTGTGTGTGTGTGTGTGTGTGTGTGTGTGTGTTTCCTCCCAATAATAAGTAACCCTACCCTACCAGGAGGTAATTTATTCCTACATGCTCCATTATATACAATGCATATATTACATGTAGTTTCCAAGTACTGATTAACATTTATATTTCCAATTTTGTATCATTATATTTTTATATATGCATATATTTATACTATATAATTTATATAATATCACTAATTTTGTTACATTATAAGAACTGGAAGTTGATCTTATTGGCAAATTTGATTAATTCTGAGTAGTACTTTTTGATAAGTCTCTGTTGCTACAAATTGTTGCTTTGTGTCTTTCACACTGACCACTTGTCTACAGAAGTGATGATGTGTCCAGATGGACTCCAGTAGCTGAAAATCATAAAGCATGTGATCGACAGTCTGTTGAAGGTGCAAATAACAAATACATGATGGAGTATACCACGATATGGGTAGGTAGTGTCTTAGTTTTTCATGTCCAATGAAAAACTAACACACTTGGGCACTGTTTTCTGCTGGTCTGTTTCTGACACTTGGGCAAGAATTCTTTTGTTGTTGATCCGTTTTTTGATGTTTTCCATTCTTCCCACAAGTTTATCTTTCTTCTGCAAGTATTTTTATAGCAGATTTCAAGTACTTTTGGTAACTTGTTTCTAGCTGCTTCTTTAGCCAGCTAATCTGCTCTCATTTCCTGCTACTCCAGTATGCACATTCACCCAACAGAACTTAATTTCCAATCCCTCTAGGGCGAGATTCCAAACCAGATTTCTTGTTTGATCTATTGACGCTATATGGTTGTTCTGGTTTTTTTATGTCATCTATAGTGCTTCTACTGTTGCTGAAAATTGTTGCCATCTTTTGATGAAAGGTGTTGAGTTCTAATTCTCGGAGATATGTAAGTGAATGAATTGTAGCAAGTCGTACTGCTTGGTTGTTGGAACAGAGAGGATGCAGTCTGGAGCAGCGTTCTTGTATAATAGACTTCTGTGATATGCAATGAAAGAACAACTGATGTTCCCATTGGTTTTGGTTCCATCAGAGAGAGAGAGAGAGAGAGTGCATGTGTGTGTGTCAAAGGCAGCACAGCCAGGTGGAATTGAATGGCTGTAGTCAACAATTACAGATGTGTTTTTTATTTTCTTCCAAATGGATGTTAGATGATTTTCCAGTCTGCCCATAGTAGATCAACTTGTAAGAACAAGGAATCCTATAGATGCCAGAACAACTGAGAGAGAGAGAGGATAAAGTTGACCCTTAGATGAATGAATAACAGTAGTCAGTTTTGAGTAGGGCTTTATGTTTATGTTTTCATTTCATTAACATCCATCATGAGTTCTAACCAGTACCTAAACACACAATTAGATAGTGGTGAGAGATGACAATATAAACTATCAGGGCAGATGTGAGGTGAACCATGACATGAGAGACAGGACTGTAGGAATGGCCTTAATGAGAGCAAAGTCAAATGCTTTGTGAGGTGACAGAGTAAGGAATTGAAGAAGACATGGCAGACCATTTATATTATTATTACAGTAACCTTCATGGAGTCAGCAGACTCATCAGGGAAGGCCCAGTCAACCAGCAGCTTGTCTATCATATTGAATTGAACCTTGAAATAATTTACATTCTCTGCATTCATAATGCATTCTGGTAATGCAATCCACTCAATAACAATTCTCCATGCAAAAAACCTACTTTACATATCCTCCTTCACTACATCTTTATATAACTTCCAGGAATTGAATCTGGCTTTTCCCATCTTACCATCCACTCTTTTTACAATTCCTTCTGTATTAATCTGGCAAAATCCCCTAATTAACCTGAAGGTTTCTATCATATCTCCTCTTTTCCTCCTATCCACCAACTTTTGTAATCCACATTCCCTCAACTGCTCTGCATAACCAACACTCCAAGGACCTGATATCACTTTGGTCATTCGTTTTTGCATGCTCTTTGGTATTTCCACATTGAAAACTAGGCAACCATATTAGAACAAAACTGTCCATGTGTAGCCTGACCAATGCCTTATACAGAGCCATTACCATCTCCTTATCCCTACATGCCAATGTACTTCTTATCACAGCAGCAATATGATATGCAGTCTTCGTAATACTTGCTCCTCAGAACTTTAATCCCCTGGCTACCATCACTCCCAAGATCCTGAATCTCATCCACTTCTGAAGCACGGTGCAACCAATAAAGTGCATAGCTTTATATCTCTGCTCCACAAAGTGTAGCACTATGTATTTATTAATATTAGAACTACAACCCACCCATCTATCCAAACTAAAAGTCTATTCAAATCTTCTGTAGAGAATTATTAGCAATATTCCTGATAATTCTACCTAATTTGCATCATCAACAAACAGTTGAAGATCCACAGTCAATCCACATGAAATATCATTAACAAATAAGTTAAACAGTGGGGGCCCACCACTGGTCACCTTCCTTTTCTGAGACACTGCTCCATCATATACAACTTGCTGGCATCATTCAGAAAGTCAATCTTCAATCCATCTAACCAATATGCTATTTAATCCCACTTTCTGCGCAGCTTATGCATTGATCTGTCATGTGATAATCTATCAAATGCCTTTGCAAAGTCCAAAAAAATCACTGTATCTGAATCTTCCTTATCCAAGACATTCATCACCTTATCATAAGCGTAAGTAGACTGTTAAAACAAAACCTGCCTTCACAAACCCATGCTGACCATCATAGAGAATTTTATGTCCATCAACCCAATCCTGTATCCTATTTCTAACGAATTTTTTCAACACTTTGATCACAACTGCAGATATACAGACCCATCTATAATTGGAAACTTCTGTTCTAGAATTATGATTGTGGAGAGGTACTATTTTGCCTTTTTCCACTACTTACGAATCTTCCCCACTGCATGACTTTCATTAAATAACCAGATCAAGGCACAGCTAACTCTTGCACATTCCTTAAAAATATTATTATTATTGCACAGGCACATCCATGGAGTCATAACTCATCATGGGAGACCCAAACTATCAACACAATATCTATTGTATCTCTCCTTGAAACCATTAACTGCCAAAGCACTCACAACTGACTCAGACAACCCATTCCATTCATTCATTCACTCTCCAAGCAAAAAATCTAGTCCTCATGCCCTTGCTAACAACACTCTTACCCAACTTCCAGGGATGACCTCTTGTTCTGTCACTCTAGCCAAGTGCTGAAACATTTCCCTAACTTAAATGTTTCTATCATATTCCCTCCCCTTTTCTGCCTATCAACCAACTTTTGCAATCCATAAACCTTCCATCCATTCTAATAGGAAGAATTCCACAGACCACTCATCACCTTGATCACTCACTTCTGGCTCCTCTGCACCACTTTCCCCATCCTCAAGAAACCAGGTGAACAGAGCTGAGCACAGTTATTCACATATGGTCATATCAAGGCTTTATAAAGAGGAATAATAACTTCTTTATCTCTGCTTGTCAGTGTGTTCTTCAATAACCAAGTAATCCTGTGAGCTACCATGGCTACTGCAAACATGTATAAGGGAGGCAAGTTTTGGTAAAATTAAGGGTAAAAAAAATCAGGAGTTGTATCAAGTGTTATTTGAGTTAAGTGTTAATAAGGCTGTGGGAATGGATGACATAACACCATCCATTCCCACAGCCTTATTAACACCTAACCTTATAAATACTATAAATACCTAACATCTAATCAGAGTTGTATCACTTGATACAACTCTGATTCTTTCACTCTTAATTTTTCCAATACTTGCCTCCTAGAGGAGTAAAAAAAACCTTGTAAGAACAGGAGATATCACATGGTCTAAGACTAGCTCTGTATGGGGTGATTTTTCTGTTCATGCTACATTGAACTTCATGACATATATTCATAAGTATTCCTACTATAGTACCATTTCAACCAACCTAATGGAAGCAAAGTGGAGATGCTATCCCTGAGTAGCTAGCTCTTTGATTATTAAAATACTCCAGTTTAAACTCATATTAAGACACTATGCTGTGAATGTTCATATATGTCACACATCTAATTTCAGATATAACAACTAAGAAGACATTATTATTATTATTATTATTATTATTATTATTATTATTATTATTATTAAGAGAGACCTCCAGGGAGTCAGAGCCTCATCATGGGAGGCCACATACTACACATACCAGCTATCATACTTATTTTTGAATTCATTCACACTGCATGCACTCACAACATCCAAAGGTAATCCATTCCAATCATGCACCACCCTCTGAGAGAAAAATCTAGCCCTCACACCCTTCTTGGTGGCTTTCATTCTCGGCTTCCAAGGATGCCCTCTAGTTCTTTTTTTTGTGTGTGTGTGTGTGTGTGTGTGTGTTTGTTTTTATCAACACATAACGTTATTAAATGTAATTTTAAATTAAAAATGGCAATAGCATCTTAATAAAAAGAATGCCCTAGACACAGAATATACTAAAATAATCAGTGGTAATCAGAAATTATCATTTTCTAATGAAATTAGTAACTACTTGTTATAGCATATGCATGCTACTTTATAGATTTAACAAGTTCGTGAACAGAAGTGATTTATCTAGAAAACTACTGAAGAATATGAAATTGCCATATAACTAGATAGATTTTAATTTCTAGGGTGGGAAATGCAGCACATCAAAGGAGGTGATATTGTTTTTTAGTCATATTTTCCGGTTGATTGTAGGTACTAAACATATATATATATACATATATATATATATATATACATATATATATATATATATATACATATATATATATATATATATATATACATATATATATATATATATATATATATATATATATATATATATATATATGGTTATTAGCAAGCAGATTGACTCAGTTTCTAGACATGTTAACTATTATCTAATGACTGAACTCCGAGATTATAAGGAAACAAGTAAATTTAATATATCTACACAACTAGTTTTGCCGGGATCTATGTGCATGACACTAGAACTGTAGCTCGGACTCCAATTCAAACATAACTAGTTTTTTTTTAATGCTCTGTTGTTGTAGAAGTGCAATGTTTTTTACGGTCTTTTATTTACTTTTGTGTTATCACACCTGAAGAAGTCGGCATCCCGACGAAACTAGTTGTGTGGATATAATGAATATACTTGTTTTCTTATACTCTCGGAGTTGTCATTAGATAATAGTTAACATATAAACTATAATTATTTCATATAAATTATTTGATAAAAATAAATGTTTATATAAAATAAAATATAAAAGCAGAATAAATGCAAAAGAAAATATTAATGTGTTAAACGTATTATATTCATCTTTGAATTTATTAATAAAAAAAATAAGTTGTGGTATGAACAATGAAAAAAAAAACGAGGAAATATCCTTCTACTCCTACAGATAACATTTGAAAAATTAAAATAAAAAATTAAAATATCTTCCGCCATAAGCGTTATTTTCGTTAATTGCTGCACTTTGTTAACTGTGGAAACTATTATATGAGAAATACAACATTTTATGCATCCGTTGAATATACATATGGCTTGTAGCCTTGTTGGACGACTACAAAGAAATTCAATCTCCTCAAATACGATACTCCAGAGAGTGCAGCTCTAGAACAAACGTTCAGTTTTCGTGACAGCCAATGTATGTATAGTCAAAACAATCAAGTTAGTTACAAATAATGCAAATATTTACCTGAATCTAAGACAATTACTACAATAAATCCAACAACAACACTATAACCAAGATTTTTCGCTTTCCAATGTCTCTCTTCGATTAACTGTTGCTGCATTCTACTTCTCTCTCTGCAGTTATCATGGGATCGGAGAGACTGATTAACGTTTCGTGATATTTGTTAAAAGTATTCTATTTAAAACCACAAAAAGCATTATTTCAGTTTAAAAAATGTCTACGCGATCGTTTTTACATATACAAGGGATCAACACGGTCCTTTCTTTAAATAATTCGCTCCTCATAATTTCTGCTACACGACTAAACCATCCTCAGCATCCAATGCCAAACCATCGCGAACTACATGCACAGTTATTTAATCGGGACATACACAACCTGTGAAACCGACCGCCAATCATGAAAATGATTTCTTTTGACCGATAGGGGGAGCCATGTGATGAAGCATTCCAGCAAAGAAAGCAACTACAGGATAAATGGTACACATTTATATTCAATTCGATGCTAGAAAAATATAAAAATAAACAATACTGACAATGTAATTAATATCAATGTGCATGACGTATATTAACTGCAGATTACGGTCCAACCGTAATCTGCAGTTATTATTATTATTTGACACCTCCAGGGAGTCCAAAGACTCATCGAGGGAGAATCTGAAGGATAACTGTAATCTGAAGGAGCTAGATTTGGAGCTAATTCCAAATCTAACTCCTTCAGAACTAGTTTCAGCTCTTTTTAGTTGTTTTTATAACTTACTGTTAAAGAAATTGTTTTAAAAGTTTTCCAGATATTTGCATTTGATAAGGAACTGTTGTACGTTTCGTGCGAGCATCATACACGTTTCAAACGCATGATGACGTCAGTCAGTCACGTGGCCCAACAGTCTGCCATTTTGTCGCCTTGAACTTGATAGCACCGCTACTAGTTAGTTTTTGCACAGTGTTCTGGTTGGTAGTTACGAGAGCAAGCGGGAAGGTTTCAAAGACTGATCGTAATTCGTTGCAGTAAAGAGTTGTATACCCTTCTTCAAAATTGAGCAAAGAGAAAAATAAAGCTTACAAGCAAAAATTTAGGAGGGAGCGGTTGCAAATGGGAATGTTTAGTAAATTATTATTATTATTATTATTAATTGTGACACCTCCAAGGAGTCCGAAGAGACATTGCGGGAGGACACCCACTATACAACTGTCTCAACCACTACACCGAACCTCTACTACCAATCATCTCCATCAACGCCATCTATCGCCCACCACCACCACCCACAACTAGTATTTTTTGTCTGTAAATTGCGTGTGTTCTGAAGGGCCGATTTATCTGTATGCGGGATGAAAAACCTGAGTTTCCGGGCATAAAAACCCTGCTACCTCCGTATGAGATCGGCTAACTCACCTTTGATTGAAAAATTCCACTTAAAAATTCCTCTCGTAACGACGAGAATCGAACTTAGGCCTATTCCAATCGAAGGGCGCAATGTAAATAGTTGTGTGAAGTTCCTGGTGACGCTACAAAAGGCCACTGTAAGTTTTGCAGATGTAATATAGCTGCTAAATATTGTCATCTTGTAAAGCATAGCGAAACTAAGAAACATCTTGCTACAGTTCTATATAAGGCTGTTCCTATTACAAATATGCTTGTGAAAAAAATCTGATGAGACTGCGAACTTTGAAGGTAGGTTAGCATTATTTCTTTGTTGTCACTCATCATTCAACAGTTGCGATCATCTAGCAGATCTTTGCAAAAATATCATCCCAGACAGTCAAGTTATACCAATGGTAAAAATGCACCGAACTAAGTGCTCATCAATTATAAAGAATATTGTAAGTGAGCATTTTGAAAATCTAATTGTGGACATTGGGGACGAAAATTTCAGCTTGCTAATAGAGGAATTAAATGATATCACAGTAAATAAGAATTTAGGAATGGCCATCATTTATTATAGCAAGAAATTCAACAAACTTATGCATACATTTCTGAGCATGGTGGTTCTAGAAAAGTGTGACGCTAGTGGTATTATGGCTGCACTGAAAAAGAGCTCTTGACCAAGAAACTGGACATTAAAAATCTCATTGCAATTGATACAGACAACGACAGTGTTATGGTTGGTGTCAATAATGGCGTTTATGAACAACTGAAGGCATATGTTTTCCCTCCTTAATTTTAATTAGATGTGTATGCCATTCATTACAACTGACAATGTCTCACATTTGTGCAGAATCTCTCCGAAGAAAATTAGAATTTTTAGTTGACGAAACGTATAAGTGAGTTTCACTTTCTTCTTCAAGACAAGCGGCATACAAAGAGCTGTATTAAACTATCAACGAAAATGATGCTCCTCTGAAAACTGTAAGCAATTGTGCAACAAGGTGGCTCTCCATTGAACCTGCAGTAGACAGAATTCTCAGCCAGTGGTTGGAATTAAAAACTCACTTCGAAGTCATGCGTGTGACTGAGAATTGTTACAAAGCTCAAATTTTTGGGAGATGTACAAAGATGAAAAGAATCTGTTGTACCTTTTATTTTTACATCCTGTTCTAGTTCAAGTTCAGCAAGTTAACAAAATTTTCGAATCTGACAGAGTGGATAAGATGAGATTATTTGAAGACCTTTCTCGTTTGATTCGCTCTGTTGCTAATATGTTAGTACTACTATCATCCACAGTCGACCCTCTATAGCAGTGGTTCTCAAAGAGTGCGCCCTAGATTTCCGGGTGCGCCCTGTGGTATTCCAGAGAAATATGTGTCCAGATATAAAAATAAATATAGTTACTCTATTATACCTTTTCATTACGGATATACCACTCTTTTTGTCAACACATCGTTATTATGTTAATTAACGGCGGTTTTTCTTGCAAAGAGAACAAGAATATGGTTTATTCTTGTTGTGTATATTACTTATTTTAAAAGTGTTGGAAGTGGATGTTATGTGCATATTACTAATTTTCAGATAAATACACCCAAATAAAATGGATAGATTTCTCAAAAAGAAGCGTGATATTGAAGAATCAGATTCTGGAAGTGAGCAAAAGTTAAGTGCAAGTAAGAAAGCAAAATCGCGGCCTACCCGCAAATATAATGAAAGTTATTTAAGCTGTGGTTTCACTTGGACCGGAAGTGAAGATCATCCTTTGCCACTATGTTTAGTATGTGGGTGTAAAATGGCAAATGAATCATTGCTTCCTAGTAAATTTGAGTAAACATTTTAAAACTACACACTCTAATTTACAAGATAAATCTGTAAGTTTTTTCAAGAGTTGTCTGAACAGCAAACAAAAAAGGTAAATTCTTTTAAAAGTATAATGACTGTTTCTGATAAAACTCAAATCGCTTTTTATCAAGTCTCAGAATTGATAGCATAAAATATGAAAGATCATACTTTAGGTGAGTCACTTATTTTGCCTGCATGCAAAAAAATTCATGAGAATACTAGGAAATGAAGCAGCAATGAAAATAAGCAAGATTCCTCTGTCCAACGATACAGTTCACAGGCGTATTATAGAAATGTCTTCTGATATCGAGAAAAATGTATGCAGTAATAAACTTCAGTATTCAAATTTTGCATTGCAAGTTGATGAGTCAACAGACATTACCAACGAGACGCAATTCAGAGCATTCGTCCGTTTTATTAATGAAGATCAAATAGTAAATCAGTTTCTATTTTGCAAAGAATTAAATGTGTCTACAAAAGGTGAGGACATTTTTAACATTTTGAATATCTATCTTGATAAATGACAGTTAACATGGAAGTCATGTGTCGGCATTTGTACAGATGGAGTCCCTTCCATGGTAGGCTGTGTTAAGGGCCTTACATCTTTTGTAAAAAAACAAAATGAGAATGTTATCGTAACGCATTGCTTTCTTCATAGGGAGGCCTTGATGGCAAAAACATTGGGAGAAAAATTAAGAGAAGTTTTAGATCAAGTTGTTCAGATAGTAAGCTTTATTAAAGTTTACCATCTTTAATAAAGACTTGTCAAATCACGTTTATTCGAAAAGTTCAATGTAATTGTTTCAATGAAAAATTCAATGTAATTGTTTCATCTCTTCAAAAAACGCAAGAAGTTCTTGTCGTTTTTTGAAGTTCTTTGTATCGATATGGATTCAAAGAACTTCAAAAACGACAAGAACTTCTTGCGTTTTTTGAAGAGATGAAACAATTACATTTTTGTAACCTCCTTCGGTGCGAATTTTGGATTGCCAGGTATTTGGCCGATATATTTCAGCAGCTCAATATTTTGAATACTAGCATGCAAGGGAAAGAAGAAAATATTCTCCCATCCACTGACAAAATGAAAGTGTTTCAGAGAAAACTACAGATTTGGAAAAGAAAAGCAGTTGAAGGTAATTTGGAAATGTTTCCATTGGTAAGTAACACTTGCATAAATGAAACACTTCCAATAATAGTTGAACATTTAAACAAGTTTAGAAGAAAAATTGAGTTCTTATTTTCCATCACTTAACACTGAACAATACGATTGGATTATAAACCCATTTAGAAACTTCAAGTGATTTTGGTTTAACATTAACAGAAGAAGAACTGGCAGCTATATCCACTGATCGTGGATTGATGATTAAACATAAGGAATTGTCTCTTGAAGCCTTTTGGATTTCTATAAAAGAAGAATATGTGTCAATATCTAAAAAAGCTTTGAACATTTTACTACAATTTTCAACATCATATTTATGTGAATTAGGATTTTCTACCCTCGCCACAATTAAGTGTAAAAAAAGAGGAACTCTTCAATGTATTGATGAGGAAATGAGAGTTTGCCTTTCAAATATATGCCCTAACATTGAAGCAATCGCTAGGACACATCAGGCTCATGTTTCTCATAAACACAAGAATGAATAAAGTTAAGGTATGTTTCATTTTATTTTTTTTTATCGCATTATTTTTTTCTGTAATATTTGACTTAATTATTAAAACATATTTCTCAGAAATTTGTATATAGTGCGTAGGCTTTTAAATGCGCCCCGACTTCAAAAAGTTTGAGAACCACTGCTCTATAGTCAGAGATTGATGACCATTTGGATCCCAGTCCAAATCTTGGTTATAGATTTGAAAGAAAAATTTCAGAGTTGATGATACAAAAGAAAATAACGCAAAATGATGAGCGAAATCTTAGAAGTAGAGTAAGACAGTTTCTTCTTGGTCTCTTCAAACAGCTTAAGCAAAGGTTGCCTGAAAACTTCGATATTTTAAGACTGGTGTCTTCTTTTTCTGTTGACAATACCCTAAAACATATAAAAGAACCTGTTACTCCCATCTTAGAAATAATGCTGAAAACAGAAAAATATGTTGCTGCTGCTGAATAAATACCAGTACAATACTATCCACTTAAATAAATGGACAAATATAGAAAACACTGAGCTATTATGGACTGAAGTACTAGAATATAAAGATGCATCTATTTAAAGAAATTGCTCAGTGTGCATTAAATTTATTAATACTGCCAAATTAATGGAAATTGAACGAATTTTTAGTTCCATGAATGTAGTTAAAACTAAATTAAGAAACAAGATGGAATTGCCAATGCTGACAGCTATTTTGTCAGTCAATATGGCCTCAGACGTAACAACAAGTGCTGTACCGACTATCATTTACCAACGTCTACACTGGGTAATATTGGAAGGATGGCCACATATAATAAAGCTGAAAATCTAAGTGAAAAAAACGTGAGTGAATTAAGCGCAGAAGACCACTGGAAGATGTATTTAGTCACTTATATGCAAGTATCACTTCAACTTGAATAAAGTAACTTAAACGTATCAGCTACTACTTTTAAAATTTTAGCTTCAAAATTTTATTTTTAACTCCTTTTTAGCTCTTTTTTTTTAAGATTTAGCTGTTTTTAGTCATTTTCATTTGGAAACACTACTACACTGACGTAAGACCTGCGTACGTTGATATAAGACTACTCGGGGAAAAATAAATAAATAAAATGAATTGATATTATTATTATTCCTGACACCTCCAAGGAGTCCGAAGACTCATCGCGGGAGGACACCTACAACTGTCTCAACCACTACACCGAGCCTCTGCTACGAATCATCTCCATCAACGCCATCTACCGCCCACCTCCACCACCACCACTAGTATTTTTTGTCTGTAAATTGCGTGTGTTCCTAAGGGCCGATTTGTCTGTATGCGGGATGAAAAACCCGAGTTTCTGGGAGAAAAAACCCTACTACCTCCGTATGAGATCGGCTAACTCACCTTCGATTGAAATCGTCCAGATAAAGATTCCTCCCGTCGCGACGAGAATCGAACTTAAGCCTATTCTAATCGAAAGGCGCAATGTACCGTCGTTCTTCCAATTGCGCTACGGAGGCGCTTGCTGGAAGTTTATCAATAAATGAATTGCAGTTTAGGCTGACAAACTGCCATTTTATTTAAAATGTGATCTATCATAAATTAAATTATATTTGGCAAGAAATTATATTCTTGATGAATTCCTCGCGCAGAATAAGCAAACAAACGTTTGCAGATGATAATTGGAAAGAGGAAATGATGGAAAGGATATCAATGCTACTTGGCCCCTACTCAAGAACTATTTGGTGCAGGCAATATCAGCATGTATTCCAAAGGTTAAGAGGGTCAATAAAGCAGGTGTGAAATGGATGAATCAAGAGATAAGGTATGCAATCTGGAAGCAGAAGGTATTGTGAAAGAAACACAACGTGAGTAGTTATAACAACCAGTTACATGAGGAGTGCAAAGACTCGAAGAGCAGGCGAGGAAGATAACTCGCTTGATAAGGGTAGCAAAAATGCGATATAAGCAGCAGTTTGCTAAAGCGGCCAAAAAAAATTCTAAGGAGATTTTTCGATATGTGGCCAGTAGAAGAAAGAATAATTATAATAGGATGGGATTGATTGGTGAAAACGGAGGAACGATAACTGCTGCGGAGAATATAGTTGAGCTATTCAGTGAGCAATTTATAAAGGTATTTCATTCTTATGAATGTGACATCATGCAGAACTTGAAAGCAGTGGGAAAGAAGAAGGAGGAGGAACTGTTAGTAAGTGAACAGGAGTATATGAGGAATTGAATAGACTTGATGTAAATAAGGCTGCGGAACTTGATGCTATTTCACCACGTGTTTTGAGGGAATATCCAACAGCTTTTGGATATCTTTTCAACATGAATCTCTCTCTCAATCAGTCAAGTCCCAAAAGAGTGGAAAGAGGATAAAATTTTCCCAATTCGAATTATAGACCAGTCTGTGTGTCTGAAGTTGTGGTTAAGGTATTAGAGAAATTAGTTAGGACTAAGATGCAGAATTGGGTATACAACAGATAAACACTCTTTGGGGGCCGGTATGCATTTACTAAAGGAAGATCGTGCTTTAGCAAGCTGCTTACTTTTTGCATTAAAGTGACAAATGCGCTGGATAAGAGTATTGCATATACAGTGGTATATTTAGATTTTGCAAAGGCGTTTGATAAATTGCCACATGACAAGCTGGTAATTAAAATTGGAACGGATGGGGCTGAAAAGTAGATTAATTTGCTGGGTTGGAGATTGGCTGTCTGATAGGTATCAGAGAGTTGTCTATGGAAGAGTGATATTCCAGAAGAGGAAATTACTAGTGGTAGTACCCCAAGGGTCAATTTTGGGTTCATTGCTGTTTAATTTGTATGTAAATGTTATTTGGAGAGGTGTGAATGGTGATATGCAGTTGCTTGCAGATGATGCAAAGTTGGGGAGAGCTATCAGGAGTAGAGCGGATGCTGTAGCTTTATAAGAGGATTCTTTCTGCAAGAGGACTTGAATACACTGGCTGAATGGGTAAATAAGTGGGGATGTACACAATCGGTGGAAATATCTTAGAAGTGGTAGTGGATATGAGAGATCTTGGAGTGATTGTAGACAAGGACCTAAAATTTCTGGGACATGTTACTAAAATTGTGAAGACAACACAGTGGATAATGGGAATGATGCGGAGGGCACTCACTTATAGAAGTAAGAATGCTATGGTTCCTTTGTATAAGGCTTTGATCGGGCCACATATGGATTGCTGTGCATAGATTTGGTCATCTGGTTTTCAGAAAGACGAAGATGTGTTGGAAAAAGTTCGGAGACGATGGACTAAGGTTGTTTCTGGTCTCTGGAATGTTGAGTATGAAGACAGACTGACAAAATGCAATTTGCAGAAATTGGTAAATAGAAGGAGGAGAGGGTATATGATCGAGATTAGCGGATAAGACTGCACCAATGGTAATCTCGGATGCTTTTGCTTGTAATTTATCTACTTTTTCCTTTACGATGAGGCCGAAGGTGACCAGATAAATGCTGCATATTCCATTATTGGCCTTATTTGTGTAGTGTAAGTAGTTTTGAGGATTTTGGGCTTTGCACCCCAATTTGTTCCACAAAGCCTTTTCAGTATATTTAATTTTTTAGAGCTCTGTTGGAAGTTTTAGAGATGTGTTCTGCAAAACATAATTCCTGATCAAGCGTAATACCAAGGTATTTTGTATTTGTGACTTTGTCTTAATTAGCTTGTTGTTGATCATGACTTTGGGATCGTAGAGTCTATTTTTTTCTGTCTTTAGAGACAGGAAAAATAGACATTCCTACAATCCCAAAAAAGTGCTTAGTTTTGTTTTGTCTGGATTGATTTTGAGTTTAAGGTGCTTAGTTTTGTTTTGTCTAGTTGATTTTGAGTTTACGTTAATCTGACCATTTCTCTAATTCTCTCATGGATTTGTTTAGAATCTCCTCTGATTCTTTGATTTTAGCACCTGGATACTTTAGCACCTTGTGTCAGATGGCTATATCATCTGATTAGCAAGCTACTTTTGTGTCTTCTGTAAGGCAGGGAAGAATTTTATTCACATATAAAAGGAATAGTAAGAGACTGAGTACTGAGCCTAGGGGAACACCAGCCCAGGTTCTCCACTTTCTTGGTATTGCTGCATTGATTCTGTTGTCACGTTCTTTTTTCTTCGTTGTGTGTGTTCTATTGTCGTCTGAATACAGTATTCAGTTATGAGACAGTCTAGGCCTAATCTCTATATGGGTAACACTTTACAAGAGTTAAGACAATAGGGGAGGTTATCGACGAGGTCGGTAATTCCCTAGTTCTTTCTGCTGATTGATTCCTTTTTAGAACACAAAGAAAATTTATATTTAATTGTGCCACTCTGTGTCCATGGTTGTAGGAACAATGTTAAGGAATCAATCATCAGCAAGTACAATGCTACAGTAATCTAAATAAGACAGAGCCTTCCTTAGACAAATTAACTTTAATTTATATAGCAGTCGTGGTTCTCTAATTTTTTCTTACTTTTACATTAAATAGAGTTCCCGCTTAGATCCGAACTATTAAAATGAGCGGTGCATTGAAATGAACTTAGGCAAGCACAAGATTCAAACTAAATAAAAACGTTTAATACACTATCACATGAATTTACATTAATCTAAGAAGATCTAAACATAACTAAAATGATCATGAAATAAAGAAGTTCTTATTACGACAATAGTAACTTCACAATAGAGTATACTCAGCAAGGTACATTTTTCTGCCCTTCTTAGAGTTGTAAGCTTCTAAGAACAACTTTTAGACAAAGGTATCTATTCAATATATTCCGCTTAGCCGTTCAGGATATATAAAGCACATATCGCTAAATACACACCAAGGAATTCTAAAGTCCTATCAATCTATTACAGTAATTCTCAGTAAGTCAGTTTTCCATGTAAATAATTTCCATGTCTTCACAAAAGACATGGAAATTATTTCCTTACCGGGACGGTTGATATACTTTGCCTATTATCACGTGTTCTGGAAAACACTTCTTTGTTTCTCAATAGCTCTCTTAGGTCACTTTATTTCGATAGGATGGAGATTCTCCATAACGATCTTTCTCCATAACTCGCGGAAGAGTAAAAGAAAAACAGAGAGCTCCCTTGTCTTTTTAACCCGGTTATACCTCTGGCCTTCGTTCCTCTCTCCTTCCTACTACATCAACAGCCTATGTCTCTTCTCTTCTCTTCGCGCCAAAAAATCTGCCTCGTGGATGACTTCGTAAACACTTCATAGCAACTAGCGCCAAAATGTGCCATGGAGGATAACTTCGAAATTTCATACAGCACTTAATTTCTGTCATACTGGCCATGATTTACACAAACGGATTAAGTTCCGAGTTTATATATATATACTCTACAAAGAATTAGTACAGGATAAATAACTATTAGAAAAAACAATTATTTTACAATTATGGAATACATATCAGTAAGTGAATAATTTGCTATTTATCTGATGAGCAAATTTGGCTCAGGGAATGGCAGACTATGTTAAATCCCGAATGAAACACTATTATATTATAATTCCTTTCATGCAAGAATTTAACAATTCTAACCTTGATCTTTCTTCCTCTCATGAAATCAGCAATCCAGATTAAAGCGTATGATAAACTGTGTGTATAGTAGTGGACCTCCCACGATGAACCTTTGACTCCATGGAGGTTTATTATAATAATAATAACTAGAATATATATATATATATATATATATATATATATATATATATATATATATATATGTGTGTGTGTGTGTGTGTGGAGGTTGATGTCACATCAAATTGTCTCAGTGTCCCATAATATACACCTCTTTTCATACGTGTATACTGCCAGTACACAGATCGGTTTCGATCTTCAAAATAATTTTTCCAAAAACTGATGATAATCTAAAAATATCACTTTACCATAGACCTCTAACTCTAGATCACTCCACTGGGTCTCTATAGGTCTGCATAATGGTTGCATGAAGCTGCAAGAACACTAGTATCGCAGAGGCTCAGGCAAAAGGCAACAACCCACCAAGTCTGAGTCTCAGCTGTAGACAGCTGCAGGCAAAATACACCATCACACTGAGCCTCGGATCTGGGCAGCAATAGGCAAAAGCTTACTACACACCAAACGTTGTCTATTCAGTAGGTGGAGTAAGTTAGTAAGTTGAAATCAAGAACTTGTCGGCATAAACCACTTTTAGCCTAGATGGTTTATCCTTTTGTTAAAAAAGCGTCGATGTAGTGAAAGTTATATCCCGAAGATACTGAGAATTATATATATATATATATTGTTTAAGCTTTTTTTCTCTTGCAGTGGTAAACAACACCACTGCAAGAGAAAAAAAAAACATTAATATATATATATATATATATATATTAATAACCTGCCTTTGCTGTCTGTTTCGCGTTAGGCTTAATTACCTTAAAGGGAGAAAAGTCACAAAAGAGAAAAATGTTCCTGGTCCGGGGATTCCCTTATTCAGGTAATATTCACTAATTTCATGTTATCAGACTGTGGTGTGCCAGTATCGGTAAGTGGTGATATTATTTGATCTATTCTACGTTAAAAAATGTAACCCAGAGATTTATAAATGGCTGATAAAAAAAAATTTTTAAAAAATTCCTGCGACCAATCAGAAGAAGCAGAAACAGACTCAAAAAAAAAAAAAGGATAGTATTTCATATTTTACCAGAACAGCCCGCATCGTCTTCAGAACCAAACGGTAAGAGGCAAAAAGTGTAATATATGCATTTGATTTTTGCAATATTCGCTGTGTATGTTTTGTATTGAATATAAATACAATAAATATTATAATAATATATCTCTCTATTACGATTTTTTTTCGAATGTGGCCGTGAAATATTTTAATTTTTGCAAAGGGGGCCCCTGACATCCAGAAGTTTGGGAAGCACTGGTCTACATAATGTGCAGCGTTATGAATTGTTAATGTCATAAGCATAAGCAGACACTTCGATATCACATATGCAACTTCGGTGAGATTAGAACATCGATATCTGTCAGGAGGTTATTGAGCAGCGTTGACAGTGTAGGCCAGTATTTCTTTATGCTTCTTATGTTATTATTATTATTCGTGATACCTGCAAGGAGTTCGAAGACTCGTCGCGGGAGGACACCTATAGTACAACTTTCCGTCTCCACCACTATACCAATCCTCTACTATCAATCATCTACATCAGCGCCATCTACTGCCCACTACCACCACCACCACAGCTAGTATTTTTTGTCTGTAAATTGCGTGTGTTCTGAAGGGCTGATTTGTCTGTATGCGGGATGAAAAAACCCGAGTTTCCGGGAGAAAAAAACCCTGCTACCCCCCGTATGAAATCTGCTAACTCACCTTCGATTAAAAAAGTTCATATAAAGATTCCTCCCATTTTGACGAGAATCGAACTTGGCCTTTTCCAATCGAATGGCGCAATGTACCGTCGTTCTTCCACTTGCGATACGGAGGAAATGTAACACGAAGTACTTTCAGTGCTTTTGCAAAAATTAAAAAAAAAAAAAAAAGGAAAATTACAGCTTACTTCGTTATACCTCCACACAACTTTGCGAAGTTTGTTTGTTTATTTATTATTCACATCACGTATACAAATTATACATATTATATTATTCAACTTGTATAATTAAGACAATATTTCACAATACAATTCAATGCACAGTACAATGTTGCAAAATAAAATTCAAGTATTACTATCATAATTGTGTTGGTACTAACACTTATTATGGCTATTATTTTATTATGGTTAATAAAAAGTTTTCTCATATGTGCAAATAGAATATAATATATTTCGAATGGTTTCAAAGTTATGATAAGTAATCGGTTTAGAGTAATGTAAGTTAGTTAATGCAAATATGCGTAACCAAGGGCCGTAGCCATACTGGTCACTAGAAAAGTAATTAGCTTAAAACAGACACTGAGAGTCCGGGGACCGCATCTAAGAGGGCTAGAGGGCTCCCTTACCAGTTATAACAATGTACATGTTTATATTTTAATTCCTAATTGAATGAACAAATTTGTAAATCAATACCTTAAATGGTTATGATATATGAGTTATAATGATAGTAGAATATTATGAACGATATACAGATCATTGGTTGAATGTGCAAAGTCGGTAGTAGTTATGGCTCTAATTATTCTGTTTTGTATTCTTATTAATGGAAGCAGAATGTTATAATAGTCTCCTCCCCAACAGTTAATGCTATATTGCAGTGAAGAATTTACCCAAATAGTATAACCATCTTACGAATGCTACATTTACAAATTTTTTAACATAATATATTTTGTTAATTATGAACCTAAACTTATTTGTTAAGAAAGTGGTGTGGGAGTTCCACTTTAAATTGCTATCGATATGGAGGCCCAAATACTTGACGGTTCAAGTGATTCGAAGTTGTATGTGGTAAGGTGAGTTTAGAATTTATATACAAATTGTCTATCCAATTATTTACATTCGAAAAAACACAGTTAAGAGTTTCCTGGTGAATATGTTCGGTGGAATTTATTGTATCTATATTAGTGTGAAAAATGGTGTAAAACTTGCTCTCTGTAATACGGAAGGAAGGGGGGGGGGATTAAGTACAACACTGGGAGACGGATTCGATTGGAATCACCTGAGATTATATGTATGTGCGCACTGTTGTCCTTTTTGTATAAAGACCTGGGAATCCTTAGTCGTCCACAGAAACTTCTAGTTTTTTTGTTTTAGCCCTCCTTGCTTGGTAGAATAAGTTTCTGTAATATAGTATCAGTATTCTGTTATGTAGATTGGATTTGAGAATTACCTATTATTGAAGACTGACTTTTTGTTGGCTTTGCCTTCTTGCAGGCAGCTAGGATGCGATCGCTCAGACTTTTACTGGTCAAGCGTGCGAATACAGATGGTAGTCTTTCTTTATTTCGTTGTGCTCCTCGATTTCCAGAGGCGATGTCTGTAATTGTGACCAGTACGGCGATTGCTGTACTAATCGATCGTATTAGAGTGATCTTCTGACCCTGCTTTGGGTATCCCATCGATTTGCAGTTCTTTTTTTTTTTTTTTTTTAGTTTTTTTCATTTTCATTTGAGATTTGAGGGTTTTCACTTCGTTCTCGCACTTAAAAATTTGCAACTTAGATTTGAACACAGTTCCAAGCACTTCTTCTACACTGCCATCGTTGTAATGTAAGTAGTTCGGAATCCTTAAAATTTTGGTTGATTTGCTCCATGTAGGAATTCAATATTTCTTTCACCATGTGTTTAAAGGAATCTAAATTGTCAATAACAGTTGACAACCTCTGTTGACAACCTGTGCAATATGATCAGTCCCCCTTCTTCACACAATGGCTCATGGCACTTGCTGCAAGACATGATATGCGCGTGCGTGACCTTGACTGTCTCGGCGACCTTTCGAGTAGACTTTTGTTGAATCATCAGCAGGGGATTTCGTTGTTGTTGTTGTCGTTGTTTACATCACGTTGTCGTTGGGGCAGTTATTTCTGCAGCCTATCCTTCTGATAATGAAGCAACTGTTTCTCTTAATGCTGAATACTAATAAATCAGATATATCGGTAAAGAGAAAGATTTGCACCTACTGATCCCAGCAGTTATGATTGTCACGCTTTAGATGTCACTCTTTAGATCAGGGTTTCTCAAACTGTGTTCCGCGAGAAGTTCTGAAATTTGTCATTTTAGTTTTTTAAGCATTTTTCATGAATAAATATTTTATAGTAGAAATATTCTGAGAAGAATAATATTCGTGAATATGTCGAAAAGCTCAGACCCAGAACGCCTAATAACATCCGCGTATCGTTAAATTTCATACATCGAAACCTTTCAACATTTGGGAAAGGGAATATCGCTGTTTATGACGGGTCATAAAAATTGCCTGCAAGCCCATTACAACAATTGGTGGCATATCCTCTGTTCTCAAAACTGAAGGAAATGACATCTGTGTAGCAAATGTCAGTGACCAAGAGTCATAATTTTAAACATAGAAATATTCATGAATTATCGTTAATTTTCACACATCGAAATCTTTCAACAATCGGGAAAGAGAATACCGCCATTTATGACCAATCATAAAATTGCCTGCAAGCCGATTACAACAATGGGCGGTGTGTTCTCAAAACTGAACGAAATAACATCTGTGTTGCAAAAGTCAGTGACCAATCAGCAAGGAAGTATAAAGAAAAATTTTCCACTGAAATTGAAGATCAAGGTAGTCTGTATCCGGTTCTTAAACCTATTAATACTGAATACTTTCTTCGCAAGTTCGTATTGCAGTGTGTAAGCGCTTGTTCTGAAACCGGAATGCCGTGGTTTTTTTTAAAGTAATAGGAATACAGAGTTAAAATTAATATGAATAAGAGACAAGGCACTTTGTTTAATTTTGGTATTAAGAAATCTCTTATTGAGGGTGTTTGTGACGAAACAGATAGTGAGTCATCCACCTCAAGCCTACAAAGATCTCCAGGATGTACAATAGGAGGGGAAACTACCAGCACACAGGAGAAAAAGTCTGCATTCACTCGTAAGTACTTATAATAATATTATAAATATATTTGGTGATCAGAATGGAATATGTCAATGAAAATCAGCACAAATTAATTTAATGATGTTTGCCTGAAGAAACTACGACATGCTACAAGATTTCATTAGTCCAGTGATTGATAACCAATTTAAATGTAATTTATATTTGTCAACATGCCACACCGTATACATAAGTGTACTAATACTCTTTATGATTATGCCATAATTAATTATTAATACTTATGTTAATGTATGAACTTTAAAAAAATTTGGAAAGGTATTTACGAGTAAATTTCTTGGGACCGGGCCCTCGGGGGAAAAAAAAAAAAATCAGCTAGCGCCTTTTTATTCCCGTATATAGGGAGGCGAGGCGACTTTTTAAAAAAAGAATTCTTCTTACTCTTTTAACTACTTTTATAATTAATATCTGACTTATTTCGAACTGTTTAATTTTTGTTACTGAACATTTTATCAAATTATTCTTATTACAATTGCTTTTACATTATTTGATACGGTTTCGTACTTTTCTTACAAGTATTGTTACAACTCATATTTACTTTTGTGTTGCAGTCTTTTTTTACTATTTTGCATTATTCATTTACTTTTATATTATTCGACATTTCTTATTTATAATCTTATTGTTTTTCATACTAAAGTTACCTTTGTTTTTCTTATAGCTCTGACAAATATTGGAATTTGAATATTACTGAAAAAATACCCATGGATTCTTATTTAAAGACAGGAACTTTAACACAAGGAGGAGCAAGTACTTCTGCTGACACATCTACTCATATGACGGGAGAAGATATGGAATTGCAAACTGTGGTTTCTTCAAACGCTAATATTAAAGAACAAGAGTCATCTAAAAACAGACCAAAACGGAAGTACCATGAAAGTTATTTAAATTATGTTTACGTGTATTGGCAATACACATGCTCCTGATGTTTTGTGTAATAAAATACTAGTAAATAGTTCTTTGGCTCCAGCTAAATTTCGAAGGCACTTCGAAACGAAACACACTGATTACAAAGGAAAATATATAATTTTTTTTAAGAGACGACGTGACTCGCTAGAAAAATCTAAACTCTAAATGGCTACAATTGCTACAACTGAAAATGCAACAGAGGCGTCTTTTCGCGTGAGTTACCGCATTGCACTTCATGGTGAAGCTCATACGATTGGTGAGACGCTCATTAAGCCTTGAGTGAAAGACATTGTATTATGCATGTTAAACGAGCACGTTGCTAAAAAAATAGATGCAGTACAATTATCAAATAATACTGTTTCACGCCGCATCAAAGATCTTTCTGCTGACATAGAAAAAGAGCTAATTCATCGACTTCGACTGCAGTGAACATTCATTGCAAATGGATGAATCTACAGATGTCGCAGGACTCGCTGTATTACTAGTATTTGTTCGTTACATATTTGATAAAAGTATTGAAGAAGATTTACTCATGTGCGAATATCTACAAGAAAAAACTACCGGAGAAGATATATTCAACTATATTAATAATTATATTACAAAACAGGAAATCGGTCGGGAGAAGTGTATTGATATTTGTACAGATGGTGCTCAAGCAATGGTAGGAAAGATGAAGGGAGTTGTAACATGTATCCTGCAAATAGCTATAAGAGCCACCAAAAGTCATTGTGTTTTGCATAGACAAGCACTAGTAACAAAAAAAATTCCTACATATTTAAAAACTATTTTGGATGAAGCCGTAAAAATGATCGACTATGTAAAATCTCGACCACTTCAAACCAAATTATTTAAAATTTTGTGCGATGAAATGGGTAGTGCACATAACGCAATTTTATTACATACTGAAGTGAGATGGCTATCCAGAGGAAAAGCATTATTAAGGCTTTTTGAACTTCGTAGTGAGTTAATGGTCTTCTTGATGTCACATAATTTAGGACAAAATTTTATTGAATTATTAAAAAATTCTTCATGGTTGATGAAGATATTGCACTTTGTAAAAATATATGGCAGATATTTTTACAAAGTGCAATGAAATTAACTTATCATTACAAGGAAAGAATATTACAATTTTTAATACAAGAAATAAAATTGCATCTTTTGATAGGAAGTTGCAATTCTGGATTTCTACAGTTGAACAGATTAATTTTGATTGTTTTCTCACCTTGCATGAATTTTTGACTGAAATAAATTCTAAAGTAAATGAAGAAGTATCTAACGTAATTTTAGAACACATGCATGACTTGCAATCAACCCTTTTGCAATATTTTCCAAAATCCAGTGAGAACAATTCATTCCTGGGTTCTGAATCCATTTACAGTGACAGCTAAGCCAGCAGGCTGCAGCGCAAGTGACTATGACAATCTAATTGACTTAATTAGTGACTCTGATTTAAAACAAAAATACAAGGAACTGCCAATAAATGATTTCTGGACAAGCGTGTCAGAACTAGCTATTCTTGTTTTACTTCCTTTTACAACGACATATTTATGCGAGGTTGGATTTTCATATTATGCTGCAACCAAATCAAAGTCCAGGAACAGATTCGACGCTACACCAAATATGAGAATTCAACTTTCTAATATTGTGCCTGATATCAAAAGAATTTGTAATTCAAAGACCCAAAAACTTCGGAGTCATTAAGAACTTAATTTGCAATATACGTTTTACTATTTTTATGTGTTTTGTTTTTACTAATATTTGACAATAAATAATTATTTTTTCTTAACGCTTAGATTTACTCATTTATTTTATTTATATTTAACCTAAAAAACCAGCACACAGGAAAAAAAGTCTGCATTCACTCGTAAGTACTTATAATAATATTATAAATTTTTGGTGATCAGAATGGGATACGTCAATGAAAATCAGCACTAATTAATTAAATAATGGTTTAATTGATGTTTAATTAACTATTAATTAATAATTAACTTCCAATAGTAATAATTAATTAACAATTATTAATTAAAAATAAAATAAGCTAAATTACCAATTAATTATTAATTAATACATTACAAAATAACCAAGGTGTTCCAGTGAACATTTCAGGATTTGTGAAGTGTTCCGTCGTAGAAAAAGATTGAGAAACCCTGTTTTAGATGATAGCTAAAAATAATTTGATTTTCTGAGCGCAACAATGTTGACTTACGGTTATACTGACCACAGCTCTGTCTCTTTTTTTTTAAATAATAATAATAATTATAATAATTATTATTATTATTATTATTATTATCGAACATCGACAGGTTTGGATTATTGATATCGTAGTACCCAGTGATAACAACATTAACAACAAAGAACTGGCAAAAAATTACTAAATATTGAGATCTGGCAATCGAAGTTAGCAGGCTGTGGCTTAAATACACACCAAAGTCATTCCAATAGTTATCGGTGCACCTGGTGCAATTTCACAGAAGCTATCCAACTATTTACAGCAATTAAACATCAACGAAGTGACCCCCATATGACCTACAAAAAATAGCATTACTTGGAACAGTCCATATTTTACTACGCTACCTGACGAACTATTCTTAGATTCTTGGGTAGAATCTGAACTGCTCTCTATCACCAGTCAAACTGTTGTTTAAGTGATATCTTGTTTTGACTGTATATCAGTTATGTGAATAAAATAATAAAAATAATAATAATAAAAATTATTATTATTATTGAGATATAAAGAACAGGATACCCTCAGCAGCATGAGGAGTATAAAGTGCAGACTAGAAAGATGACAGTATAGTAAGGAAAGAGAAATTGGCATATGAAAAGAGATTGGCTGAAGCTATAAAGCATAACCTTAGAGAATTCTATAGTTATGTTGCTAGTATAATAAACAATAATAAAGACTGACTTTAGTTACTGGAGATGGAACAACAGTCATATCTCCTGAAGATATAGAGATGTTCAATGAGTATTTCGTTAGGGGATAAAAGAGTGGTGTTGAGTAGCAAATAGGTAGGAAGACAGAAGACTGACAGTTCAAAGTGTATAGAACAATAAGCAATGTTGATGTTAATAAGGCTGTAGGACTGGATGGGATATCACCACAGGGAGGTCATGTGCTTTAATATAATAGGGTGACCAGCATATTAAATGAGGGAGATGCTTATAGTGATTTATTTGGATTTTGCTAAAAAAGCATTTGATCGATTGAGTACCCCATGATAAACTACTGTTGAAATTGAATAATGGATGGAGACTGACAGTTATTTGGTAGCTTGGTTACAGGGATGGTTGAATGATAGGAACCAGCGAGTTGTGCATGGAGGTGCAATGCCCCGAAAAGGAAAGTCGACAAATGGGTATCACAGGGTTCTGTTTTGGGACTACTGTTGTTTAACTTATATACCAATGATATAGATTACAGTGTGAAAGAATATATTCAGTTGTTTGCTGATGATGATACTAAATTAAGAAGAGTAATGTCGGGAAGTTCTAATGTATTGTTGTCACAAGAGAATTTGAAGAGGTTGGCGCTTGGGCTGAAGAATGGGGATGTAATTTCAATGTTGCTAAGTGTAGAGTTAGGCAGTTGCCGCAAAGTAGTAGATGAAATGTGGTTTACCATATTGGAGGAACTTAGCTTCAAGAGATGGAGGAGGCAAGGGATCTTGGGATCTTAGTAGATAGGGAACTGAAGTTCAGGAAAGTTGTAAGAGTTACTCAGAAAATTGTATGAAGAACTGACATGTATGGATAAGGAGGTGATAATTCTACTGTATAAGGTACTAGTTAGTCTTCGTTTGAGTTTCTGTGCACAGATTTGGTCATCTTGCTATGTTTGTGAAAAAAAGCATTGGAAAGAGAGTGCAGATGTAAATAACTCTGATTGTCTTCGGAATACTGATTATGAAAACAGGTTTAGGGAATGTGGCCTTCAGAGCTTGGCAGATGGGAGGAGGAGGAGGAGCGATATATTTGAGACATAAATTGGCGAGAAGAAGCTATCAAATGCATACATGGGAAATTATTGCATAGGATAATGGATGATGTGAAAACGAGAGGTCATCGCTGGAAACTCTAAAAATGTGTAAGTAAGGAGTGAAAAGGAGATTTATTTGCTTTGAAGGTAATGAATGGAATGCATTGCAAGATTGGGTGGCGAGTGCTCCAACACTGAATGTATTCAAGACAAAAGTGTGATCGTTATTGTGATCTGTGAGTGTTTAACTTCGGCGATGAGTCCACGAATGCTTGAAAGTAATACTGACACTAATGTTAATGCTAGCCTTATAGCACGTGCACAAGCAGATTCCACCTGTGGCTTCTGCGAAGAATAGATACCGAACATCTGATCTGAACAGTTATTCCTCAACAGAAATGTGAAAGGTGGATTGATGTCCACAAACAATCTGGTAAGGTTTGTCATGTGAGTTAGCCAGTCTCAAATGAGGATGGCAGTGTCCTCCCCTCGGGAAACTAGAGGTTTTTTCATCTCGATGCTATTGCGGCTTAAGGAACTAAAGCAATCGTGATAGCTTTAGTTCCTTAAGCCGCAATTCTAATCACGGAAACCACTAAATCTTATAAGCGGAAGTCGTTCATTGCACCGCATCGCGTACTGGATAAATAGTTCGAGACGCCATTCCAAATGGAATTAGTGGGAGCACGGAAAAGCTTCAAACGCTGTTTCGGGTTTATTCTCTTTTTTTTTTTTTTTGGATGAGGGGGGGTGCTATTACTTTCTTTCTTCAACTAAGATCAGTTTTCCAAAACTGTTCATCCCATGTCACTATGATATTTGAGAGGAATATGGAAGGATCCAATCTGAACAATCCTGTCCATATTCCTTTTGAATTTTCCATACTCAGTAACTGGCAACTTGAATTCAGAACGTCAAAAACAACCCTGCACTTTTTCTTTTCTTTTTTTTTTCAGTTGAAGGTAAGTTTCCGGTCTCATATGGAGGTGGAAGAGCTTTTTCCTCGCGTAAACTTTATGGCGAGTTTTAGTTGCTTCGGTCATAATTCTAAACCCAGGCACTTTCTGTTGTTCTGTGAAGGGTGCTGCTGTGTAACTCTCAGAAACACGCAGACCACTAAAATTTTGAGTTTCTACAGCTGTGAGTGAAAACTTGTGATTCTGTGAGTGTTCCTTTAGGGAGAAAAATACTGGAAAATAATGTGTGCAGCCGCATATTTACAAGTTTTCGAAGTTAATTTTTGCGCCATAGCAGCAGGCGTTATGAGCATCTTATCCTAAATTCCCTTACTAAATTCGCATGCAGCACTCTTGATCGTGATGCTTCCGTAACGTAACGCTTGACATGACATAAATTTCTAAACAATAACGCCAGTGAAGACGTTTTTATCGTCAATATCACTTTTGCTATTGATAATACGTCTTCAGGACAGCTACATTACACTACGATCGCAACCATTATGCTTCAGCAGTGATGTATTTGCAATATCCCATCAGTACACTTTTTTTTTTCCAATCTTAATTCGATTAGTGATTGTATCACTTTACCTTGATTATTTGTGCATGTCAAAAAAAAATAATAATAAAATAAATAAATAAATATAATATAATAAATTTTAGCCTTATATTTAAAAAGGAAAGGCGAAGCTCCTTTAGTACCGCATTTGCCGGAGTATAAGACGCACTCCCTTTTTTGTACATATTTTTTAGGAAAAAAACTTTATCACTGAATATTATAATGAATTTACATAATGAAATTCAATCATTTTTTCTTCATATTCAGCCGGCATTTTTTGTGATATTTTTGTTTTAGTCCGCATACATAGCTGGTTTCTCTTCATGAATCTTGACCATGATGTTGATCCAGCAAAGTTAGCGATCCCTCTGCTAGTGGGATCGCTAACTTTACTTTCTCTTGATGAATAGTCATTTTTGTGGGCACTGAAAGTCCCCCTTTTCTGTGGTCTAAAATCTAAGTATTCAGTTCTGCCTCAAGTTCTGGCCATTTTGTAGTTGCACTTCGTAGGTTATGTTTACTGTGAATTGCCTTTTTTAGATCCCCTTCCTGATTCTGCCAAGTTCTTATCATTTTCTCAGTTGAGGACGGCCTGAAATGCCTCTCTGTAGCCCTGTTTCCATTCGCAGCGCAGCTTGTATGCAATATTGTAGCAATGCCGATGTTTTTCACCCATAATTTGCCAAGAAATTTAGAGAAAATTTAACGGCATATCTGTGATTTAACAGCATATGATCAGCACATACGCATCACTGAACTCTACGTAACTGGAATGCTCTCACACACCGCAAGGAAGCAAGAAAGAAATCGCGTAAGTATTTTCAGGACTGGGGCAACTCGTATACATAGAGGCTGATGACTTCACATCACTTGCCTTAGTATCCCATAATGCAAAGTACATATCCTTACGGACATGTATAATGCTATGCATTATGGGAAAGGTCACTGTCCAGAAATGAAAGTAATAAAAAACTTAGTATCGGCATATAAGACGCACCCTGTTTTTCAGACCTATTTTCAAAGAAAAAAGTGCGTCTTATATGCCGGCAAATACGGTAATTTTCGAAGACCAATGGATGGACAGTTAGTTTGCATCCTTCAAGCATTTACTGATGGCGGGCCCAAACTATCAATAAATAAGCTTTTATGTTGAATTTTTTCTTGACAATTATTCATAAGACTATTACACTTTTTTATAAAATCTTTATCAAGTAGCTTTATTTTTATCCTCCTACATGTTTCGCCAGTCTGTTTCTATTGGCATCCTCAGGGAATACAAATCAGTAAGCACAAAATGAAGGTTACAGACTAGGTTATAACCGATGGTTCTAAATCATACAAAAATTGGTATTGTGCGTGACAATGTGCGTGTCTCGTTAACGTGATTTATTCGTGATGACTCATGACGTAATTGTTATGAAAGTTCATTTCTTTGATGTTTAATGATCTGACAAAAGTTTTCCAAATTTCTGGTAAAATTAGACCTTGATTCTTGTTTAGGTTTTCAGTTTTACGGGCGACTGTAGCTGCTTCTTTAAAGGTTCTTGAATGGTAGTTATCTTCTATGTATGGCATAAGGCTCTTATCCCACTCAATGTGATGGTTAGTAGAGGCAAAGTGGCATGAAAGGCCTGAAATGTCTTGTCTGTTATTTCTGACATATCCTATGTGTTCTTTCTTTCTCGTTTCGAAGCTTCTAGATGTCTGACCTACGTAACTAATACCACATGAGCAAGGAATATTATATACTCCAGAGTATTTGTACAATGGGTGAGGATCTTTCGGTGATCTTAAAAATTTCCGAATAGTATTGATTGGTTTGAATGCCACTCTGATCTTGTATGGTTTTAAAAGGTTAGCTAATTTTTTGGAAAGGTTGTTGACAAAAGGAATTGTAATTGTACTGATGTATTGGACGTCATCACGTTGTCGATGTGGTATATCAGTAAATAGAATCTTGTTATAGAGTCTTTTAGGGTAACCATTTAAAGAAAGTTCTCTGGATATTGTGGTTAATTCTGTTAGTAGGTCATCCTTGTCTGTCGTATACTGTATAGCTCTTTTCTTGAGACTATGGATAATGCTAAGTTTCTGAGCTATGTGATGAGCTGAGTTGAAATGGAGGTAACGTCCAGTATTTGTAGGTTTTCTGTATACAGATAGGTTGATACTATTATTGGATTGTTTCTTTATTAAAATGTCAAGGAATGGCAGTTTTTTATCTTTTTCCATTTCTAATGTGAATTTGATGGTATTGTGGAAACTATTGATTTGGTTGAGGTAATTCATTAGTTCTTCTTTTGTATGATCCCAAATGATAAAGATGTCATCTACATATCTGTACCAAATTTTCGGTTTTGGAAAGATCTGGGTTAAGATTTTTTTCTCTAGATCTTCCATGAATAAGTCAGCACAAGGAGGTGAGAGGGGACTACCCATAGCTAATTCAGTGAGTTGTTTGTAGATCGTTTCTTGCCAAATGAAATAGTTAGAAGTTAAACAGTGATTGAACAAAGTAGTGATGTTTCTTGGGAACAATTTGTCTAAGATGTTGACAAAGATGATGAAAAAAATAAGCTTTTTTTTTCTTTTTTTTTCATGAGAGACAATTTGTCAGATAGACACCTGCTGCCAGATGGCAGCAGGTGTCTATCTGACAAATCTAAACCTAAATCCAAACGCTCTGTTAAGATTTAGAGCTTTTATTGTTGTTTTGTGTTATTAATACATATTGATTAGATTTAGAGCAAAATAACTCAACTAAATAATAACTCTATTATTTATAGAGCTACAGTCTACAGTGCCGAGTCAAAAGAACCTTCGGACGTTTGGGGGAGTTTTCATCCTAAGTAGAAATATAGAACAAACAGGCAAACCGGGAGAACATTACAGACCCAAAAGACAATGCAGATAGGATTTTAATGCCTAATCAACAGTAATCAGGTTGCATAGATGCGACGTTACTTGGCGTGATGACAGGTCACTGGGCCCAACACGGAAAAGGAAGATGGAATGGGATGACTGGGAGAACGAGACGGTGTCTTATTTTCATATTTTAATGAGGGCTTAAAAATAAGTTCCATTAAATTATTAACTAGAGAAATATATACTGTGAGGCGTTTTGAATCTTTGTGCAGTAAAGTTCTTAACATCGAAGCAGATGATGGGAATTGTAACGTTGTCATAGGATACCAAATAGAAGTAGAAATAAATGCAAGGAAATGTTACTGTTTATCAGAATATGTTTGGACTATGATATCGATTATACATGAAATTTTTATTCGAGGAGAGAATGCGTAAGAAGAATGAAAGATTAAGATTAGCGCTTATAACTGTAGTGAAGGAAGTAGATAATATTAATGGCCTGTTAAAGTATTGTTTTTTCTTGTGATTGTTTTTCTGAATTATGGCCGAAGCAACTATCTGTGAGGCCGCTGTATTGTGACACTATTAGCGTGTGTTAATCTGACTGGTTTGCCTGCTTTGCACGAGGAAAAATCCCAGTGGAAAGAACCATCTTTCAACCGCCGTATGAAATCGGCTAACTAAATGAAAAAAAAAAAAAAAAAATGTAAAAGTTCGACACATTTAGATAGGCGTCAAACCCGGGTCTTTCTTAACAAAATTGAATCATCGATACCTTACTTAAAAACAAACTATTAATGAGGATTTTAATATGCAAAATATTCAGCAATGGGCTGAAACAGATGATACAAGAGGTAATAATGTTTTGAAGTAACTCCGTTAATAACTATTTGAGACAACAGGTACATGAACATACTCGAAGAAATAGGATCTTGTTTTTCATTAAAACATCAGAGGAATGGAATTGATGGTGAATTATATTAATTATCTAGAGTTTATATGATAGGATCAATGACGAGGAATTGAGACTGAGGGAGGAAGTGACAATTAGGATGAATCAGGGATAAAGAGGTAAGTGGTCTGGTTTGGCGAGTGGTTAGCGTACCGCTCTCCGACCAACAAGCTCCGGGTTCGAATCCCGGCGTGGGCATGGATGCTTGTGAGTGTCTTTAGGTAGGAGATGAATTTCATCGTCGGGTATGAAACTTTCTCTCCCCCTTCCTTAGTAGAGGCCTGAAGTGTCATGAAAAAGTTCCATGATCTTTAGAGGAGAGTTTATAAAATTGATAAATAAAATAGAAAAAAAATTCTTAGCACATTCACGGTACAAATGTACTATTAAGTTCACAAATAACCTTTCGTGGGTGGGAGCAACATAAAAAAAAATAATAATCAAATAGCTCGGTAAAGTCATCGGGGTTAGGAGAACGGTAGATGCAGCAGATGAAAACAACAAAGTGAGGCATGGTAATCTCGAAGAAAATCTATCTGATAACCTTTGGCATGTTATGTTAGACCTGACAAATGTACAAGCCCGTTTTTCTAGCGAAAGGCATTGCATGTTGTAATGTGGAAAGTTTAAGTGATGACTAGGCGCAAAGGATGCCGGTTGGGTTTCAGTGATGAATACCATATCTGGTTTGACTGTCTCAACTGGAGGATGGGGCAGATGCACATAATCGATGTTAGATTTCAGTTCCTGGATGCTGTGGGATAATGTAATTTTACAATATTTGATAATTTTTGTTATTAAAACATGGAACAATATTAATTTTTGTTATATAAACATGGAAGACCTATGACTGAACAGACGTTCAGTCATAGGTCGTATGCGATGCGTAGTGTGTATTCTCAAATCGTCTACTCAACTCGCCTCCCCCCCTCTTCCCCAAGATTGAATCCTGAGTGCGCTACTGCACAGGAGTGAATCACTTTGAATATCTGAACCCATATTACAAAGGGGAGTGTCCAGACTTCAATCATTGATTAAGTGCGCAATATGGTATTGAATGATCGGCGAGTCAAAGTGCGTGAAATTGCTGAGCCTACAGGCATTTCAAAAGAACGCGTAGGATATATTTTGAAGAATTGCAAATGAAAAAGCTTTGCCAAGATGGGTGCCACCCTTGCTCACAGCAGATCAAAAACACACTCACATGAAAATCTCTGAACAGTGCTTGGAGCGTTTTAACAAGAATAAAACTGATTTTGTGCGTCGATTTATTACTATGCATGAGACTTGGATTCACCATTACACACCAGAATACAAACGGCAGTCAAAACAGTGGACAGAAGCCGGTTGTTCAGCGCCAAAGAAGACAAAGTCGGTTCCATTAGTAGGAAAGATCATGGCATCGGTGTTTTGGGATGCTAAAGGCATTTTGTTTATTAATTATCTTAAAAAGGGTAAAACGATAACCGGGAAATATTATTCCGATCTTTTAACCTGACTAGACAAAAAAATTCGTGAGGAAAAAACCCGGTTTGCAGAAGAAAAAAATCGTGTTTCATCAGGACAATGCACCTGCCCACAAATGTGTTTCGGCAATGGAAAAATTAAGGGATCTGCACTATGAATTGTTGGAACATCCACCCTATTCCCCAGATTTATTTGGCTCCCTCTGACTTCTATCTCTTCCCAAAACTAAAACTCTTCCTCGCTGGTCAGCGTTTTTCTTCGAATCAAGGGGTGATTGCAGCTGTAGTGGGGTATTTTGCAGATCTTACTGAGAACCACTGCAGGGACGTGATAATGGCGCTGGAGCATCGCTGGAATAAATGTATTAGTCTTAAGGGAGATTATGTTGAAAAAATAAAAATAATTTTGAAATTATAAATTCGATTTTTCATTGTTAGGCCGAGAACTTTTCAGACCACCCTCGTATATATATTTTAGTTTCTCTTTCTTGGCAGTGAGTGGAATATTAGGAAAATTTAGAGAAGATAAATAAAAAAATTATAGCTGTAGGTTAACTCGTGGTTACAACTCCTACACGGGGAGTGTCCAGACTTTAATCCAAATGTCTCGACAGTGACCTCTGCAAACTTCTATACCCAGACTCCCTCCAGGCACAACTTGGCGTAATAAGCAGCAGGATTATTTCCCAGTTGATTGGGAAGCCTGTTACTCACAGGTTCTGTCCCATGTACTACCTGGTAGCTGACCAGCGGAAACCGCTGCACCCTTCAATAGAGGAACTGACTCACTCCTAGTTAATTAATTACGGTGTGGAGAGTGTGAACAGTAAAGACACCACCGCTCGCATTGTCTGTAAGAAGAAAGAGACGAGCGGGGAAAAAAAAAAAAACCGAAACCGTACTCTGAAAACGAAACATAGTAATGGCCATTTCACGTCTGTAAATAAGCAAGACGGCGGTTTCATCGGAGGATGAAACTCGCTTACTACCTAGAGGATAAGTTGGTATTTCATCCAACTAGAATGCTTTTAAGGCAGCCAGTATCGACTCGCTAGATTTCTTTGCGGAAACTGGCCATCGTATCATGTAGGTTGTGGACGACTTGCTTTTAGATCAAATTTTTGAATGATTATGAGAGACCTAAACCTAATCATCTGATTACTGAAGTTTAATTAACTGAAAGATGTGCAAATGAAGGTATTACAAAAGAACAACTCGATCGACTTTTTTTTTATTTTCTTCAAAATTTCGTAAACCTGGAATTGAATTCTAATTATTCATTGTGAGATGAATACCTGCTTTTTTTTTAAAAAAAAATAAATATAAAATACTTGAAAAGTTACGAAGTTTGCAACTCCTGGTTTTCAATCGTCCAAAATGACGTCAGATGAGGACACATTCTTGTAGTAGGGAAGAACACTTTTTTTTGTTGGCGAAGAGACTGACTTAATCAACCGATTTCAATGTTCAAAATACAGATTAGAAGTCGCTTTGTGACATGGGTTCAGAGATTCAAAGCGATTCACTCCTGTGTGTCGCTTAATGCATAACACATCTGCATTAAGGAGCAGTGGCGCACCCAGAGGGGGGCTCCTGGCTCCCCCAAAGAAAAAGGAAAAAAACACTAAAAAAATTTCCAAAAATCTTTTCCTAATTAAAATTTATTTTTTTTAAATTTATGTTGGGTCGTGTCTTCTATTTCTATACTCTACTTGTGAATTAGCGATCATTGCAGATGCTCAGTCATAGGTCGTATGCATTCTCAAATCGTCTACTGAATCGTCCCCTTCCCCCCCAAGATTGAATCCTGAGTGCGCTACTGCACAGGAGTGAATTACTTTGAATTTCTGAACCCTTGTTACAAAGGGGAGTGTCCAGACTTCAATCCTTTCTGAGATTTCTGAGCTTTTATTCTCATTATCTCTTAAGAGGCATTCAGTTATTTTTTTTGTTGTTGTTGTTTTTTTTACCATCTTATGGTTGTCTTGCCGAGGATCAGACACGAGTGCCTTCACAACCTATGTAAATGTCGAGTGGCGCCATCTACAGTAGAAAACTGTAGTCTTCAGAAAAGGATTAAATTAAATTACCTTTGAAATATATGCATATCCTAAGCATCTCTATAAACATCAGTGACTGCAAATGACCTTGATTTCTAAATTAAAAAAAAAAAATAATCGCGCTGCATTATATGCCAAATTAATGTCTCATTGTGATATTCATACAAGACTATGAAGGGTTATGTGAAACAGCAATCAACCTAAAATATTCTATTATTTTAAAATGACGATCTCAAATACGAAAGACTGCTCAATCAATATCATAGACAGGCGGACGGTTGGCAAGAAACTTGCCATTAAATTTGAAAAGGGTATAGGCTGCACAATTTAGGCAATAAACTATGTCGCAAAAATGATATATGTGTCTATAGACATATGAGTGTTTCACAAACTCTAATTTTAGAAACCTCAATACACAGTTGGCCCACCTCTTTCTGCGATTACAGATGCCACTATCCCGGTAGACTTTCTACACTAAATATTGATAAAAGAACGTAGCAATTTTTGTACATTCTTTCATCAAAATGGTAGTTAATACCAACAGTGTGTTGGATGACCCTCAACCCATATCTCAACTCTTCCCCAAAATGCTCTACAGCTACAGGACGGAGCGATCTGTTGGTTATGCTGATATACATCCAGATTGTTTAGATAGAACTATCATAAGCTAAGTAATACTGAATTGTCCAGAATATCAGTAGAAGGCTACGCATTCTATGTTTCGACATCAGGAGAAAAGGAGCTGGTCAAAACCTGGAGAGAAATCATATGACCACAGCTACCATACTTAACAGATGAGACGATGCATCGAAGTGAACAACATTCTCCTACCACTTCCGAAGACAAATTCAATACCACAAGATTTCAGCGGTCTATTGTGCACTCACAGTTCTGCAATGTGTAAACCACTGTGTAATTTTATGTGGCCTACCAGGTCGCGATTCTGCTATCCTAGGCGTTTCACTTCACAGTGACAACCTTTACGATAGATCGAGAAAGCTGCAGTGGATCGTAGCAGAATTTGCTGTATTATATTTTTGTGCATGCGCAGAAGTAAAAGATGTTTCCGAACGTTGCTGGGCGTTCAGCTGTTCAGGAAGTAGAAAGAGGAACAGCAGAAGAAACTTGTGGAATTTCTGTGTGTCAGAAATGAGAAGAAAATTAGAAATGAAAGACTAAGAGAGGATATACTTGCTATAAAGAGATAAGTGTAAAGTTTCTTGTGATCACTAATCCATACAGGATTTAAAGTGATTTCTAACTTCATTCTAAATGGATGATATGATTTTTAGTAGTAAACTAAAGAAATAAACTCAACTAAACTAAATAAAAACACTGACTAAATAAAAGCAACACTAAACTAAATAAAAGCAACAGACTCCACTGAATATTCAGTGGAGTCTGTTGCTACAATACTTTCATATAGAAAGTGAAGTTATAAAATTGAATTGGATGAAGCCAAGAAATTTTCTTCAGTATTCTGTGATTTTAAGATGCAGGAAGAATCGGACTGTTATGTTGCTGTCATACAGAGAGCAGTTTTCATGTTCTTCAGAAATATTTGAACATGTTTAACTCAAAACTCATCTGAACGAGCTACATTTATGGTTTTCCTCCTTCACTCCTCAAATAGGTGCTCAGTGTTTTCTCAGGCCACCCAGTGTGAAAGAAAATGTGCACGGCTTTCCATCTACTAACTTCTCCGATGCTGAAGTATTTCAAAGTTCCATTCTTTAACCCCGCTCTCCTAAATATCAGTGATTTTCACTGACTACAAGCGTCATTCGTGGACATCAGACACGAAGAAACGTAGTTTGCATTCCTCTTTCTGTTTTCAGAAAGCCTATAATGTGTACAAACTGGTTGTGGTTTCTCCAAAGTACAACCAGTTTGGGGAAAGTAAACAACTACTTCGATTCAAATCTCAAACTTAATTTTTTACACAGAATGTTCTCCGCTTTTTCTTAAATTGTAACATCATCTAGATCCTCAGTTCAAAGGAGATTTTTTTCTTTGAAGTAGTTTTAAATTTCTCATTGCACAGCCAATTTTCTTGACAATGAGCCCAATAGAAAATTATTGTTTTGTTCACACACACACACACACACACACACACACACACACACACACACACACACACACACACACACACACACACACACACACACCAATGTCAAAGTGTTCCCAGGAACACTATGACATTGGTGTGTCAAAGTGTTCTTGACATTTGGTGTGTCAAAGATATTGTTACCAAGTTTTGCAACTTTCAAACTATAAAAAGCCTTAGTTACGAATTTGCCTAGAATTCGTAACTAAGATAATAGAGGTAAAAGTCTAACTACGCTGCTGAATGTTTCACACACTCAGATCATCTAATATTGCAACTATTGGAATGATTCATTCAGAATGAGTGGTAATCTCAGCTGTGCCATGTATTGTTATTTATGGTTGAAGAGAATGGGAGGTGGGGGCAGTGGTTAACAGTTTGCTAAATTCAACTATGAAATAGTCGTTTTAAGACAGGATGATAGGTTTCGCAAGTTTACTCTGCTGTACGCAGAAGCGACCAATAGTAATAAACATTTATTATATTATACCGAGAACTTACGAGAATACGATTTTCAGCATCGGAGTTGCCTTAGCTCGCACTACTTAAAAGAACACGACCGCTACCCAAGCGTCCGTATATTCGCCATTTATTAGTGCATTTGATGAGGTTTCACTGACCTGACAGCTGTTACGAACTGGTTGGTTCTCCTAGGATACCACTGTATAAATAAAGGGTCTTATCCAAATAATAGGCGACCCCCCCCCCTTTCAGATCATTATAAACTCACCGAGTGACGCGAGGATTATTTAACTCAGTGGTGGTTCTACTCAGTAACAGGCTCAGTGGTAGGGCAAGCATGTTGCTGAGTAGAACCACCGCTGAGTAGTGAGTTAAATGATCCTTCGGGTCAGTGGACAGAAAAATACGAAAACAGCAATAATTCTTAGTAGGGAAGAAAGAAAAAAAAACTTTTAAAACTGACATTTTGAAAGTTAACTGGGGTATACTCGCGTGTTTGGCTTCCTCCCAAATGTTTTTTTTTTTTTTCGCCCTTTTTATAAAGCAAACAAATATCCATATTATCATAATATAACATCGGAGAGAAAAAAATCTTCTTTACAAAAGGCAACGAAATTTCAAGAGAACACAAAATAAATCAATGTTAGTCAAGATTACAAAAGAGCGCCTTAAGATCAATGCTATTGACGTTCACGCCTCTTAGGTTTGTTGAATATATTTTATTCGCATCATTGCACGAGTCTGATAGTTTAATTGCAAGAGATAATGAATAGCAAAAAATTGTTTTAATAAAATAATAATTTACCCTCCCAATTATCCTGTTAATGATAAGGTAGGAGGGAACGAGTTTTCCGTTCCCTCCTACCTTAAAATTTGCTTGACTATATTAAAATAGTCGAGTACATTTTTAATATACATATTCATATTTATTTCGAAAGATTAAAAGTAAGAGAAAAGAAGAGATGACACGCACACACACACACGTGGTAATCAGCCTTAATTTGCTGGCTGTACTAAAATATATATATTTTTTAAATTATACATTGTGCTCACTGCCTAGAAGCTTGTAAGAGAGGCTGGGCAAAGCATTAACTTATGGTTGGATTTAGAGATTTCTGTGCTATTCGCAATTATTTCTCTGTAAGCTTGAATTGGATGTGCGCCCATGTTTTATTCCATCTCTGAAATAATTCGAAATAATTATTGAAACTTGCGAGTGATTTCAGTGTTTAAATCGGAACAGTTGCAAAATAAATCGAAATGACAGGTAATAACACTGTTTTGTTTGAAGAAAATTTAATAAGAAGTGATATTTATAATCTTAAATAAAATCTTTCATGCATCTTTCAGTTTTGGTATAAATCAAAACTATTTTAGTGTCAAAATGAGGCTTCACGAATGATACAAAATTTTATGCCACAAATAAAAATTAATAAAAGGAACCTACTGCATATAAGCCAAATTCGGTTTTAATTTCAAGTATTGTGAAACACATCGCTGTCTCGAATCATTTTCATATTTGTTATTTATCGGTCTCATTTCTCCTCACGTGGGGATAAAAGATACTTCCAAATACAGATTAACTGCGCGATGCATTGTCTTGATGAAAAGCATTTTTATTAAGGGACAACAACAATAAAAACGCAGAATAATTACCATGGTAATGCCACACATTCAGACTGGGAAATCCCACATAGTTGCAGCATTAATTTCATAATATAACATAGTGGAACAGGTGGTCAAAAAACGACCCACTGAATCTGGATCCACCAAGGTGCTGTATCTGGCACGCGTTGTGATCGAAATATATTATTTTGCAGCAATCTTAGAAATGGACAAGCATGATAGAGATTGTTTAGCCACTGTACCTTACGAAAGGCAGTAGTAATAATAATATATTAGTACTAATACTAATATTAAATTTTTATTTATATTTTATCTTTGGTGAATATAATTATCTCTCATAAAACTGACTTTACTATGCAACGTTTATAATCAATATTTTTCTCAATTGGTAAACATGTGTCGTTTTTTTTTTAAATTTTAACTTAAATTTTTTCAAAAAAATTTTTCAAATTTTTCAAAAAAAAATATTAGCTAATGCCTTTTATTCCTGTACAGTAGGCGAAGCCGTTTTAGCCCTATCTAACTTTTGGAGACGGAGTGGGCAGTTCAGTCTCCACTGGTCGCCAATGAGAGATAGCTGGTCCAAGGTTATAACTAATTTAATTGGCACGCAGTGATGAGACAGCTAACAAGTGCAGCCATCTCGTGGTCCTTAACCCTAACACAATACTTTTAATGTCTGAAAATAGTGTGGATTCGATGGTCGATTTTTCCCGTACCAGAGATCGACTAACTCGGGAATTGGTCGAAAAAAAGCTTAGAAAATGTTCTTCTAGTCGGCGACTAAATTTGAACCCAAATCTTCATTTGTGCGATTAAGGTCCGTGGAGTGCAAACGCCATTTCCACTGAGCCATATAGGCTCTTTAATTACTTTTTTATAATTAACATATACAAACTTAGCTTGGAAATTTCTTTGTGATGGCATATGTGTGTGTGTGTGTGTGAAGTACCCATTATGTTGGTTGAGTGTATATGTACTGTATATACCACAGCACAGGTGATAAAACGAACTTTTGTAAGTGAATTTTGTGTCCACTAATGAACTCCTGTAATTTTGAGATAAGTGAAAAACATTTTATGTTTTTTAAAAGACAAATTATATTTTTAAATTTATATAAATAATATAAGTAAAGTAAGTTAGTTATTGAATGAATTAAGTGAGTAAAATCACATATTTCCAATAACTGTCTGCAGAGGTTTCCAGAAATTTCTAGTTTATTTTTCTAGTCAGCCAACTTGGCTGAGTGGAAGGCATACTCACTCTCTTAAACCAAAAGCCTGTGTTGGAATTCCACTATAAGTAAGCATGGATGCTTTGTAAATGTCTTCAGGTGACAAGACGAATTTCGTCACCCAGTGCGAGATACAGACTTGGAGTTGCTGTACAAAATGAAATATTGAACTACTTCCCATTTGCCATTTCTTTAGACTAGGAATCGGCAACTTTTCAGGGTAAAGGATTCTTTTTCTTTGGGGGGGGGGATGTATATGGATTGACTAATCTTCAACTCCCTGAAGATTAGTCGCTCCACTTACACACTATGCATTCATCTCGTTGACGGTCTACCCCTTCCTCTTTTTACAGGAACTTTACCTTCTATTACTTTCCTAAGAAGTCATCCATCCTTTCACCATATCCAAAGTATTTTAACTTTCTTCCGTCAATATCCTTAAGGATCCTTAGTTCTACTGATCTTTTCTAACACCCATTTATTTGCACGCCTTTCAGAATAAGATATCCTCAACAGTCTTCTGTAATACCACATCTCAAAAGCAGCTATCCTTTTCTTATCTGACTTCTTTAGGTTCCAAGTCTCACATCCGTAAGTCGCTGTTGGATAAACAGCTGCATTCAAAATCCTCAACTTTGTTCCTGTGGAGATAGATCCATTCTTCCAGATTTTAAACAAGTCTCTGACTGTTGTTTTAGACATTCTAAATCTTCTTCTGGCGTCTTTTGAACAGCAATTCTTCACATTAATAATGGATCCCAGCTACTCAAACCTTCTGAGTTTAATTCTTTCTCCATTACAGTACACTTGTTCCTCAAGAGCTTCCCTGTCTGTATTTCCTTTGAGAACCATAATTTTTGTCTTTGTACGATTGAGCTGAAGTCCTCTGTTATTACTGACCTAGTTAACTTTATCAAGACTTTGTCACAGTTCTTCCTTGTCATTACAGAGGAGTATGGTATGATCAACATACCTCAGATTACTGATCAATCCTATCCTAATTCCTGTCCTGAGCTCATCCAAAGCTTCATGCATGATGTCCTCCGCATATATACTAAACAAGTGAGGGGAAAGTAAACATCCTTGCCTAACTCCCTTTCCAACCTGAAGTCAATCAATTAATCCGAACACCTGCTCTTACCGTGGCTTCTTGCTCCCTGTAGACGTTAGCTATCGACCTGATAGTGCGTTGAGGAAAACCCATTCTTTTCATTACTTCCCACAATTTCACATGCTGAACACAGGCAAACGCTTTAGAGTAGTCTAAGAAACACGTTACCATAGAGAGAGTCTAAATTCTTTATACTTTTCTGTGATCTGTCTAAGGCAAAGGATCTGATCTCTAGTACCCTTACTTTTCCTAAAACCAGCTTGCTCCTCAGGTAATTCTGCCTCTACTTTGGCCACAATCCTATTTAACATAATCTTCAATAAAATCTTGCTTGTTGAGATATTAAACTAATAGTTCTATAACTCTTGCAATCCTTCATATCTCCTTTCTTATGTAGTGGTATGAAAACCATCCCAGTCTAGACCATGATCCTGTCTCCCATATTCTTGTAATCAATCTATGAAACACTCTTATCCCTCCATTCCCCTGTGGCCTTAATTCGCTCAGCTGGGATTTCATCAGCACCTGGTGCCTTATTGCTGTTAAGCTGCTCTTTCATCTTCATGCCTAAGTGGAGGAGGTTCCAAATCGAAATTTTCCTGTTCTGAGATAGCAGGAAAGATATCCAAGTGTAAGCAAACAAACTTTGAGCGTGAATTATCTTTACGACTAGGATACTTCTATACAGAGGCTGTTGACTCCACGTCAACTGCCTCAGTATGTTATATAATGCAAAGCATGCTCCCATAAGGACATATATGTTTCTATGCATTATGGGAAAGGTCACTACCCAGATTCGTCTCAGCCTTAATTAGCAGTCTCATCAGTTGGAGACAGAGTCAGAAAGATTGAAATGAGAGATTTCCCAAGGTTGAATTAATGCAGGTCATATATTTTCTATATACAAGGAGAAAAAGGTGTATTACCTTATTCTTAAAATAGATCAGAGACCATAATGCATAGCAATATGTGGGTTAGCAATAATGGTCTTAAAATTGACACGGATAAAACTAAATATATATATATATATATATTTAATCTTAACAGATAAGCTAGATCACGATAAAACTATAAAATGACATGAAACGAATTGTACTGATACTGAAAGTTGTAACTGTAGTTTAGTCAAAAAAAAAAAAAAAAAATCAGTAAGATATGTTTGGCCTTCATTTTGACAGCAACCTGAAATGGAACTCCCATATCACAATTTTAACAAACAAGTTGAGACTCGTAATTAACAGAATATATTGGGTTAAAAAATTGTCAATTCAGTATTTTTAAGATGCTTACATTATTCATCAGTAAATTTTTCACTACAATATGGTATCACCTGTTGGGGAGAAAATTACTACAATAATCTGATTAAGCGCAAAGACTAAAGATAGCACGAAGAAAAAAAATTGCCCTCTGATTTGATGCGTTGTGCACTGTTCATGACAATTACCAACTGAAATTTAAAGAATAAAATATTATTCTCGATAAAGTGATATACTTGTTTTTTTCCTGAAATAAATGTCATATGAAATGCTCTTTCCTTAAAAAAATCGGAAGGTACTAATTACATTAGTTTCTCTTATCACAGTAAAATATCCTTGGCATATTCCTAGCAAGAGTTTTTATTTTTCATTTAAAAAATAAGATCACTAGGAAATGTAGTGTAAGTACTATTTATGACAAAAAAATGGCAGTTGTCCGTAAGAAATCATCAGGAAATTTTTTTCAATTTATTTGATGGTATCAAGAAAAAATTTCTTTTTAAAGAAATATTCATCGTGTCAGGTAAAGTAGATTCAATTTATAAATCTGTGGAGTGAATTTGAAGGATAGTTCAAATGGTATAAAGCTGATGGATTACATTTGAATGGGTTCGGTTCTGGCCATTTAGAAAGGCTATTGTTTTCTGAGCAGGCACAAAGTCAAGAAGTTAATATAGCAAATGATCAGAGTCTACTTGTGAAACAGGATAGCACAAATCAACAGATTGTACAGCAGAAGGAAGATGGATATTAGGTTGAAGATGTGGTTGCAGCAGCACAGGGTGAGGAAATGAATAAAGGTGAGGATGAGACAGGTAAGAATGGAAATCACAGTCAGGATCAGGGAAACGGGAATGGTCAAACTGAAGAGAGAGAGAGAGGTGTAGTATAGCAGCTAGAATAGAGAAAGTTAGGGCTGGTAGGATGAACCAGCCGGCCGGTTGGTCGAGTGTTTAGCGGTTGGCCGAGAGGATACTCATATATAGATTATCCTCTGTAAATTGCCATATAAAACGGGTTCGCAATTTGCTGCCTGCTTTTCAATGTAGAGCACTGGAAATTTCTATCTGGTTCGAAAAGCATTTGGAAAAAAAAAAAAAATAATTTCAATATAATCATATTTAAAATAATTCTTTAGATAATAAAAATTCAAATTAAAAATGAAACCGGAAATTAAGTTCATTTTAAAGTGTTTTGCTTTTAATTTATTTGTTTTCTAGAGTTTCCGAGCTATGCAAAAGTTAAATAAAAATACAGAAAATATTTAAAATTTAATAAAATAGAAAAAAATCTTTCGCCCACCCATATTAGTGTACTATAGGTTTGCGTAAACCGGCATAAATGGTTTGCTTTAAAGAATAAAATGTATTTACTTTTACTCAGTGTAGAATGCTGTATAGTCACTTCTTTTACATATTCACTGTCTATAAAAATTACTCTGCAAATAAAACATTTTTTACAAAAATGTCCTCAAGGGTAAAACTTATTTCCACATACAGCATTCAAAGTTTAAATAATATCCCAATAGATGGCAGTAGTGGACAAGTTTGAAATTTCAATCTTGAGAAGTCTTAGAGCGTACATTGCAACGTGGGACTTTCAATTAGTAGTGATGGAGAAACTGCGTTGATATTATCATCGGTACGAAGATAAAGAAAATGAGACAACTTCTATGTATATATGTATATAGACTACAGTATCTACTATACATATTATAATACTATCGGAGGAATCATGAAAAAAGAAACAGTGGAGCCAATGATAAACAAGCTTAGTAGGCACATAGCTATTCTTGGTTAGTGATAGAAAAGTTGTTTTACATTAAACGAACTGCTTATCAGCAATAAAAAAAATATGCGTGCATGCCAGCAAAGATTGATCGACTGGTAGAGCCTCTGCTACTAATGGCTCACGCAAAAAGTTAAGCAAGTTTGAGCACAGTTAGTAGTTGGAAGGAGTTCAATCGTTCGATGCTGTTGGCATACTCTCCCTCGACTAGTCTTTGGACTCCCTGGAGGTGTCACATAATAATAATATCAGAAAGAGTAATATTTCGACCTGATTATTTTGGCTGCACTGGTTTATCTCTGTAGCAGTAGGCACTAAAATAGTTACGCTGCAGAGTAACTACAGTGCCACGCGGAGACCGAGCATTTACAGGCTCGGTGAAAGTGTTTAGAGAGAGCTTTGGAAACTTTTTCAATGAGATAAATTCGTTTATATCAGGATTTCGAAATCAATAGAAAAGTATTTCTGAATCATCCATTTACGCTGTTGGATAAATGCCTATTCACACTTTGTTCATTATCATTATTTGATTCAATGTTCTTACCGATAGAGCATACTCCATTTAGAATGAGAGAAACTTAGTACATGTATAGTTATTAATATAAAGATGCTAAAACAGTTTATAATGCATTATATAATATCAAGATTTGCCCTCATATCAAGATCTAGAATAATGTCTGGAAATAAATAATACATATATTAATGAATAGAAACGCCTAAGGCGACTGCATTGGCTTATAAAGACAGTTTCGATTCTAGGAGAACTTTTTCCCGTTTCCTTATCATTTCTTTCTTTTTTCCTTCCAGCCAGTTCTTGAGTTATTCGATTTTTAGAGCAGGCAAGTGGGAATTTTTCTCCCAAAAGAAATTCGGAATTTTAATCCCACATCTTCGAAAATTCGATTAAAGAATACGCACGTAGTAACATATTAGTTAAGATTAGGAACACAAGATGACAGCAGTTGTCTTTGGTATTCTCATATCACTTTAGTCTCTTATCACATCAGAGCCAGAAAGCCCAATCATCTCTGACAATGATGACGTTGCAGCCGTCGGCAAATGGTGTAAAAAAAAAAATAATAAAAAAAAAAGTTATTGTTTTTTTTCTCCGACTACTTCGGAGAAAAAACAACTTTCGACACGCTTACGTCTTTTCTGATGCTGGAATCAGTTAGTGTAGATAGATTTTTGACGGCTTTGACAAATTAATACGCCTTTTTTTTTTTTTTTAGTGTAACAATTTTGATAATTGGTAAAATATTCTATTACTGACGCCTCTCCGACACCAGCACCCTTAGCAATCGTTCCCATTCAAGTCAGTAGCGTTGCTACTAAGGTACAGAATTGACGCGGGGGGGGGGAGCCACTGAAGCACCTAAAGCAATAGTGAGAATGAGAGATATATACTTATTTACTGAATAAAAAATTATAATGAATAAACAATTCCTATTATTACTATAACAATATATAAATACACCATTTTAGCAATAGAGGTATATGTAAGTTCGGTTCCCTTAAAATCTTGATATTCCAGGTCTACCTACTCACTGATGAGACCTCAAAAAAGTTGAAACCGGTCTGGGTAGTGACCTCTTCTCATAATGTAAAACAGTAATACATCTCCTAGGAGCTGCGTTTTACATTATGAGAGACTATCCTTAATATTCTCTCATAATGTAAAACGTGATTACTTACACTTGGGTTCCGATAGTTTTTTCAGCATGAAACTCTAGGATTCCATGGATTTCGATCCGAGTTTCGTACCCGGCTGTAAAATAAAACGGGATTTACCATCTCCCTTAAACTTAATTCCTATTATGATTATTATTATTAGGAATTATTATTAATTATTATTATTATTGTTAATAATAATAATAATAATAATAATAATAATAATAATAATAATAATAATAATAATAATAATAATAATAATCGGATAAAAATAAAAAAAATAAGCACTTTATATCTTGGACATTTCAGAAAGTCTAATATATAAACTGAAACGAAACGATGTTTGATTCATTTCTATCCAATCTGGACTTCAATCTTATCGACAGCATTTTGCAGAAGCCAAAGTAAAAAACGAACAAAACAAAGGTCTCTATAATCAGCGAACTCATACACAGTTTGCAAACGTCTTTGAAGGATTTCTCACGCTCTGTAGCAGCAGTAACCTGAACAGAAGTATTCCAAGCTCTCTGCTACGTAGAAAACTGTTAGCACTGCAATCATAAATTCCAACTCTAACTGGATTCAAGTCATCTGATATCATTAAAGGTTGGTCGATTGGTAGAGCCTCTGCTACTAATTGGCTCGCAAAAAGTTAAGCAAGTTTGAGTTGGAAGGGGTCAATCGTTCGATGCTGTTGGCACAGTCTCCCTCGATGAGTCTTTGGACTCCCTGGAGGTGGTGTCACATAATAATAATAATTAGCAGCACGCCCCCTCTTCTCCTATCCGTCCTAAAAATACTGTACCCTTTACACTCGACACCAGTTAGTATGTCTGATTCTGACAGCCAGGTCTCACTAATCTGAGCTCCCAACATATTGACGAAGGCAACAAACTCTACTCCTTTGTTTCTGATACTCCTAGCATTCGTGTACAGTCATAATAAGTTACCTGCATGCTTTTCATATACTTTTTTCTGTAGCCTGAGTAATACAGTTGGACATCTTGCACATGCTTGATATCCGAACACGAAAGCGTTCTTCGCTCATAATAATTTCTACGATAATGTAATGCTGTTTGCATTGTCATAGAAATGCTGAAAATACACCATTAACACCGTTACATAATACTATCGCTTTTGCACACAAATTCTCACCATTCCTCCCATCATAATCTACTTTCTCTGACCCGCATACCAATTGATAATTTTTTTCCATAACCCTGACACCAAACATTCAAGTGTAGGCCGTTCCTCTAATACAAATTCTAATCTTCCCTCAAACTCACTCCACACATCCAAAAACGCATCCATTCCCTCTACACAGCTTTCGCATGGAATCTTTTTTGCCATCACAGCCTTTCTTCTTAAATTTATTTCTGTACTATCTTAGTAATATACTCACGATTTTCACTTTCTTTCTCACTCTTCACTCTCGCTTCTTCCAACCATCCTTTCATGTCCTCTCTCATACTGAACTTATCGTTAGTTAAGTCGTTCGCACCTACTAGAATTACGATCACTTTTCCTTTTTTTTTTTTTTTTTAAATTTTTGCTCCAGCAAACTTGAAGTTATCACCTGCTCATCAATGGCATGTTTTCATCATGCCATATGATATCTTTTTTTGTTTTGTTGTTGAATTTTCTTATCCTTCTTACGTTCCATTAAACACCGTTCGATTTTCCGCAATTCCTGCGTCGTCCGTCTTATAATCTGTTTCAACCTTTGAGATTTCAGAGGTTAAATAATTTTCAATATCTTTCTCGATATCCTTTTTACCGCGGCAAGTTTTCTCGTTCTCAACTTCGCTGTTCTTGTTAGTGTTTCTTGTGCATTTTTGACGCCATTTTGCAGCCGTATTTAATATTGTAATATCTCAATGAAAATATATTATGCAAACACTTGTCTTGTCTTAAGCTATTCACGAAGCATCGAGGTTCTTTAGCTGTAGACTTCATAACCGCGACCGTCTCGAGGATAAGGTGGTTGTTCCTCTGCCTACCGGTGTGTCCTATGTCTATAGATGCGTGTGTTCACGGGGGGGGGGACAGTTTGCCTGCTCTGGGGGACGAAAAAGCCGAGTTTCCAGGGGGGAAAAAACCCATATCTCCCTATGAGACCAGCTAACTCACCTTTAGTCCAAAGAGACCAGATAAAGGTTCCACACGTTACTGACGGGAATCGGACCCAGGTCTTTCCGACCAAAGGGCTTCGTCTATTACTGACTGAGCTACGGAGGATCTATGCAAACACTAAATACTATAAAAACACGAAAATCTGCACTAATATACAATAAAACAGATAAAGATCATCTATTCTACACGAGCACTATTTACACAGGACTCATAATGTAGCCTCGAACCCGAATGTTTATATTATATTATATTATATTATATTATATTATATTATATTATATTATATTATATTATATTATATTCCATTATTGTAACCCCATTTCATGACAATGAGCCTATGGGAAAAGTACAAATCGATTTACGATGCCTTGCTTAACCAAACAATTAGGTCGTAAAAGCGGAGATATTTTACTTGCTTGTAAATTATCCTTACATGGTTTCCTCCCTTTAGTAAAACAAAATAAAATAATAATGGATATCATTTTTAGTTACATTTTGTTTAACTGAACCATTTTGCATAACTAACTGAACGATTTGCGTTTTGCAAATGCACGAGCACTTAATACAGCTGTTTTGTCCGTCACAAGTTATTTCTGTACGTGGACGAATTTTATTCAAAATTAATATTTGAGACCATTACAAAATTTTGTCAAGCCCTCTAAATTTTCTTTTAATCGGACCGTTTGCAAGGACTTGTCGAAGCTATGTATTGTCATAACTTCGCTCATGATGGAAGAAATTTAATAAAATTTGGGATTTAAAATCGACACAAATTTATTGTCCATGCGGTTGAGTTTTACTTTCAATTAAGTAATTTTTATTAGTAAAACGATTCTTGGTAGGTATAGGATCTCAATTAAAATTTGTGGAATCATTTCGATTTTGGTTTCAATCAGACCATTTATGTTGAGAAAATCAGAAAAAAGTACATAAGCTAAACATGAATGGACTTGTCATATAAACGCGTTACAACTTGTGATGCACCGGCAGATATTTACGAAAATACACCACTCAATAAAACTGTTTGAATAAAGTTACTCAGTCACACACGCGCCATAACAGTTCCAGTGAAAACAACGGACAATTGAAAATTCAGCTCTAAACAATTTCGAGTTGTGTGCATACTGTACGTAAATAACTAAACAATACTACGATGAGATTTGCATTTTGCTGAAATGCTGATGCGCAGTAAATTTCGTTTTTGAGTCAGTCCTAAATACAAGTGATTGATGAAACACGTTTTTCCTTATAACATGTAACAGCAACAAAGGTTCTTCTGAAAGACGAGGAGATTGCTTTCCATGCACGTACTAAAAATTATTGTGCTATAGGCACTTTGCTGACTCCGGGAAACACTACAGTAACGAAGGTATGAAGCGCTTGTGGCAAATGTCTAACTTGCGCCCTCTAACCCAAAAATGACAAAAATTTTGAAAAATTTAAATGTAACAAGTTAAATTTTACTAAATGCAATATGTTAAATACTTACTATTAACCCCATCAAAATGAGTTGCAGTGTGTTGCAGAATTTGTGTGTCTAAAGCGGCGTATTGCCGAAATTTAAAAATGCAATAGAAAATAGCGGACTTTTATATCTATTTATTTATTTTTATTTTTTACATGTTTTACGTTTTGCGCCCTAAACCTAGTTGCGCCCTTGGCGAGCGCTTCTTTCGCCACGCCCTCGTTACGGCACTGTCGGGAAATACTCCAACTAGCCTGAAAATTATCGTACCCCTGTTCTATTTTTTTTTTTTTAATTAATTTTGAATATCAGCATACAGAGGAATAGTTAACGCGTCGAGCTAGCGTCACTTCAGCAACAATATGGTCAGCTTGTCGTAGTTTTTCTAAAAGCGAGTTGTTAAAACATCGGCATCTGAAAAAGAAACTGTTCGTGTTGGGAATGTGAGGTAACACAGCGCCGATAATCCTCAATAGTGCACGACAAAAGTAAATTATGCTATTTAAACAAATAAAGTAAATTAGGTTATTCTAAACGTGATTATTATTTAAATTCAAGAAATCAGGTCAATGACGTACAAACGAAACAACACGGACATAAATAATACAAGACAATTATTGAATTTATAATATGCTGTTACTAATAAGCGTGAGAATGTTATTAAAATTGCAAGGGAGCGTGTCTGATCAAGGCTTTGTGAACAGATTAGGAATACAAAAGTTCCGCCTTCTCAAGTAAACGTGTTGTTTATATACAAACACCCTCAAGGTGGATTTAGACTCCGTGAACTGGTATTGTTATCACTGTTATGTAAAATTTTAAAGAATGTGAGAGAAAAAGCTTTTGAAACTTTTCATAGCTACACAAACGTAAAAATTAATAAATAAAAGGAATGAAGTTCTTTTTTAAGAGACAATCCTTCCCCTGTAGAAAGGGCAACAATCCTCGAAACGGCAGCGCTGTCGCTTATGAAGGACAAAAAAGAAAGGAAAAAAAATGTCGTACTCAGGGCCGTATAGAGGATAGCTCATCTTAGGAGTTATGCCAAGACAGCAGAATAAAATAGTCAGCCAGACGTCTAAATGCATCTGGCAAACAAAGTTTGCACTTTGCTTGCCTTTAACTCATCGTAAATATAATAATAATAATAAATAAAAAATTCCAAGGATTTCATCTACCCGGATAACCAAACAACTACTTTAATTTGCCAAGCTTAAGCTTAAACCCGCCGTTAGAGTTAAATAGCCCGTATTCTGTTTGACCTATTTAGGCATTGTGTTGTTTAAAGGCGTGTGGCTATTTCCACTAGATCGGTGTATTTGCTTTTAAACCCATATATATTTATATGGGTTATATATATTTATATATATAAGAAAAAAATGAATAAAATGAGCTGATCGTTTGTAACTTTTTTAAAACTTCATTTATGCCAAAATAAAAGGAAGTTAATTCTCTATAAAATATTACCTGAAAAGTACATGGATTACTTAGTCAGAGTAGTAAGAATAATCAGTCGTAATTGTTATTTTAAAATAGTAATTAAAAAAATAAGAGGTAAGAATAGCGTAAATCACAACCTACGGTGTATACAGGGATTTGAAAATCGGAAATTCATTTTGTTAAAAAAGCGTTTCATGTTTGAATTAGGTCCGCATCAATTTAGCATCGTATCAAACAAGAAAATATTATATTAAACCATTCGCATTATTTAAACTTATTTAGTATATTTAATATATATATATATATATATATATATATATATATATATATGTGTGTGTGTGTGTGTGTGTGTGTATTCTTGATCTTCTACTCGGTTGTAATGATACATTTTAAAGAATAAAATTTAAATGACTTTAACCGAGATAAAATATTAAATTTTAATGTTTATATTTATATTTATATTTATATATTATATAATTAAAATATTATATATATATATATATATATATATATATATATATATATATACAGGGTGTTCGGGATAAATTTGACATATTTATAATTAATTATATTTTTCCGTAAGTTACATGTATTAACACACACTTCTCTTCATTTAAAAGTTTGGACCCTTCTTCATTCATATACAAGATGTCAGAAAGGATGGATAGCTGGAACCCACCTGAATCATGGAAGAGAATAACTTGTATCATGATGATTCGTGCCCGCCATCAAAATAAGGATATTACGACTGCTGCCCAATGCTCCCTGAATACAGTAAAAACAATCAGGCATGAACTAGAGACTTGCAATGGTGACTACGAGGATGTAGCAAGAAGAAAGATCCCTAGCAGACGATCTGATTGCGTTCGTACAGCAGAATTCCTCGCAAATCTGCAGGAACAGGTGTTGAAGAACCCTGGCATTGGAATTCGGGCTTTGTTCGTGGAGTTGCTAACTGTAGTCAAGCCCTGGATAACAAGGGTAGCCAATGGTAGGCCGTATGTATGGCAGCAGGATTCGGCCCCTTGCCACACCTCTGGGAAAAGTCAAAAATGGTTGTCTGAAAATTTCTACGACTTCACCAGTCCAAATGTTTGGCCTCCAAACTCCCCAGACCTTAACCCCATGGATTATTTTGTATGGGGCGCAGTTGAAAAAGACACCAATCGCACTTCCAGTAATACAAAAGCCCAGTTAATGGATAAAATTAAAACAGTTTTTGCGGCCCTTCCCAGGGAGACTGTAGCATCAGCTTGTTCGAGGTTCCGAAGCAGAATTGAAGCTGTGATCGATGCTAATGGTGGTTATTTTGAGTAAATCTTGTTGATAGTATTGTAATTAACTCTGCCTGTAATGTTTTTTTGTCAATTCATTAAATTTAATAGATACAAAGAAGATTTTCTTTTTCCTTACGAAACTGTCAAATTTATCCCGAACACCCTGTATATATATATATATATATATATATATATATAGAGAGAGAGAGAGAGAGAGAGAGAGAGAGAGAGAGAGAGAGAGAGAGACAGACAGAAATATCAACATGAGATAACTGATACTAGCTAAAAAAAAAAGAAATTAAATACACACACACGTGTGTGTGTGTGTGTGTGTGTGTGTGTGTGTGTGTGTGTGTGTGTGTGTGTGTGTGTGTGTGTGTGTGTGTGTGTGTGTGTGTGTGTGTGTGTGTGTGTGTGTGTGTGTGTGTGTGTGTGTGTGTGTGTGTGACGGCCTACTTTTAGAATTTTGATATTCCAATCCTTCCTCTTCTGTCAAAAAGTCCAATATATAATATAATGGACTTCCTTCCTACTGGTTAGCCAATCTAATACACAGGATATTTCTTGCAGAAACTCAAGTTTTTCATCCCACAAATCAGGCAAACCGACCAGAAGAAGGCACGCTATTAACAAACATAATACAATGACCCACACAGTTTTACTTTCTTCAGCTGTAATTGAAAATAACCAGCGTAATGCTCCCTACTGTAAGACAATATGAACTTATTCCGGAAGCGTTATGCAATGTGTTGTTTAACAGGAACCTAATTATTCCCAATATTTAGCCAGATTCTATAATCCGATGTGCACCTCAACCTGGTGAATGGGCAAACTTACTGAAAAACGAAACATACCTGAGGAGTTGCAAGTCCCCCTGGGAGAGAGAGAGAGAGAGAGAGAGAGAGAGAGAGAGAGATTCCCATGGCGGATAGGCAACGATCCTCAAATCCTACATGCACCGTAAAAACAGAAGGTAAATAGCAAAATACGTCTAAGAAAACTAATTTAAGCCTTACGAACATAGGCTTAAATTAATAAGACACAGTGCCGAAAAATGCGACACTTATGTCATAAAGCATCTGAATGGTAACTGCAGAATAGCACATGGGTACTTCAAATGCAGTTAACAAAATGACGAAGCCAGTTATATAACAGAGGCGTAGCTAGAGGGGGCGGAGAAGGAGGTCCGCTCAAGGCGGCACTTTGAATCTTTTTGAACTTTTGCAGTTAATTCTAAAATACAGTCTCGAGAACTCATTTCCAAATATTGTTTTTCTAAATAAAATATCATCGACAATTTTGCTAACAGAAAAGCAAGAAAAATAATATTTTAGAATTTTTGAATTAAAGTTTTACTTCAAAAATAAACACATTTATTTCCCTATACGTCATTTTGACTTTTTGTAGAATTTTTGGTTTGTATTGAGAGGGGCGGCAAACTCGGAGATCACCCCAGGCGGCAAAAGCTCTAGCTACACCACTGGTTATATATGTCAGAAGATGCTTCCACTTTAATTGATTTACATAAAACAGGAGCATGGAATGTAATAAGCATGCATAAAAAACTGGAATTAGTAAAGAAAGAAACGAGAACTTAGCTGAATATTTCAGGCATAAACTTGAACCCAAATGAACAGAATGGGTCATTTTGAAAATGAGGAATTTAAGATTGGTTATTATTCTGGAAACGAAAGTTTTACGATAAATGGAATGGTATGCATGGTAAGAATGGAAAATTCTGAGCGAATATTACAGCTTTGTGAAGCAGCCATTGAGGGCATTTAAAAGACATTATTTATTGTAGGAAATGTAACAATAAAATTCTATTATAATGAAATAAATTTTGTCATATTAAGTTTTATTTTCATTAAATATTTCCCTAGCCTTTAAGGCTCATGATCTTAAATCAGCGTCAATAAATGAGCGCGCGACCGATTAATTTCTTTTAAGCTAGTATCAATTAGTTTCTGGAAATATCTAAAGATATATTCAAATATTCGTTTAAATAATGTGAATGTTTTGATATTTTCTCGTTTGATACTATGAACAGGAGTTCATTCCTGCACAGAGTGGATTTCGTAACCATTATTTTAGGTAAATATTATGTAATATGTAAATATGTGTGTGCTGGTCTGGCTGGCTGATCGAGAGGATGACAATCAATCACTGCAATCAATAGTCTGCAGGTTTAAATCCTACTGTGGACATGAATGTTTGTGAAGGTCATTAGATAGCAGATGCATTTCATCGCCTAGTTTGAGACGACCAGGTAATAGTGTAACCCTAAACTCACTCAAACTACTAACGTACTAGAGATTTATAACGTTTCGCATTGGGATTCAGATAATAAATAAATAACGGTAAAATAAAATCATTCTCTCGTGTTTAAAATTCACTCACGGTCTTATATGCCGGCTTCCTCCTTAGAATAATTCTTTACTGCTGTTAGAACGCTTCTCACTTGAAGTTTTTATCGTAATTTTATCAACCTCACGTACTTGATACTATTAAATATTCTGCTCTGTTCAATACGTCAATAAGTTGTCGTCTGCTAAACAACCACTACGTCAAACCACGCGTTAAATCTCGAGATTGATTATAACAACGAGAATAGCAAATATGCGAAATTGAACAGAGAAATAAAACAATATTTATAATTCCTTGGGAAATATCCTATAAAGAGATAAGCGGCGTATTATTTGGGAAGTGAGTTTTAAATTAATTAGCAATTTTATTATTAATCACATAAATAAATACTGCATAATAAAGCGATAACAGTTAAAAGAGCTACTTATTGCTGGCTATTCATTTACTAAATGCCTGAATAGATTTATTATTCAAACAATTTATGCAAACAGGTAAATTGGAGGAAGCGAAACTCTCTCTCTCTCTCTCTCTCTCTCTCGTTATGTTTGCATATTGAAATTCCTTCCTAAAAGCTGCGCCCTGTTGATTAATTTAAATTATTGATTTCGTCTGTTTCATTTTCATATGCCCCAAGGGTCGGCCGTGACGGTCAAACGCGTGACCTTTATTGTAGGAATGGAGCGATGTAAACAACTGTAAAACAGATCGCACACAAGAGAACACAACTGCACGAGAGAGAGAGGTAGGGGATTGGGGGGGGGGGGGAGCTAGTAAAAAGAAAAAAAGTTATGCAATCAGTTAAAAGTTGAAGCCGTTGCTTGGCAATGGGCACGAAATGGCAGTATAAATCACAGAGATTGGGGAAGCTGCACATCACGGTGAACAACAAAGACTGGCTAGAGGAGAAAATTCTCTACATGCTTCGTTGGAACTGCGGATAGCTTCCGCTTGAATAGCGCAATACGTAAGGAGAGGCAATCCAGACATGAAAACTATAATGGAGATTATTATCATTATGCGTTCTCCTTCTTACCACTGAGCTTAGTAGAGTTGCCATAACAACCGCACTGTTAGGTATCACATCGTAATCAATATTAATAAGTTGTCACTTTAAAGGCAAATGTGTGTTACGTAAGAGTGATAAATATCCCGCATTACTATCGCTGTGGACTGAGAACATTTCGTGATTCGTCTCAAATAGGCCAGCTAGGCAACAGATTTAAATTTCACTTCTGTGCACACAAAGTGCTATAGAGAAGGCTGAATAGTGTGGTTAGGTAGCGGCATCGAAATGCAACTACTAAATAAGAACAAGTATAAAAACAAATATGAATATCATCTTACGAAAGTTACTAAATGTTACATTTGATTCGAGTTCGCCCAATCGGAGCGTAATAATTATTTTGTATCTTTTCAAAATGTTCTGCTTTATTTTGCTTCTTTAATCCGAAATTGAAATGTCTAGACAAAATTTTATTAGGCCTCACAATTCAAAATTTTAGTAAGAATTAAAAATGCCAATAATAAACTAGAAGCAGCAGTTTGAATTATGTACAGAAAAAAAAAAAAAAAAGAATGCGAAATATGTAACATATACCTGTAAGATTACCAAATAAAAATACACGAATGTAAGCAGAACATTAAATTAATTTGCTATTAACTAGCTTATTATTGGCATAGTTCGCATGTCATTACAAGGAAAGAGGACGTTCCATATTTGGCAGTGCATACGGCGTGTGATGTCCGCGCGGTTAGCCTAGTGGCTTTGCGCTTTGCAACCATATGCCTGGGGAAGGAGTGTCCTAGGTTCGATTCTCGTCCGAACCCTGCTGCCCACGCCTGGTCTTGGGCGTGGGCAGCAGGGTTTTTTTCCACTTGTTTATCTGGGGTTTTTCATCCCGCAAGCAGGCAAACCGACCCCGTGAACACACAGGGATACAGTCAAGAATGCTACGAAGCATAGGAGTGACCATTCTATCCTCGTATTTCCAAGCATGCTTGGAAGGTTGTAGGCCTTAAAGGCCTGTTAAAGTCATTGGGATAGGGGGATACGGGTTGTGGTAGTATTATTTCCAGAAAAATCCACCTCACACACTGACTGCTCTATAATAAAAAAAAGTACGACTGGAATTGGATAAGCATTCGTCTTGGAAGCATAGTTTAGGAAGATGTCGCATTTAGATAAAAGGATCACCAGTGATATAGGGTATTCCTTTCCGCTCCCCAAAGATCATGGTATGGTACGATTTCTCATCAATTTTCATCAGTCCTTTTGTATGAAGAAAATCATCTCGAGGACCCCTCATGTGTTCCATTACAAGACGATCGCTGTCATTTCTGAACTGAAACAGCAGAGGTCGAAGCCTTAAGATCACTGGAAGAAAGACGATGCAGTTACGCCTATCGTTCACTCAGTTTACCACCCATTGCAACAACATCAACCCATCAAAGGAGTGACTAGTCGTTTCTTTCCAACAGCACGACCACCCTGATTATCTGATCTCACTCACCTCTTGTAATATTTGATTATGGGAATCGTAAAACACTGGAAGCACAGAATCATATGATATGTGGAAAATATTACGGCGATATGCTCTGTTCCCTCTCAAAACATAATATAGGAGCTCACTTTTAGTAATTTCGAAACCATGGAATGCAAATGTTCCATAAACCAATAATAAAATTACAGATCGTCACTAAATTATGTAAAGCTGTTTTCCAGGTTTCATATTTTCTTTTATTTAATATATTTTTTTATAATAAAATAATCTGAATCAAATGCGTATTAGATATTTTAATTCTATCACTAATCGATAATCTCGATGTTGATCGTTTTATCTGGTGTTTTTACATCACTATATACCCACGTGTTTTTCAAATATTAGATGTGTCAAAGCAGCGTTCTTATACTGTTTTGTTCCAACGCGCATGCTCCGGGAGCTCACTAGGAACGTGAGCGCGCGATTAGTGTTGTTCGTTTGTTCAGCTATCGAGGTGGTGTCGCTGCTGTTGCTCACCAAATTACTAGATACGCATTGTGATGCAGCCCTCGGATAAATTTTTTTTGTAATGCGACCCTCGGATTACCTACGATTGGACAGCACTGGTCTAGTGCATTGGTTCCCAATCGGTAGTACGCGTACCCCAGGGGGTACGTGCTGGGCCGTTCAGGGGTGCACGAAAAAAATAATCAGTAATGGCGGAAAAACAAGTATGGTAAACAAAATGCAAAACGTTAGTTATGGAACAATAAATGTTAAGTTTGAATCACCGCTAATGGATATTATTATACATATTATTAATAATAATAAATCCAAAGTTTGTTAAATACTTGATCGTCATTGTCAATATTTAACATGAAGCTCTACTTATTTCTGTGCTACGCATATTGTAAAATTAAATCTGTGGTTTGTACTTTTAGGGTAGTAATTTTCCTTTCCCAACTCATGACCTCATTTCCACTATTTCACATTAAGATAGGCACTGAACAAAAGTGTCAAAACAGCTATTTTAAAAACAAGGGGTACAATTTACATAAATGAATTTAAAGGGGATACGCAAGTGGAAAAAGGTTGGGAACCACTGGTCTAGTGAATACAGTGTATGAAACAATGAGATCATTGTATGCTCATAGTTCATGATATTTCTCAATTTTAACCTTGCTGACTTCGTTCCACATTTTAATCTTCTTGAGTAATAATCATCACGAGAGCCTCCGTAGCTATAGTCAGTATAGACCCTTTGGTCGGAAATACCTGCGTTCCATTCCCGTCCATGACTTGAGAAATCTTTATCTGGTCTTCTTTAGTCAGTCTCCTACGGAGGTAGGGTTTTTTTTTTTTTTTTTTTTTTTTGTTCACCCGGAAACTTGGGGTTTTCGTCCCTCAGAACAGGTAAACCGACTCGTGAACATCACGGACTTACAATATGTGGAAGAGATAGGATCCTCACCACATGTTGTAACGCCCGTAGTTAGCCATGAATCACATCATGGAAGTCAACCTCCTAGATAGGAGATGGCACTTGAATGAGAAATAATTATCGTCATCAGGACCAGCGCTAGGTCTTTTTGTCCCAAACAAAATTTTAACTCCCCCCCCTTTTTTTTTTGACGACTTTTGTTTATTGTTTTCTGTAATTGGTGGAATATCGCCTTTGTAAATGTGTCGTCTCAGGTATGCTTGCTTCGCTGGTCGGCTGACCATCATTACTTTATCTCTTCTTGAAGTCATAGGGTCGATTTTAAATTCATATCGCTGTTAAAAGCTTGTCCATAGATGGCCGCACAAGGGTAAAAGGAATATAAATAGGAGACACAAGAGTATCTTAAACACCACTGTAACCCAGGAGGAGTGTTATAGTAAGGTGCGACAATACCACTTATATATCTCTGTATTATATTTTCGTATTAATGGAGGTTGAGTACTAACTAGCTCATCTGGAACAGATTAAACTTGATTAATTTACATCTGCAAAGGAGAACGATTAACGCCTTACGTACGTTTCTGCTCAGCAAATCAAGTTCTAAAGCAAAGAGAAACCAAATAGTCTAGTAAGCAAATATTTCAGCAAATGCGTTCTTGCTGGTAGAGTGGATAACGCCTCTGTTCTCCATTACTTGTCGGACGGACACACACACACACACACACACACACACACACACACACACACAATGTGTTTCTGTGGGTGGTTCTAAAAACGACATGAAAATTAATGACGAAATTGAGAAAAATATATTCAACATCTTATTCAACGCTAATGACGATACCATCGAAAATGGATCCGTTATTGTTCGAAGCGATGTCACTAGACGCACGGAAGAAGGATTGGCGAAAATGGACAGCTGTGTGCTACTGTATCGCGAACTGTGGCTTAACTGGCGCGCGCGCGGGGGAGGGGGGATATGGAGCGGTAGCACTGGGATACCACAATCCCAAGGATGACAAAATAGGCTTTCGGGAAAAAAAAAAAAAAAATTCTCGTTTGCTTGCCATCAGCTTAGAGGCGAGGAAAGCTAAGCTAAAAACAGCTTTTGATAACATTGTCTGTAGTATGAAATATTTAATAAATCCTATTATATAACAGTCAGTCACTCTGAATGAGTGCACCCGAGAGCTAAAAAGGACCCACTGAAAGGGTAAATGGATGCTTATTGATTTTTAGTATCAGGATTTTTTTATTTACGAATACTGTGATGATTCTCCGTATCTAGACGACGCTTTTTTGTTGAAAAGACTTAGGTTCGAATTTCGTTTAGAACGCTAACAACCTTTATAAAGGGTTTTCAAGTGAATGTGAGTTAGCCAGCCTCATGCGGGCGGCAGGGTTTTTCATCCCACAAAACAAACTGCTGTAAATAACTTTTCATTTCATCGTTATTTTCTGTTTCAGAAGCTATACATTAAATTCTTCTAGAGAAGATTTTGATGTAGCCTTTAGCAAAGCTAACTGGCATTTGTGTTGTCGTGTCTAGTCATAAACTGGTACTCTGAATCAATAAAACGGGCAACAGAATTCTGGGAGGGAGGAGGTTTAAGTAATGGAATAGCCGTCACTTACCTGACGTAAATTTGATCTAAAACACGTTTGATACATCACGTAGCAATATCTCACGAGATAGTCCGTTATGATTAACGATAGCTTCCTGGTGATCATAGAAGATCCAGCATAAGCTTATTTTCGAAGAATCTCGTTACCGATTTCGCTGGATAATTTGTGCAACACCGTTTATATCTACGAATGTTTTTTTCTTTTTTTTTTTTAAACTGTTTTCTGTTATTACCATTTTTGAATTTTGAATTTGAACAAGCCTCACTTAGCAAGTTAACTCAACGCCTCTTTTTTTTTTTTTTTTTCACCACTTTGAAAATTAGTTTTCAAAGAGATTTGGATAGCACTGGTTATTCTGACACATGTTATTTATGATAAGGCAACAAATGAGGTAAATGACATATCTAGAATAATATTTCTGTATGAGTGGTTGTCTGGAAGATAGAGTGCCTTCATCCAGATGTTTTCTTCTTCGTACGAAGAACTATATTTTATATGGTGATAATTAGTTGTAAAGGTGGCAATTTCAGCGAGAAACAGAGAAATCCATTTAGTTCTACTGGTTTGTTTATCGTTGTAGTTGTACTCTTGATCAAATCTGTGCGACATTCTTTTCTTATAAGTACTATCTTTTCTGTGCCTTTCATTTATTTTTTCAAGAAGAATTTTAAGAAGAATCAACCACGATAACGTTTTAAAATGCTGAAGTAAAAAAAAAAATTTTTTTTTAAATAAAAGAAAATAAAGAAAAAAGAAACAAGAAAAAAGAAACTTTTAAGTTTGTTTTCATTTCTAAGACTGAATTAAAATATCGTTCTTCGGAATAAAATCGACATTATACAGATGACGGTTACTATAACGATCACAAGATATCTAATTTTCACAGCTTTGAGGATATTGGCTATTAAAAGAAATATTTTACGACTGTTTCGCAAACTGGCGTGTAATCGAAGAATAAACATTTGTATAGCAAATGGCCTTTATGTATTCTGTATTCTGTCAACAAACGTACAACTGAAAGCAATATTAGAATCCATTAGCAAAGCTACGTGAAATTAAACTCGAGAAATGCTGTCTGAAAGATAAATATCTCGTTATAATGGTAGAATGAGCCTCGCAGCTAATTGCAAGCATGCTTCAACCACAGGAGAGCTCTGCGGATGACCATTACCCAATGACTATCTAATGACTCGGGCTAATGATAAGTTATTATTCAGCGAGTGTTTATGCAAAATCGGTTTACGATTTTCGAAAATAAAAAATTCAATATTCGAAGAGAGAATTTAAACTCAGCATCGCAGATACAATACTAAGTGATAGTAACAAAAGAACCAAATGTTAATGTTGTGATTGATGGAATTATTTTTCTCAGGTTACAGGGAAGATGAATTTTCGTTTATAAGCACGCAGTTGTTTCCAAAATTAAATAGAGATGCATTTAAATGTGAATGGATCTGCTGAGCACTGTGAAGTTTAGTTTACTACTTCATATATCAAGACATGAGTAGTAGAGTAGCTTAATTTACATGCATTTATTTGTATTACGCTACAATTAATGCCTGCCTGCAACGGCTAGGATATAGGTTAATGTGTATATTATCATAAGCAGTTAAACAATAAAAAATAAGTAAACTAAGTAAAGTGCATTTTGTGACACGTACAAAATGTTATTTCTGCTTCTTTTTTTTTTTTAAGCGTGAATTACTGGAATTTTTTGTTCACTAGAGTAACTCTCTCACAATCATAAATTTCACAGATAAGTGCTCTGACAATAACAAAAATCTGTTCGCAAGAAATTGAAACTGATGACACTTTAATGGCGTATACAATAAAGACAAAAAAGAATGGTTTAATACGTTCTCATTGGACTGACACCACTCGATTTCTAATGGGTTAAAGATTGCGTCTAATTCTATTTGATGAGTCTTTGAACTGCCTAGAGGTGTTATGTAATAATAATAATAAGAAGAAAGATGTATTATTATCTTTGGTTCCGATGCATACCGTTCATAATATGCATTGGAACCAAAGATAATACATATTACGAACACATATGCATACTGTTCACAATAATGTTATAAAAAAGCACGTACAATGGTTATAAAAATAATTATTAAAAATACAACAAATAATATTCACATATCACATTATTTTCATCGAGCGAGTAGAACTACTAGCTCGCATCTATTTTAGTATGAGCATCCGTTAGGTTAAGATATGCAAGAGACTTACAAGATAATCGTGTCAAGCGGTTCTGCTGGAAGTGAAGCAAGCAAAATAGAAATGACTATGCAAAAAATATTGTCCTTTTAGTTTTGTCCATTTTTGTTTATTTTAATTTTATCCGAATTCTATATGGATTCGCTGTCCTGTGAGAATCAAGTTTGGGATTATGTTAATCAAACGATTAGCGATTCTTTAGCTGAGATCCATCCTGTGTGGGACAGCACATAGGGGATCTCATATCTGTACCTTAGACTGCTGAATTCTTTGTTAAAAAATACACCAATTAAAAGTTTGGGAACAGCAACTGTTTAAAATGACTCTTTCACATCATTGAGTATTTAGAAAAGTTTTTCGATCTTTTCCTCCTGCTGTTATTGAATATGTAAGACGCTATCAAAGTCTATGCACTATTTTTTTTCGTCTGAAACACCATCTGTATAGAAATATTTAACTAGGCAGACTCCGTTAAGAACGATCCCGTGTCTCATATAAGGAAAAGGGAGGCAATAAATATATACGGATAATGAATTATCAACACGCATGTGAATTTTGAAATACCATATGGTAAATCAATATGGTTAGCAGAGTGGATAGCGTCTCGACTCTTCAGCCTATACGTTATAGGTTCGAATTTTACTATAACATGGGCATTTGTCTTTAGGTGGTAGATGAATTACCCCAGCAGGTGGTAAAAAAAAAAAAAAAAAAAAAAAAAATCTGAACTGCATTTTGAATTTTGAGTAATTACTCAAAATTACAATGTTGATAACCCGTAATGCTAATAATCATAAGACTGTTTCAAACCCATTTTTAATCCTATAAATTAAATAAGTAAGAAAATACAAAAAGGTTTTCATTGGATTTTCACTGTTTTTAGAGAAAAAGCAACAGTGATCATTATATTTGTGTATTCTAAAGATCGAGTTGCCTGTTTCGGGGAATAAAAATTGAAACTTTTCTGGTCGGAAAAAACCTTCATTCTGATAATGAAAATCACTGTTGAAAGTCTTGCGTTCATTGAAAAGATTCAAATTTAGGCTATCGTGTATTAATTCCTGCATCCAGATCATAGCATTGAAAAATAATCCATCTCCTCTCCCGCCCTCAGTAAACATACCGATGTGTGACATTATCATTAACCCTGATGATCTTGTAAGTGCAACTTACAAACTTGAGATTAAGTTCTTTTACATGAAAGCGCTTTAAAAGCATACGGCTTAACATATTTCCGTACTAATCCGCAATGCGTTTCGCAACTTCTCGTGTGTCAGATTAATTAAAAAGAAAAGAAGAATTTATTTCTTTCAATCAAACAGCGGTTGGCGATATTTTTTTAAATCACTTGCTGAATTTATATTCTGAAAAATTAAAATTTTCTAAGAAAAATGCATCGATCGTAACAATATCATTCTAGTTATACCTATCCCCCCCCTCTCCTAATGTATCAATGAATATCACACGCTCTCGAACAACCCGCAGTTCTAAGTCTGACATTATCGAAGGATAATCCCTTATTCGCTTCTACATCCACTTTATTCGTATTATATGCAATGCCTCCATTCTGCATAACTCACTTCAGCGAGTAGCTAAATAAAACTAAATCAAATGAACTTTGGGGAATATGGAAACGTCTGCTTTGAACTAATAAAAAAAAAAAAAAGATCAAGTGTCGGTGATGAGTGAGAGCCATTGATCGTTATAACTGGCAATGATCCAATGGCTCGCAGAATGTTACAAAGATGCTTTCATTCTATCTGTCAACGAAGCACGTTTCAGAAACCATTTATTCCGAGCCACCTCTCAAAATCACTTGTCGTATAACAAATCACACTAGGACATCGATTGCCAGCCAGTCCGTAGTCATCTAACGATTTCACTAGGCCCACCAGCTGCTCCTTTATATGCGTAGCGTTGCCAGTCATCCATTCAAAGACCAGAGATATGCCGAATTTGTAACACTGCGCCGAAAACTGCAGTATGTTGAATGCGCCGGTTGTCTCGGCTAGGGTTGCCATCGGCGTTGTATGTGATGGTTAACAGAGCTTTACAATTATTTCAAGACTCTCGGTAATCTTAACCTAAACTATAATTAGAAGAAAACGTTACTCGATCCAGTACAAATTAGTACAATAATAGCTTAAGACAAGGGAAAACAATAACGTAGATAAAGTGATTTCTGCGCGCGCGCACGCACGCACGCACACACACACACACACACACACACACACACACACACACACACACACACACACACACACACACACACACACACACACACACCTACTTGTACTGTATCTATTTATAGAAATACTTTAAACTTATAGTGTTATTATTTAAATGTTTAATAACTTTAAATAGTTCATGTGATTAATGTACTAAGAATGAAAGCCATCGGACTATACACGGTTACGAGTTTTGTTACCATAGCTACTAAAAATTGGCACGGTTTTCTTCATAAAAAAAAAAAGGAAAAAAAAAAGACTGTCCTGATTTCGCACAATATACAAGTGTATAAGAAGAGCGAGCAACTAGACGGCTCCAAATTCTTTTGTTCTCTTTTTTATTAGTATTCTATTGGTGTATTTTGGGCAGTTTTAGTAATGGAGAAGGAAGGGAATTTTTACAGTTATACATTTAAATTTTAAATTAATATAAATTAAATTACTTGTCTGATTAATTTTTTTTTTTTTTTGCTTGATAGCAAGTTCCATTGGCATTTTCATATTACCAAAAATGATTTTAATGCTGAAAATCAATCAAGAGATCGATCATAATTGCAACTAATAACGAAACCAAAAGCTGAATACAATGTGTTGAGTAAAAGGAATTTAGCTATAATTCCTTTTCCGTCAGCTATAATTTCGTTTTTCTGTTTAAAAATTCGCTAAACCTGACTTTTACTTGAGGGAAGCACCTGAAAATGTGTGCATATATATTATAGTAGAAAAATTACACTTAATAAAATTATACTGAAGAGTTGTGGGCAACAATCTCAAGCAGTTACCTTGGGAGAATGTTTGTCATTCAGTTGTTCCTTACTATAAAATAGGAGCAATTACGTGCAAAAACATCAACCAAATAAAAATCTTTTCTTGAGTAGTGCAATGAGCGTTAAAAAAAAAAAATCTGTACAGCTTTTTGATATACTTTGTATTATCATTGTGCACATTAATATATATGAAATATATACGATGAAAGTGGTTTGTTAGCTTCTAAAATATGTCAAATGACTCCAGTGAAATGTCACTGCTAATAAATTTAAATGGGGAACTATTTTGCGAATTAATCAGACACTAGGTTAATTCGCAGAATGTTCTCTTTGGTATTAAAGTTTATCAAATGCAGGTATAAGAAAATCTATTGATTTTCTTATACCTGCTATTTATTGTATCGAAATGGTATTTACTATCAACAGCGAGTATGTGTGAATCCTACTGTTGAGGGGGTCTCATTACTGGAGTTAATCCTGAAAATCGCCGATGTTAAAAAGGAAGCGTATGCAGGAAAAAGGAAAAAAAAAAAAAAAAAAAGAGTCGTATATCAAATTACACCGTTCTTTTCTCTCTTAGGCTTTATGTATTCTCCACCCTATCTCTATTCAACCTAACAGTTTTCAGTCTGCACGCACACTTTCATCCTGATCACTTTCATTGTTCATCCCGTATTTTAGTAGAAGATCATGAACACCTGTTTCCACCTTCGTTGTTAAACTTCAGTCTCAGGAACGTGCACTTCCGTTGATCTGCGGTTCTTTAGTTGCACGAACAGAAATTTCTATTATTTTGCTAGCAGCCGATTTGAAAGGGGCTATTGTCTGTCTCGAGAAACGACTCGTGGAAAGAATTCATCCGGAAATTACTGTCACAATGTTAAAATGCGACAACGACGCCCTTGCAATAATAGTGGTTGTATCAGAGAAAGCGAGCAAAATAAAAATGAAAAAAAAAAAAAAAAAAAAGAAGAGGCTGTGGATTGGAGAAGAAGAGTATGACTTAAAAGTTAAGATAAAAGACATAAGGCTGAAAGAGCATTGAAAGTGATCACACGGAGACAAACATAAACTTGTGTGTGTGTGGGTGTGGGTGTGGAGGGGGGGGGGACAAGCTGAGGGTCGACTCGTGCATAGGCACTGCTGAATTGCAACACCCCCAATTTTTCTCAATATATAAATATATTTATTATTTTATTTATATTTGCTCGTAATATTTAATTTTATCATCAACAATCCTATACAATTCTCTTATTTTGTATAAAAATAATAAAAATCCATCTTGTAGCACTTAGGAGGGCGAAGGACGCTAGCAGCACTGTGTTTACTACAGTGCCATATTGCTATGCGCGCAAGCACATGCACGTCATAGTGAGATGCGAGCTATTGGCGTAATGCGACACTGTCCGTCGCGCAGTTCCACTGTTGTTTATATTCACTTTGCGCCAGTAGTACATTGTTCGTAGTGCTCATCGACGATAAACTATAACAAATGTCATGTCTTTAATTGTAATGTCCAAATATTTAAAGAGACGGACATGATAAGTTATCATGTTTACTCCGTCTCTTTAAATATTTGGACATTACAATTAAAGACATAACACCTGTTATAGGAACATTATTTAGGGTTATGATAATGGATTTCATTTTTAAGTAATTTTGAATTATACTAAACTGTATAATTTAATCGATAATAAACAATTTTTTCATGTTTAATTTTTTTTTAAAATTTTTACCATCATTTTGATATTTTGTCCAAACACGTATACACTGTAAGTAGTATGGGAGGCACTTCTGACAAGATCAAGATCAAGATAAGATAAGGAATCGTGACGTGATTGGTTGATGACGTCATTGTGTGCATGGCTTCATGGGTGTGGGATGTTTGGAATTTCCGTATGGGCAAGTGTGTCACTGGCTTCAGTTGGTGTGTTTTGGTTCGCGTATGGGATTATGGGTGATGGTAGAGATAAGGATTCGTGTTGTGATTGGTGGTGGCATTCTGATAACATGAAGATCAAGATAAGATAAGGAATGGTGACGTGGGTGTGTGTTGTTTTCAGATGTAGATAGTGACGTCATTTGTTATTTGTAAATAAATGTCGTCATTTGTTATTTGTAAATAAGTGACGTTGTTGTTTTGAATGGAAAGGATGATATTAGTGGATAAGAAATCGTGTCGTGATTGGTGGGACACTTTAAACCAGATCAAGATCAAGATAAGATAAGGAAACGTGACGTGAATATTTGTTGTTAGTTGTAAATAAGTGACGTTATTGTTTTGAATGGGAAGATGATTTTAGTGGTTAAGTAATCGTCTCGTGATTGGTGGGACACTTCTGACAAGATCAAGATCACATTAGGATTCGTGACGTGAATGTTTGTTGTTATTGAGTTTGGAATGATAATTTAATTTAACTATATTCTATGTCACACAAACATACAGTTTTTTTTCTTCTATAGATGGTTGTACTAATTTTCCAATACATTTTGGGTATTTCTTTCCTGTTAAAGTGTGGGAATTCTTAGAGAAAGTCGTGATGGCTCTCGTGTTTCGAGTTTTTCTGAATAATTAATTATATACTTAAAAAACCTGTCCTTAAACACACATACACACACACACATATTAGATATAAAAAATCACTAATGTATCCATGTTGATACTCTAATATATACCCTATGATTATTCTTATGGGAAAAAAACTATTCAGTATTAGAATTACGCTTACCAAAAACATACGAGCAGTTGTTATGTTTAAGTTAAAAAAGTACTTACAGTTTTCCAGATGACTCTTCGAAATACGAATATTCCAAAATAGTTGAATTTATATCCACAACACAAACACAAAAACCACAAAGAATGAAATTTCTGTAAATACTGTAACCTGAACTAGTTACTTCGTCCTTTTCATTACAGACCGTAGATGCTGGGCTTTCGTCATTTGCAATATCCCCGAGCGAGCGGTTTTCTTCAAAGGGGATGACATGAGTCACATCCGTAAACTGGGGTATTGTTCAAAAGGTATCATTTCCTCAAGTTTGGATATTTCTCAAATAATTTCATATGACTAAGGACTTAGTATCAAGATGTTTGAATAACACATATCCTAAAATTATTCATTCTTCGTTACCGTCGGGATTCATTGGTGTTGTTAATTAATGCTTACATTTAATTTTAATTTAGAGTAGTATCCGATTGGTTGGCTGTATTAATTCTTTCCCACTTGGGAAAGTCTATGCGCCGTTTTGTTTAGGGTAAGTGTTATTTCCGGTTTCGAATTCCGATTGCTGTTAGATTATGGAATTCAGACAAGTGAAATTTTTATTATTTTTTTTTTAATTGATTCGTTATTTTCTGTATTTTACTTTTACAGGTCATATTCTAACAGAATAACTGAGCAGAATTAATAAATATATAAAGTATATGAGACTTAGTTGAATATTTAATTTAGATTACTATCCGATTGGTTCGGTCTCTGTTTAATTCCTTCCCACAGTTGCTCATGCTATGTTTCCTAAGATTGGTGGGAAACTCTATGCGCCTTTTTGTTTAGGGTAAGTGTAATTTCCTGTTTCGAATTCCGAGTGCTGTTAAGGTATGGAATTCTGACAAGTGAAATTATTTATTTTTTTTTTTCAAATTGAATGGCTATTTTCTGTATTTTACTTTTAAAAATCAGTTTAATTACATATTCTAACAGAATAACAGAGCAAAATTAACGAATAAATAAAATGTGAATTTATTTTCCAACACTGTAGATTTCTCACTAAGTCGTATCTTAAAGATATATCTCTTATCCGGTCGCCAACTTGTTGTACCTAGGTGAAAAATAGTGTGTGTGTGTGTAGTAACGTGTTGGTTTAAAATATCTAATGGCTCTGTAAAATAACCAAATTCTAGCAGTATTGTAATTTCAGGTGAAATCTTCTGCACTAAAATTCTGGTTATTAAAATAATACTCGATTTTTTTTTTTTTTTTTTGCTTCCAAGAGTTGACAGTTTCTTGATATATTTGAGGGCTTGCATGAACAAATAAGACTTTTAACTCACTGAGTCAAAAAAAATAAATAAATAAAATAAAATAACAAAAATCTAGTTTGTGGTATTAAATTTTACAAGGAGAAAAAAAAAATGTTGTGGTCTTACTTAAATTTGTATTTTGACTGTTGTCCTCTCAGTCCGACTGTTTTTTTTTTTTTTCACAGTAGGGATATTTATATATTTTAACACAATTATTATATTAGATATTCTTTCCAACACAAATAAATAATTATGTATTCTTATTTCAAATAAATATTAGCTCAGAAAGAAAGAAAGAAAATTGTAAAGAAAAAAAAAAAGTTTACCTTCAATAACTATTTTGGAATCACAGCAAACAAGAAATTCATCACCTTTTCAAAGTTTTAAATTCCTACCATATTGTTTTCATCATTTGGTATCATTTAAATGAAGAACGGTTCTGGCTATAAGGTTTGTTAATGTTATTGATTTTTCTCTTCCATTGGCTGTAATTTTTTTTTTTTTTGATACATTCATGCTGATTCCTTATTATCTACACACTACGATACCTTTTTATTTTCTACAACAAACGTTTTTCGAGTTTAAGTAACGTGATTGGCTAAAATATCAGCTGTTTGTCTCTGTAAAATAACCAAATTCTAACAGTCGTATTGTTAGAATTTGGTACGACTGTTTTTCTAGTCTGGTGAAGGTATCTACTTCAGATGTAGTAACAAATTGTCACTTATCACTTCATTTTTACTTTATTCACAAAACTACAAATCCGTTATTTGGTATGGTCTCTGTTTTTAATTCCCCCATTACTAGAATGTACGGGTGGTAAAGTTTTGAAATAAGTTTCGACTCGCAAGAAAAATAAAATGTTTACATTCAAATAACTATTTATGATCACAGCAAGCAAGAAATTCATCAGCTTTTCAAAGTTTGGAAATTCATACCCATATTGTTTTCATCATTTGGTATCATTTAAATGAAGAACGGGTATGGGTATTAAGTTTGTTAATGATTTTGATTTTTCTCTTCCAAAGGCGATTATTATTTGATATATACATGTTGATTCATTTGTTATCTGCATGCTACGATATCATTTTTATTTTCTACAATAAACTTTTTTAGAGTTTAAGTAATGATAGACTAAAATATCAGTTGTCTCTCTGTAAATAACCAAATTCTAACAGTCGTATTGTTTGAATTTGGTACGATTGTTTTTCTAGTCTGGTGACGGTATCTACAGATGTAGTAACAAAATTGTCACTTTTCAGTTCATTTGTGCTTTATTCACCAAACTACAAATATGTGTTGTCAAGTTTTGAAAAAAAAAAAAAAAAGTTTCGACTGGCAGTGATATGTTTTTAAACTTTTATCATGTACAAATATCTTAAAAGAAAAGAAAAATGTACCTTCTTTTCTTTTTTACATCAAGATTTTTTAAGAGTTTGGTAACGTGATGAGTTAAAATATCTGCACTCTGTAAAATAACCAAATTTTTATCTTACTTTGTGTTGGGAAAGGTAAAATTTGTATTTGTGTTATCTGGAGAGTATAAACCTTTTTTCTATACTAAACTTTAAGAGTTTAAGTTATGTTTTGGGTAAAATTATCTGCTTTCTCTCTGTAAAATCACCAAATTCTAACAGGTAGGATTTTCGAGTATGCGAACGAAATGTTTACAGATAACTCAAAAAAAAAAAAAAATGTCAATAGGTAGCATTAGACAAATTTCTAAATACTTAATTACAGGATATCAGGTTTCCCATGGTCCTTGCATTAATTTCACATTAGTGATTTTTTACAATAATTAAACAGAATTGCATTAAGGTATAAAGTTATGGATTTTATTATCAAATTCTAAACTGAATAACTGAGTAAAAATTTCACTGTGGAAAACACAACAGCAACACACATCTTTGTTCATTTAAGTTTTACAAATGTTTATTTTATTTTGCTGAAATATTACTTACAACGAAAAAAAAAATCGAAACTTGTAATTACCTACAAATATTTCACAATATTTAGTTTACACTATTTTCCTGAAGAAAGAAAATTTCAAAGACTTTTGTGGTTCACTCATTATTTTACTTTACTGGACCTAAACACCACAACACAGCACAATACGATAGCTGCACAGGATGAACGAATTGCAGTAACTGAAAAGACACTCGACTCGATTGTTTTTCTTTATAGTACTGTTTACCTGACCCTTTAACCTGACCGTTCCTTCCAAATGAAACTTTCGCGCAGGTGACTCACAGACATGTTTTCGCATGCTGGTGGATTGATGTTGATGTGCGTTTATCTTACTTTGTGACATTATGGTACAAACTTTATCTCTGTGGCTCGAATTCATCCAAAGGAAGATGAGCGAGCTACCCATTTGTAGATATCTTTTAGTGATGTCACCTCAAAGTGATAACCAATGAGATGAACGATCTCGCCATTGCGGATGTCCGAAATTGTTTGGATGGAAAAAAAAAAAAATAGCATTATGTGTTGGGTGTGAAAGGGTAGTCAAGAGGTTGACAGTGGTCTTCCCTGCAAGGCTCCCCCACCCTCCATATCCTCCAGAAGATGTCTGCTTATCTAAGGGAGATGAGCTAGTTTGCCGTTGTCGGATTTCTTTTAGTCATGTCACTTCCAACTGATGCTAAATGCTCCCCCATCCCATACTCTAACCCATCATCCCTCTCTCCTCCAGCAGATGTCTGCTCAGGCTAGCGGAGATTAGCGAGATTATTATTCGCGGATATCTTTTAGTGATGTTACCTCCAACTGATACTGATAACTTTGGAGGAAAAAAAATAGCATCAGGTTGTGGAAGTGAAAAGATAGTCAAGAGGGTGACTGAGGTCTTCCCTGCAATACTCCCCTAACCCCCTTCTCCTCCAGAAAATGTCTGCTCAGCCTCGTGGAGATGAGCGAGCTCATCATTTGCGGATATCTTTTAGTGATGTCACCTCCAATTGATACTGATAACTTTTTTGGGGAAAAAAAATTTAAAAAACTGGTTTTTTATGATAACTTTTTAGGAAAAAAACGCGTTTTTTATGAAAAAAATTTAAAAAACTGGTTTTTTATGATAACTTTTTAGGAAAAAAACGCGTTTTTTATGAAAACTTTTTTGGAAAAAATAAAAAAAACGCGTTTTTTTTATTTTTTATTTTTTTATTTTTTAGGAAAAAAACGCGTTTTTTTTCCTAAAAAGTTATCATAAAAAACCAGTTTTTTAATGAATAATTTTAGGATATGTGTTATTCAAACATCTTGATACTAAGTCCTTAGTCATATGAAATTATTTGAGAAATATCCAAACTTGAGGAAATGATACCTTTTGAACAATACCCCAGTTTACGGATGTGACTCATGTCATCCCCTTTGAAGAAAACCGCTCGCTCGGGGATATTGCAAATGACGAAAGCCCAGCATCTACGGTCTGTAATGAAAAGGACGAAGTAACTAGTTCAGGTTACAGTATTTACAGAAATTTCATTCTTTGTGGTTTTTGTGTTTGTGTTGTGGATATAAATTCAACTATTTTGGAATATTCGTATTTCGAAGAGTCATCTGGAAAACTGTAAGTACTTTTTTAACTTAAACATAACAACTGCTCGTATGTTTTTGGTAAGCGTAATTCTAATACTGAATAGTTTTTTTCCCATAAGAATAATCATAGGGTATATATTAGAGTATCAACATGGATACATTAGTGATTTTTTATATCTAATATGTGTGTGTGTGTGTATGTGTGTTTAAGGACAGGTTTTTTAAGTATATAATTAATTATTCAGAAAAACTCGAAACACGAGAGCCATCACGACTTTCTCTAAGAATTCCCACACTTTAACAGGAAAGAAATACCCAAAATGTATTGGAAAATTAGTACAACCATCTATAGAAGAAAAAAAACTGTATGTTTGTGTGACATAGAATATAGTTAAATTAAATTATCATTCCAAACTCAATAACAACAAACATTCACGTCACGAATCCTAATGTGATCTTGATCTTGTCAGAAGTGTCCCACCAATCACGAGACGATTACTTAACCACTAAAATCATCCTTCCCATTCAAAACAATAACGTCACTTATTTACAACTAACAACAAATATTCACGTCACGTTTCCTTATCTTATCTTGATCTTGATCTGGTTTAAAGTGTCCCACCAATCACGACACGATTTCTTATCCACTAATATCATCCTTTCCATTCAAAACAACAACGTCACTTATTTACAAATAACAAATGACGACATTTATTTACAAATAACAAATGACGTCACTATCTACATCTGAAAACAACACACACCCACGTCACCATTCCTTATCTTATGTTGATCTTCATCTTGTCAGAATGCCACCACCAATCACAACACGAATCCTTATCTCTACCATCACCCATAATCCCATACGCGAACCAAAACACACCAACTGAAGCCAGTGACACACTTGCCCATACGGAAATTCCAAACATCCCACACCCATGAAGCCATGCACACAATGACGTCATCAACCAATCACGTCACGATTCCTTATCTTATCTTGATCTTGATCTTGTCAGAAGTGCCTCCCATACTACTACTGTACTTACAGTGCGTATGTATATTTCGGCGATTTCAAGCCACGAGCCGCCACTGAGTACAATGTCATATAACCAAAAAGTGTGTACTGCTACTTTTAGTATCATATAACAATTAATACTAAAAGTAGCAGCACTGTTTTTTATTTTTCCTTTCAGAATTCTCATATATACCAATCAACCATGATATCATACTGCAATGATTTAAAAACAAAGAAAAATAATTTTATTTAATTCGAAAAGAATGCCAGAATCCTGGTCATATTTCGTTTTAATTTTTTTAAAAACATCTAGGAAACATTATTCAAAATTAAAAATCTTTCCATTAAAACCGCACAAACGAAACGTTTTTTTTTTTTTCTTGTGAAAAGTGATTTTTTATTCAAGTAGCGCAAGCGTAAGAATCAACCAATGCCGGAAAAACCATTTACACGTGACGCATGTGGAAAAATATTGAGTCAGTAGCATGACTAGGAGAACGGCTGCTATGGAAAAGCTTTTATTGCAAATGCATTGCGTAAAAATATTTTCGACGTGAAATCCGAATGTATAGAAAGACTTCACAAAGGACAGAGACCAGAGACCCTTTCTAGTGTGACCTGTGATTGCACATTTTCACAGTCATCCCAGTGTTCACAAACAGGGATATTCACCTCGAAGTTTTACACCGATAACACCAGATGTCATTGTTGTCAACATCTATCTGTTAAATCGCCAGGAAAAGTATTTGAAAAATAGATTACAACAATTCGAATCATGTGCATAAGCTCTGCGCACTTATGCAGAATAAGAGTTTACAGTTTATCCCGAACTTTTGGAGTTGACAAAATTTACTTTTTCCATTTTTACGATGTCGACACTTTATTGAATTATTAAAACTGAATTTTCTCATGTTAGTATTTTCATTTGTCATTATCAAAAAGGGAAAGTGTGTGTGTGTGTGTGTGTGTGTGTGTGTGTGTGTGTGTGTGTGTGTGTGTGTGTGTGTGTGTGTGTACACAATGTCATCGGTCAAGATGATTTCACTAAGGAGTTTGAAATTGATGTACGCAATCCATATAGTTGTTACAATTGTTATTGCATAACTTTATAATTTACTGACACTTTAGATGGCGAATTAGGTGTCTATTGGATACCTAATGCGCAAGTGCAAAATTAAGTTTTTCTCCCACCTCAAAGACAACTCCAACAAATCATCGTTTCAGAACGTGATGGTTTGACATACATATCTACAAATATTTAATACATATCTACAAATAAATAATAACAAAAAAAAAGTATTTAACTGACAAAATACGTGGACAAAATATGACAACACTTCGAAAAGGAATGCCAAAATTCTTTGTCGTACTTATGATCAATCCCCCTCCACGTTTTTCGTTCCTTTCATGGCTGGTATTTTGAGAAATGTATTGCCAACATCTACTTTATATAAGCCGATCAACTTCTATGAGGCATTTATTTTGAATGGCATTCATTCTGCATCAAATCTTAAGCGGAAACAATTTTAAACTTCGAAACCTAATCTTCTAAACTGCATATAATCCCTACTTAGAGGGTGACTATATAATTTATCATCCAAACCGGAACGTTTCGAGAGTGACGTGTGGTTGGGGGAAAGGAAGTTACAATAATTAAAATTATATAATATTTTGAAATATATATTTATTTACCGACTCGTTGGACTTTTAAAACAAAAGAGATAAACAAAGATTTATGTTATGGAACACCCTAAATCATAACGTGTCTTTTGACTGCAACTCTATTTTTTAATTAAAAATAAAATAAAAATTAATGAAGTGATCATATATATTGCCTACCTTTGTTGTACTTTTGGCAATAACGATCTTTGAAATTTGGAGTGGAGAATGCAGATGGTGATGAACTAATATGATTAGTGATGAGTAAAATAGGAAGATGGAGCTACATTGAGTTTTAAAATTTAAAACCGATATGAATAAAGGAGTAAAACGCTTAAAAATAATAGGACACTATTAAAATACGAGAATAAATCCGGTAATGAATGATGTGATATAATCAGTAAGTATACTATAAAACTTGTAAAGATTAAAAACTAGAACTTGAAAAGTGTAAAGAATAAGAAAAGAATGTCTATGGGGGGTGAAGTAAGGCCGTTTTGGGAAAGCCTTCATCAGAATAAAAGAATAAAAATTTCATTGTGTATATTATGTAGATTGTGTCAATGCTGTTAAGGTATTTTGATTGGTTGGGAGTTTTTGCTGTTGGAGAGCTAGCAAACCTCAGATATAATACAGGGGTGGTGGACACTGCTTTACAGCTTTTACGTTCTAGTTATTAATCTTTTAATATTCTTCATTTCTAAATTTTACAAGTTTTATTCATATCGGTTTCGAATTTTAAAACTCAATGGAGCTCCATCTTCCTATTTTACCTATCACTAATATCATACTAGTTCATCACCATCTGCAATCTCCACTCCAAATTTCAAAGATCGTTATTGCCAAAAGTACAACAAAGATAGGCAATATACTGTATATGATCACTTCATTAAATTTTGAACATAAAAGCTTTTCTTATCTCTTTTTATCAAAGATTACAAAAGGAGCAACATGAACTATAAGTTTAGAGACAATATAAATTAATTATTATACTGATCATCTAAACATTTCTTTAATAATTTTTAATATATCTAGTCCACACACAAAAGGTCATAAGACTTATAGTAGATAAGTGCTGTGTGTGGACAAGAGAAGAAGAAGAAAGGAGGCAGTGAAGTTGGTTTGATCAGTTTCAAGATGAACTCTAAGAGGGTATTGGTTAGCAGTGGCTCTTGTTTTAATGATTTTGGAGGAGAATGGAGGAATAATAATGGAATTCAGCAGAGCACTGTACATGAAAGTATCTGTAGAGAGAGAGAGAACAGGCAGAAACTGAGCAACAGTGAGAGAGGAACCGAAGTGGATAAGTGAGGGGGGGGGTCACTAATTAGCTGGACTGCCTTCTTCTGGATAGAATCGAGCAATTCTAGCCAAAATTTTGGTGCATCACCTCAAATATGGGAGCAATATTCTATGGTATAGAGCAGGGGTTCCCAACCTTTTTGTTTCCTAGAGCACATTCTAAAATACCGATAGGGCGACGGGCACCATCTATTTTTCAAGCAAATTTTTTGAATTCGTTTGTTAAATGAATACATACAAAGTTTACATTATAATCAAATGTTTTATTACTTAAAAGTTTTCATTATATAAAAATGTAAATATATATACAGTATATATATAGAAAGAACAACTTCGAATACGCGTCTACTTTACATTGTATGCGTTTAATACTCGTCATGTGTCATTAACGCATGCGTCATATAGCATGCCAATTGTTGCGTGATTATTTCAAACTATACGGCACACGGTTGAACAGCGGCGGGCACACACAAATTGGTCGACGGGCGCCATGGTGCCCGCGGGCATAGGGTTGGGAACTCCTGGTATAGAGTATAGAGTTAGCAGCTGTGAAGGTTTGAAGTAGTAACTTGACGAAAAGGTTCACTAAGTTTTCTGTCGGCTGCAGAAGCTATAGTTGAAACGTGTTTGTGCCAAGAAAAGCTGAAAGTAGAGGTCAGTCCAAAAAGGGGAAATCCGATCGTGTTTGGATATCTAGGTATTACTGAAGGTGGTGGTGGTGGGGGGGATGCGAGATCTTTCTTGTGAGAGATCAGACAGGTATGAGTTTTGGTGGCATCGAAGTCTACAAGGTTGTCCTTTCCCCATTGGAATATAACTTGGAGAGCGGAGTTCAGGCCAGTGGTCGTGGAGGATCTTGAGGATTTTAATACTTGAGCACTACAAGGTTTATCAATTGAAACATAAGCAGAATAACTGCTGTCGGTAAATATTCTCTTACTTTGATCAGTTTATTCGGTCTGTCTCTTAAACCATGTCACTAGTATTTTTCTCTATTTATATGTTCATTGGGCATCTACAAATGCCGTATGGTCACTCCGATGCTCGGTGATGTGCCACACCAGGCCTCGTCATGTAGTCCTGTTGTTTGCTTTTCTAGCGGCCTCAACTCTCTGAAGGTCAGTCACTCCACACACACATCCATCGACCCATCTCATTACTGGTCTAACCCTTCCTCTTTTACCATGAACTTTACCTTCTATTAGTGTTCTGAGAAGTCCCCTCTTCCATCCTTTCTATGTGTCCAAAATATTTTAACTTTCTTCTGTCAATATCCTTAAAGAGCCTTAAAGTTCTACTGATCTTTTCTAACACCCATTCATTTGTACTTTTCTGAAGTATTTTTCTGAATAATATATATTTTCAATGTGATCCTATTTTTAATTTTTCCATAAAATTACATGCAACCTTCTTAAAAGTAGCATTTTTGTTGACATTTTCAATTGACTCTTCTCTATAGACCATAATATTCAGAATATACGCTCGCTCCACAAGTACTGAAGTACCTGGTAAGTTAAGAGCAAATTCTACTAAATGGAAATTATTCTTAATTCTATTTTTTTTATATTGAAATATGTAAATATTTCAGCTCGAATATTTAACCAGGTACTGTTTTTTTTTCCTCCATTCAAAGCACCTTCTTCAATAAATAATTTTACAAGACAAAACTCGTGAAACAAGTTGTCTCTATTTATGATTCTTTCGAATGTTTGATCAAATTTAGATGCTGCAAAATCATAGACCTTCTCAATTTCATTCCATTTGAGTACAGAATATAAATTTATCTAATTAAAAATGAAAGCTTCATCAGAAAATTCTTCCCACAAGCTAAGATGCTCGAAAGCGCAATTATAGACTTCCAAAATCTTGTACATCGTCTGTGATTTAAAAAAAAAAAATAAAAGAGGACAAACCGAGGCATATTGTAACCTTACCTATTTCCCATAAAATGACATGATTTTATTAATTAATTTAATTAAATTTTTATTTATTTATAATATTTGTTTGAGAATCTAGACAAGAAAGATTAGGAACCTATAAAACATTTCATTACCGTGGTTGGGATAAATTATACAGTATAATCCGGAAGCAGTACCTCTAAAGATCCAACATGGAACATTCTCAGAATTCAGGTCGAAAATATTAATACTCATCAATGCCTACAGTGGGATTCGAGCTTATGACTTCTTGGTTGGAGAGTGAAGACGGTATTCACTCGTCCAAACCTGGCCAACAAATTACTAACACTTTGTATTTACTGACTGGTGGAAACCAGCCAGGATAACATACACACACACAATTAACAAACAAAATGCATAACAACCAACAGCTTTCTATTGGTTTCATAAGATGATGCTACTTGCACGTATGGGCCTCGCGACTGTGTTATCATCATATGCTAACTAACATAATTCCTAGTGCATTCTATTATTAATGGTAGGGACTCTTACCCGGTGTTTTCACTCCACTCTAGTCATTCCAGAACGGACTGAAAGAAGAAATTTAAGTGCACATTTGCAACAATAAACTATCGCGGAATCTCTATAGGACATAACAGATGAAATTATGATCATACATACTTTCGCTAAAATAATACGTATGTTTTCTGTATTCTGTTGTGAAATGAGAATCCATCTATTGTATGGTCAAACGACATGTTCATTCATTTCCACATATATCAGTTTGGTTACACAAGAATAAAATAATTTTCTAAATCAATAATTTTCAATCTTCGTGATAGCTCAATTTTTAGGCTTAGAATATAACACGCTTAATTTGAATACTACTTATTTAAATATTTAAAATCACATTCCGTTCTTGTTATTCGAGTTCAACATTTCTGATCTACTGTAATTTAAAAGCTCCCATTCATATTTTTCTTACATCACATAAATAGTGTCTGGCACTAATAGCCTTAAGAGAAACTTAAAAGTGTAGAGAAAGAAAAAAAAAACTCGAATTTAAGAGTGAAAAGAGTAATGAAGGCGATTGAAGATGCAGTTGAAGAAACAGTACCAGAAGAAGAGAAGATCAAGAAGAAATGGATTACACAAGAAACACTGAAGTTAGTGAAGATAAGAAGGGATACATCAGAACAAATAGAAGAGCAATATAGAAGAAAGTGTTAAGAGGTGAAAAAGGCAGTCAGAATGGATAAGATGAAATGGTTAGAAGCCCATTGCAACAATATAGAACGTTACTATGGAGAGCATAAAACAAGGGAGGTGTACAAAATGATCAGAACCATTAATAGAAAGTGGCAACCAAAACAGACCACAATTAAAGATGAAAAAGGCAAAGTATTGATGAATAAAGAGAAAATTGTACAGCGGTGGACAAGATACTGTAGTGAGTTATATGAAGAAAAACTAGATTCAGATAGCATTGGGAAACTGACTGAAGAATTCAAGCAGATATCACCACCAGATAATGAGCATGATGTGGACATTTTAAGAGGAGAGGTAGAAAAAGCAATAGGACGGCTAAAACACAATAAGAGTCCTGGTAACGATAACATTACTGGAGAAATGATTAAATATGGTGGTGAAAGTATGGTTACAGAAATGCATCCACTATGTAATATGGTATGGAAAGAAGGGAAAATGCCAGAGGAGTGGGTGAAATCAATATTAGTAACATTATACAAGAAAGGAAATAAGCTAGAATGTAAAAATTATAGAACAATTACCTTGATAAGTCACCTTGGTAAAGTGATGATGATCATATTGACAGAAAGATTGAGAACACAATTGGAAGCATACCTTGCAGACGAGCAAGCAGGATTTAGGAAGGATAGAACTACAATTCAACAGATTTTGACAATGAGGTTAATAGCAGAGAAAGCTAGGAGAAAAAACAAAAACATATATACTTGCTTTGTTGATTTTCAGAAAGCATTTGACAGTATTGACCAGAAAGTGACATTGGCAGTTCTGGAATCCTATGGAATTGATAAAAAAACTAATAGCTATATTAAAAGATGTTTCAGAATGCAGTTGCAGCAGTTAGAATAGGTGATGATTTGGGGAAATGGTTTAAAACAAGCAGAGGTACTAGACAGGGAGACCCAATATCACCAAGCATTTTCATCGCACATTTAGAAAGAGCAATGGATAAAATGAAAGAAGATGCCAAAGGAATATCTGTACATGGAATGAGAGTTAACAATCTGAGATTCGCAGATGACATTGTTATTATTGAAGAAGACGAAAGAGCACTACAAAAAATACAAAAAACACTGAAACTGTTAAATGAGGAAGGGAAGAGATTTGGACTTGTTATGAACTTGGAAAAAACAAAAACAATGGTATTTGGTGAGAAGAACATGAAACAAAAGATACAAGTGGATGGAACTGATATAGAAAATGTAGAACAATTCACATATTTGGGAAGTATGACTTGGACTGTAAAAAGAAATAAAGATCAGAATTGCAAAGCGAAGAACAAATCTGAAGGCCATGGATAACATCTGGAAAAGTAAAGTGATCAGTCTGCAAACAAAACTAAGAGTACTGGAAACATGCATATTCAGCGGTGTACTGTACGGATCAGAAACATGGGTAATAAATAAAGAATAAAAAAAAAAGAATTTTGGCATCTGAAAGAACTTGCTACAGAAAGATTCTAAGAATAGGATGGGTACAGAAAATCACCAATGAAGAGCTCTAGCAGAAGATACAACCAAAACAGAATCTAATGCAGAAGATAATAAAACGGAAGCTGCAATTATTTGGACACATCTGTAGAATGAGTGAGGACCGGAAGATAAAGACATTTATGTTTGGTATTTTGGATGGTTTAAACAGAAGAGGTAGACCATACAGAGAATGGATAGACGATATAAAAGACTGGTGTGGAATGGGTGTACAAAAACTGCGACACTGTGCACTGGACAAAGAAAAGTGGAAGAAGATAGTGAAACAGGCATCAGACATCAACGGGCAGTGAAGATGATGATGATGATGCCTAATAGCCTGCAACTGAAAACCGTTATATCTGGTGTGATTGATTCATAGATTGACTGATATTTAATACTGTCTTGATGTGAGAAAGAATTTTTGTATATATGATGGTGCTACCACCATCATATATACAAAAATTATATAGGAAATTAATTTATTTCAGAAGTGGTTATAGATTATCCGAAATATAATGTCGTATTTCTGTTAAAATCTACAAAAATATTACAAGAGTCCTCAAGGAGAATCAAAGAACGAAATGTAACCCAATATCATCAATATGATCACCTTCATTCATCTAAATTAGTAGTACAGTTGTATTACATTTCCAGGAATCATCTTTTCAATTTCGTTTCTCTTCTATCGTTCTTTCTGCCAATAAATATTAATACGAAAGTCACAGAAAATATTAAAATTGAGAGGGAAATTTTAATATTCGAAATTCTCAAAACAGGACGCACAAATCGGTTTATAAGGATAATTAAAATCACTGATACTCCGAGGTAACTCGCCTATGCACGTCAATTAACTTTCGCATTGAAGTTATTCGAATCCTTAGCTATAATAAACGTAAAGTGAAGCTCAAAATTGTCCAGATTTTAATTTAAAATACGGACATATCCTAAATTACATCTCTCGTACTTTTCGTGTTGGATTGCTTTACCTTTCAAACTGTCCCTGATAGTACGCATGAAAAATGTGTTAAAACTGAGTTAATATAAAATTCAAATTGAATCCGGAAAATTTAAGACTTCCGTTCTTCGGAGTGGTCTTGTTTCCATGATAATAAAAACCGTGAGTTTATTGTTTAGTTATAATCATTGTATGTGTAGTATAAAAACATTTTATGAAAACTAACTGCCTATAATATTTGAGAACTGAATGAAGCAACAATATTTTCAATTATCCCTTTTTATGATACCCGGAGTTCCACTCAGAACTGTTGTATTTATCGCTCAATTCATCGTGTATTTATTAGTTTAGTAAGTTCAGTCATTGACTTAAGCAACCGGTTCAAAGAGGTACTATAAAGGAGAAGTGAGAAAAAAACACGTTCCATAATTTATGGATGATGCCTAACGTACGAAGTATTAACATTTATACAAGTTCGATAATATAATCACAACTTGACATTACAGCATGCGGGATATTAAGGTATATTAATTAATAAAAATATGTTAGCGTTGTCAATAAACAAAATGCAAGAGCATTAGTGTCAAAAGATACCTGCATACGTTCCTTGAGTGCGATTATAATCCTGAGGGAGGGAGGATCACGATTAAAATATATACGCCAGTTAATTTTGCGCATTTAAGTTATTCGGGTTTCTAGCTGTATAAAGTATTTTATTTCATACACCTTCGCGTAAAGTGTAGTTATTAAGGCAATAAAACATATTCGGAATATAAATTTATTATTCTGCTTCTTAACAAAGAATTGAGCTAACGTAGTTTGGCGGGCATTCTGTTTCTATTTTTTTCATAGAACCGACGGTTCTATATGGCCCTATTGCCTCTTCTACTCTGCTGCAAATTTTACTGCTTCTCTTCACTAGGGTCAGTCTCTAAGCATTGCTGCTTAAAAGCTTCGATTGTACGAAAACTATTTTCAAATTGTTTCTGTGAAACCTCTTTGGGCGTGTCGGTGATTAAATTTTCTTCATATTCTTCAGGATCTTCCCGCTGTGCATCTAAATTTAGCAGGTCGGAATCACTTAACTTCTCAGAATGAGATTTAATTAACTAAGATTCATTTGAAAAGCCTGTAAAATCATTTGCACAATGTGGAAGAATGTGCTTCCAAATGGCTTGCAGATTGCTAGCAGTAATTTCATTCGACTTTGCGATTTTATAACCAGGCTGAGATTTATCTGATTTGGCTAGAAAAGTCTTGCAAGCCATTCGCCTCCAAAAAAAGGCCGGTTTCATCGACATTCAATATTTGTTGATCACAGTACACAATTTTCTTCAAAATCTCAGGATATATCCTTATCTGCACTTGCAGCTTCGCCTGTGATTAGAACATTATGTAGGCTATTTCTCTTTTTGAAACGCTCAAATCACCCAGCACTAACGTGGAGTTCTTTTTTTCCATCATTGATAGCCCTTTCTTTCCAGGTTACAAAGAGACTTTTGATTTAATAAGGCCAGTGTTTAGCGGGATACGCTTTTGGGTACAATCGTCGATCCATGGAAAAAGAAGTCTCTCTAATTCAATCATTATAATGCTTTGATTTTGAGTGCATGCATGATGACTTTGAAGCAGCCTTACCTTTCTCTTTGTATTCAGCGGTTGATTCACCCATTTTTGTGTTCTTGTCTGTTGTGTTCTTGTGTTCTTTGCTCTGGACTCGCCTTGTTCATTATTCTTTATTATTTCAAGTTTTTCTTCCAATCAGATTACCTTTCGAATCATTTTTACACTTTTGTTTTTTTGCTCACCAATTCTTTTATTCATGATTAAAGGTTAGGAAAATAATTTAAAATAAAAAAGTAAGGAAAACAATTGCACGAGATATGATCAGCAAAATGCTATGTAAAGCAGACGACATAAATTTTGGCGGTAAATTTGGAATATAGTTTACATGGAAATAGTGTAGTTTGCCATTAAAAAATAACTTTGTAAAATGTTTCAAATCGGTAACTAAATTATTTCATCCTGGTGAGTGATTTTTTAAAATAGTTAGTTCATAAAAAATGTATAGATCGAAAATTTTTAAAATGTGTAACATTTATGTGTAAGATGTATATAGGTTCACTAATCGAATTTGGGTATCGAAAAAAAATGACACACTAATCGAAAACGCACTAATCGGGGGCGCATTAATCGAGGGATTGCTGTATAAGCCTCATCTCTACAAACTCGTTATAATATTTTGTGTGTTTCAGTGAAATTTTTACTGTATTTGGCTCTACACAAAACTTGATATTGATCTGTTATTCCACTCTTTGGTTGCTGACGGTGACGTCAGCTGGACATTATGCACAAAGAACGTCCGCACAAAAAAGCAATTTAATAAAACTAGATTAGTGGAGCTACCAAGGTCACAATTCTGTATTTCTTTAACATCCCGGTGTTATACTTGAGTTAGACATATACAGTATTTTTTAATTATGTTTCATTTCTTTTTTTAACCTCAGTGTATACATTATTGAATTGTATGTGGGGAGAAGACTTTTCCTCAGGTCATAGATAAATGTGTCATTCTCCACTATTAAGAGAGAGTTACTGCAAATATGGTATCTATGACTATCACTAACACACACACACACACACTACTTCAGGATTATTTTGAACAAATTATTACTACTGGCTTAACAAATTCGTCAATTTTATCTAAATGTGGTTACCGACTCTAGAAGATATAACAAGAGCCGTTCTCCGGTTGCTGGCTAAATTACCGTACTGCTGAATCAGGAAAGTTGAAGCCGATGGATGCTTATGCCTCCCTGATTATCTTCTGTGAAGCAGTTAAAGACTCGAGTATCTGTTAAGCAACTGTCCTGCAGCAAATATTTTACCTGGATTCTGAAATCTTTATTTTCAGAGTTTAATAAATCTCCAACGCAAAGCTGGAGTCAGCATTTCGATGACTAATTTAATAAAAAAAAAACAATTCGAAGATAGATGTAATTATAATTTATGAAAAAACAAATTACTGCATATTTTTAATCAGCATAGTTTTACTTCATATAGTTTTTTTTTTTTTATTAAGACTGAGCACTGACTGATTGACTTCAGTACTGACGTACTAATGATGTCCTGTACTAATGGTGTCAGTACTAATGATGTCCTGTAGCTGGAAAGACCAGGACTCATATGCCGTCTAAGTCACGAAGTTACAAGGACTTTTCAGCCGAAGGTGAGTTAGCCATCTTATAGAGGGTTAGAAGGTTTTTCTTTCCTGGAATGTCGGGTTTTTGATCAGCAATATAGACAAACTGGCTAAACGAATACACGCAGTTAACAGACATAATACACTGACCTCACAGTCTTAATTGCTTATGCGGTAGTTCCAAAATATAACTTATTTATCACTGTAAAACGGCTAACATTCGATGGGATTCGCATTCAGGACATTTCGAAATCAGTAGACAGGAGTGAAGAAGTAAGTTGATCCTAAGGCGAAATACTCACGAAAGTGCAATTCCTATATTGTTTCACAGGTAGGTAAACATTTCTGCTTTTTTATTTTATAAAGATCTCTTTAGCGATTTAATATTTTAATATTCTTATTTTAATATTACTAAAGGTTTTTGCAAACCTATAGTAGATTCGTACAGTGATGGTTTAAGGATTTTTTTATATTTTTATTAACTATACATTATATATATATATATATATATAGCTAATAAAAATATAAAAAAATCTATAAAAAATATATCTATCTATCCCAATGGCTTTAACAGGCCTTTAAGGCCACAACCTTCCAAGCATGCTTGGATTTCGTAACCGAAATACGAAGATAAGATGGTCAGCCCTATGCCTCTAAGTCCCCTGTGTGTTCACGGGGCCGATTTGACTGCTTACGGGATGAAAAACCCCATATATATATATATATATATATATATATATTCCCGTGAATCAGTCCTTGAAATATTCACTGTTTTTTTTTAATTAATAATCAGTTATTAAAAATGAAGTATGCTGAACAAAAATCGGCGTTTCTGCCTGAACAGATTTCGACCAATAGGACTGAAACTAAAATATATTAGCCCCTTTCAGGTTTGCTTTAAATTGGACAATTCGACAACATTAAACATAAAACATTTTTTCTAATTTTTTTTTATCATTCCTAACATTCATTAATTGTATTAATTATTAAAATTAATTTAATTTTCTCTTTAAGGTTTGCATCATTTACTGCTGAATTTATATTGATGGGTTTAAGTATTTCTTTTCCAACTGTTGATATTGCTGTTTTTGCTGATTAGTGTCAACCTATGTATCGGTCTTATGCAGCGGTTCCCAACCTTTTCCCACTTGCGTACCCCTTTTAAACCCATTTCTATAAATTGTACTCCTTGTTTTTAAAATAGCTATTTTTAAATACTGACACGTTTGTTCAGTATTTTGATCTTAATGTATTTTGTTTACTTGACTTGTTTTTTCGGCATTACTGATTATTTTTCGTGTACCCCTGAACGGCCCAGCATGTACCCTGGGGGTACGCGTACCACCGATTGGGAACTGATGATCTTATGCAAAAATATATATAAAATTCTCTCTCTCTCTCTCTCATTCTGTACATAATGTTGTGTAATAGCCGCCAAGCTTTTAAAAAGAAAATCAAACTCAACATTAATGAAGATAAACGAGTTGTTTGATAGCTATGTGATAAAAAAAAAATTTCTCACCTTCTAAACATATATGAAGTCATATGCGGCCAAATATTTAACAACCGGTTTCAAAAAACAGGTTCAAGGAAGAATAAAATGCGAGCTGCAAAGAGATATAAACGGAGACATTTATTTTGAAGAATATAAAATAAATAATTATCGGGGAAAAAAATTTTTTTTTTCTGCCGTGCGCGCTATTACGACTGCCCCTTTTGGTTGTAAATTTCAGGATTATTTGAATCTTTGCAGGTACTCAAGAACATTTTTTTTTTTTTTTTTTTTTTTTTTTGTTCTTTGGGCCAAGTGACCAGATGAACGCATAAAGTTACAAAACATACGAAAAACACAGTTGGTTTAGCTGGTTCTGACGAAGTTTATAATTATGTTGTTTTACTCAAACAACACAGTATTAAGCTGTCAATGAGAGGGTACAGAGTATCTTTGATGATTGAAATCTTTCAGTGTGCAAAATTCGTCTAAAATTACGCACTGCTAAAGCAGCTGTTGATAATTACTGATTTCGTTCATTGTCATATTCTTAAATGGAATAAATATCTCGCTCTTATAGAACGGGACACAATTCTAAAAGTTTCGACAATTTTACGTGTCTTCCGTTTACAAGTGCCGATTGGTTATGAGTAATGAAAGTGGGTTGCTAGGGAAACGAGATGCACGCCACTGTACAGTACTTCAATTGGCCATTATTATAGTTTGCTTAAGATCGTTTTAAGTGCATTCGCGGTGAGTTATCAAGACCAGAGTTTGTGTAAAATTGGACAAAACCCCCTCAGAAATTCGTGATTAATGCAAATATATGAAGCTACGAGTAAAACTAGAATTCATAAATGGCACAAAAAATTAAGAACGATCTGGAAAACAAACCAAATGCAGAAAGTTCTGTTCATCCAGAAGGAATTCATGCTACAAGGCCAAACTTCACACTGCAACGTACTTAGAAGTTTTAATGCGGTTGCGAAAGAAAGTGTAACGAAAAAGATCTCGGAAATGGAACAGCAACGATTGGTTTCTCAACCATGACAATGCGCCTACTCAGTCCACTTAACATAATAAAATAAGTACCTTTATAGCCTTAAAGGTTTCATTAGCGCAACTATAAATACTAGCTGTCCATGTGTCCATGTTCTTGAAAAAAATAATAATAATAAAATCATATGGTAACACTCACTGAACTTCCCAAGCCGTCCGATGTAGCACCTTAAAACGCTTTTATTATTATTATTATTATTATTATTATTATTATTATTATTTACAAAACAAAAACGAAAAATTAAATCACGAAAGACCCCACTTTAAAGACGTACAAGGCATTTAATGATAATCTCAGGTGATATAAGTTGGATGGTCCCAGCATTATTTACAGACATGGAAGTGAAGAAGCTGGCTTTGAAGAATATCACGCAGTAAATAATTTCGGACTCTTTCCGACTGCATGTGGTACTTGCATATCAAAATTTGTAACACATGTTTTCAGACATTTCAATCTATTTTCTGGTTATTTAGTTTCGCAAAACACTGTTTTAACTTGTCCTTATTATTATTATTATTATTATTATTATTATTATTATTATTATTATTATTATTATTATTATTATTATTCGATTCAGAACAGGTTCACATTAGCTTATACCTCAAACAATATACGTCGTGATGTATATGATTATACAAACGCCTATGTGTTTCATAACTTCTTATCCATTAGAAATTACAAATTCAAATTGGCATTTATTAACATTTGGTGGAAAAACATTCCACGAATTGTTAATAAATAGACATCGACATTTTAATCCATTCCTATAAAAATGACAGCGAGTTTGTGTGGCGAAGTTAAGTTCAACGCTTTTGTCTTGTCCACAAGCAATGTTCTAAATCTTCCAAAACATATTCTGTAGGATCAAGACAAGACTCCGTGAGTCCCACTCTAACCTTTACACTCAAAATTCCTGAAATTATGTCGCCATAGTCACAGTATGACAGTATATTTTAGTGTTGGCACTCGACTTTTTTTTTTTTTTTTTCATTTATTTGCTTATGTAAACCCCACCCACGAACAGATTGCAACCCGCATGTATTAATATGGTTGGTGGATTAAGAATTAGATAAACCGAAAACTCTGCTCTAAGAGGCCAAATATCGTACTTTTCCAAGTCACTTCAAGTCTTCAATAAGCATGCCGCGGGGTCACATCGAACGATGAAGTTAATCTCCCAAGTAAGACATTGGCAAACATCAGTGCCCACGGTGGATTCTAATCCACAGACTGGAGAGTGTGCTATCCATTCCTTAAACCAAGCCGGTGAAACAGTTTCTTCTGCAACAGAATAACACAGGCTTTCCTAGACGATTCCATAATGTTTGGTATTCATTCTTCAGGCATTTCGATAGGATGCCTTTGGGCACCAGGAAAAGCATATTAACATTATCGCCACCACCCCTATTTGACAAACGGTACGATATAAAACATATCGTATTCCTGGCGGTCTCCACATTTACGCACATTCGTCTTATTTAACGAGTGCGTATCTTAGTTCCTCGCTCCACACAGTGACCAACTGTGTGGAGCGAGGCGACTCCACACCACATCGAGCAAGTCGAAGCCGATTCTGTGGCATCCTTGATACTACATACACCGTACGTCTAGAGTCAACTATCATCCCACCGTTCCCATCTCTACATCCTTCTTGGGAGACAATGGTATATACCATAAAAGACAGTAAATGTATCAAGTAATTATGCAACACTAATGCGAATCAAGGTGGACTTACCGAGGAGGTCGTAAAAAGAGCAATAGAGTGTAAAAGATAGAAATGAGTGATTTAATCAGTATCAAAGTAGATGGGTATTCAGCTTCATTGATGTAAGAACTACTGTGTGAAGTAGAAAATGTGACGTAACCACCAATATCGGAGTCCATGCTGGAAAGCAAAGGACATGGCGCGAGCTTTCAAACTATAGAGTTGCATGCACAGAGGAGAAAGAAAAAGATAAGGATGTCTGAGTGAGAGCAAGTGCTGTGCTTATCAAGGAAGATAAGTCGAAGATAGACGCTGTCTAAGCACGCTAGCAGTGAATTTTCCCATGACGGCAAGCGAGACAGTAGTGTAAAAACGGCAAGATTAAAACCTACAGCCTGAGGAGTTATCAAGTTTACTTTCGTGTTCAGGAATACAGTTAAAACATTTATATTTGAATAGAAATAAAATTTTACAAATTACTTTTGTGTTTGTTTTCAGTGTAATTTCTACTTAACATAATACGATTGTTCTACTTGAGTTTCAAAGCGGATAACTTTCCAAATATTTCGTATTCAATATAATCCAGGTTATAGCAGATGAGCAATATTTTCATTTGAAAAAATATATGCAAATATTTCCTTACTGTGAAAAACGAAGAAATTATCAATAGCGAAGATAAGAATATGGTAAGAAAGGTTCGATAATTCATCAAGCGGATTATGAATGAATTAATATAATCTTTAATAATATTTATAGTAAAGCTTTCACACTTTAAATTCTCTGTCTGTCAACGTACAGGGTGTCCGCATTGGACCGCCTAGTTTCGAAGAACGGTAAAAAATCGAAATGCGAAAATATGTAAGGTTTGGGTTGTTCAAACGTTCCAGAGACTCCACAAGTTTCATTCCGATTTTTTTTTTTTTTTTTACAAATCTGTGTGTTCCTTCCCATTTGTACATTTTCGATACCATAGTCCATACACTTAAGTAGTAATAACTCGTTGAAACCAGAGACGTCTAATGTGGACACTCAGTATTTCCTTATTACTATGAAGTAATGTAATGGTTTAGAAAGTTAAAAAAAAACCATATCGGATCAGAATGTTCTATGGAGCTAAGGGTGTAAGGAATTTCCTCCAGGCTCAAAATTAAAAACAAAAGAAAGAAAAACGTTGATTTACCAAATAAACTTACTTTAAGAAAAGAGCGGAATATTTTTAAAACTTCGATTTAGAAAAATTAATTTGAAAAGGCATCAGATTTACTTTCCGTCTTCCATCTGTAGTGGCACTGTGCCGTCGATTGCATTTAACATTATTGCTCCCCCCCCCCTAATTTGCCATGTATCTGACGAACTCTTTGACAGAGCGTATGGATTCCACTATATCTAAATGATGAATGTATTCTCCAGCATTATGCCGCATGCTTCATATGTTATCTGTATATTGAAAATAAATCTATAATTGTAATTTTCATATTCAAACTCAATTATTATTATTTTGAAAAAAAAAAAAAAAAAGAATAAATATTTGACTTAATGGACTTCCTCTACGTGTTCGTTATCTCTTTGAGTCAACAGTCTGCGATATGCATGATAGACTTATATCCGCGGTTGAGCGATGAACTCCAAATACTTGAATCTTGCAGGTAAAGATATGTTAACATGTGAACCAGTGAAAAAAAAAAAAAAAAAAAAAGCAAGTGATTATATCGTAACTGCATAATAATGGTTTTAGGAAATAAATCAGTGTTTTATTTAATGTCTTGCTACTGATTCTTACTGATTTGAAATATTAATAGGATAATACAGGAATATTATAGTTTTCGGATAAAATATGTTGGCTTAAATTCTCTCTCAGCGTATCTTACTCTAAACTTTTTTTTGTTTGTTTGCTGTTGTTGTTGTTCCTGATGATTTTATTCACTGATAATCCTAACTGACAGGGAGCATCCACAACCGGCAACTGTCCTTCCGTATTTTACATAATTTTAATATGAAATTAAACATAATTAAACTTTAATATGCATACTTCTGGGGGAAGGACTTTGGACAATGTCTGAAATAGTTTCCCACAGTCCTCAATGCTGGAATATTAGTTTGATATTTCTTACAAAATTATATGTGGAATTACAGTCCAACATGACATTTATAAACGAGAATTATTATTTTTAGAGAGAGAGTGAGTGAGAGAGTAAGATGAGGCAATTTTTGTTATTTGCATTTTATCCAAATATTAACGCGTGGGTGTGGGATGTGTGTAAAGTTTAATGTAATATTAAGATGAAATAAAACTGAACGTTTCAGTAAATAACTTGAATACGCTTTCCTCAAATGTCAAAAACCTACAGTCCGAAAAAAAAAAAAAAAAAAGGAAAAAAAGAAAAACTCATTTGCAGAGAGCAGTTGGAACCGGTTAGGTCTAGTTTGGACAACCCGTTTGCCGAAGTTGATCATAACGTGGTTCACGATAAAAATTATCGCCTTGCGAAATTTATCGACGAAAGAAAAACAAAAACAAAAAAAATATAATTATAGCGTATCTTGTCAGATGCAAACGTTTCACTTGATTTATAATATGGAGCTGTACAAAAATGATTAATATCGTTGGTAACCTCAATGCTCATTTTTATAATAAGTTATATTAATTGGTCAATTTACTTCTCTTTTAATTTTAGTAACTTTATGACTAAATAAATAAACAAATGAGAGGTGGATACACTGGATAAATTCCTCTCTTTAAACTGGAAGACCAGGAAATTCTCTTTCGAGATATACTAGCAATCTGTATTTGTTTATAAAAATGGATCCAAAATACTAGAACGCATGACGTAGTAAAGATAATTTGAACAAATAATTATGAGAGTAATTTTTATCGTCCTCATCGAGCGAAACTGGCGGATCAATAACCTCAAGAGGTCAGCCAGCTATCCTAATCTTAATCCTACTGAGCATTTCTGGAGTTCTCCAGGTAGACGTGTTACTGCTATCAATTCCCCGCTCCCCCAAACCTTGAGGGACCTATGAAGCAATGGTTGTTATTACCAACTGAACTCCTGAACACCATTATAAATAGTTTGAAACATCGTTTGTTGTGAGAGCTGTACTGCTGTGAGGAGTGACCACAGTATTGATCTCTTGTTTTTGTCCATTGTCTTACCGAATTAAACTATTCATTTATAGTTTCTGTGGATGTTTCTTTCACATCTCATATCATACTGATTTTCACAGAATTGCATAAAAATTCATCATACGGTTTTTTGAGTTATCGTGATTTTTCTTTTGTTCCTTAATTTATGGAAATCGGTATGTACGTACTTGAGTTAACTGTTACAAAATGTGTTAGAAAATAATGCGAAATGCGATTCGACTTTAGTATTGCTAAAAGGCGTTATATACGCATAAGCGTTATGCAATTAAATATTACAATCTGTGCAACTTATCTCTTTTTCATTAATTGCATAAAGAAAAAAAAATCTAAACATAAATTTAAAAACTCATCACAGTTTCAGTACAAAATAACGCGCGTGGAGAATAAAAAATAACAATCAGCTAATGACAACCTCTCTTCTGTATGTTGCAGCGTATTTGTATGCAAGAAAAATGTTGAGCGCTACTAACAAAAGCGCTCACGTAATCGCCTGGATCAAGAAGTTCTATTCCCAAGGAGCACAAGGCGAGAACGGTGGGGGGGGGGGGGACTATTGGTCAAATGAACTGAACTCGCATAGTATAGGAGCCAATATACAAGATTTTTACAAAAGAAAGCATGTATTTTAAATGCAAAATATTTCTCAATGCAATTTGTTGATGGTTACCTAAGTAGTCTTACTTTACAGGCTTAGTTAGCAGGGTGATTAACGTACTCGCTCTCCCACCAGCAGACCGTAGTTCGAATCCCGCTATGGATACGGATGTTTGTGGTTGTCTTTTAGGTGGGAGTTGAATTTCATTGCCTAATGAGGGATCCGTTTCCTCACTAAATAGAGGCCGGGAAAAAAAAAGAAAAAAAGTTTCATGTTTGGTCGTCTAGAGGTGTCCGGACTACGTAAAAATAATAAATAAAACAATATCAAAAATAATAAATAAATCATAAAAAATCCTTAGTTGCCTATGGTACTGATGTACTACATATTTACAAATTTTCGTGGATGATATATATATATATATATATATATATGTGTGTGGAGTGCCCTCTCGTAATGGGTCCTTGGACTCCTTGGAATACTACTATTATTACTAATAATAATAGGGACACGTGTGAAAGAAAGTCTGTAATATGAAAATCTGTTTAAAGCGTTTGAGCTTCTGCTTGATTTTTGCTTCTTGGTATATTAAAGATATTTATTCAGCTTCGCTTTTAACTGAACCAGACTAGGAATGTACATGGGGTGCGTGAGGAGCAGAAAGGAGAGCCACATTCAGTTAAAGAATTGGGACTTGCCTAAGCATTTGTCAGCATTCCTTTTTCTTGATTTTGTCCATTCGTTCATTTATAAGCACAGAACAGAGCAGCTCTGAATCAACAGATTTCAATGGAATTTGGTATTTAGGATTTATTGTAAGATTAATCCGTGCATTTCGATTTTTGCTTAAATTAGCATTTCTGCGGATAAATAAATACGAAATGCATTTATGTGTGATTCTCTAATAATTTCCATACGTTATTAGTGAGAATCCAGTGACATTTTCTCTTCAGTTGGAAAGACTTGAATTTAAATCCTATTAGGAACCGTTCCATATAATGAATTTTGAAAACACGGCCCTCATACGGATGGACAGGGCTCTTTCTCCCAGAAACTGGAGTTTTTCATACAGAAAAACAGATAAACTGGCCGGAGAACTCTCAGAAATAACTGATAAAATAACAATGAATTCAACACTGAATTCGGCTTTAGTTGTGTCAGCTACAAGATTTGCAACAGGATAACTTTTTTTACATCTTAACACCTGTGATGAGTTAAGATGATGTACGAATTTTCGAAGTTATTCGTTTTATTTTATTTTTTAGGTTATTCACACCAACGCAAGGTTATAAGTACATTACGACTGTGATTGAATTAAGGATTTTTTTTCCTATGTTTGTTTTTTATTAATTTTATAATTTTTTGTAGTTTATTTTTTACATAGTCCGCAAACCGTGCTCTAGAGACCAAACATGGAACTGTCAAGCCACTTCAGACCTCCAATAAGCAGCACGGTCTCACACCGGGTGATGATATTCATCTCCTACCTAAAGACAATCACAAATATTCGTGCCAATAGCGAGATTTGAATCCCCGGATTTACTTATTTACTTACCATCCTATGTTGGTATAAAATAATGTAATTAAATAATTGAACTCCTTGGAGGTGTCACGTAATAATAAAATGCTATATGATGGCAAATTTAAAGAGATTTTTACTAATAGCCATGGATAGCTTTCATTAGCTTTGCTTACGAATTATGAAAGCTAATAAGATTGACAATTAATTTAAGTGTTCATCTTATGTGAAATTGTGATGTATTACTAAAATAAAAATGCAGGATACACATTATGTCTATGATCTCCGGTTGGTTATTCTGTTTTGCATGGGTGAAAACCCAACTCTCCAACCTACCTCCATGTGAAAGCGGCCAAATCACTCTTATGAAGGTTGTTCCTCAAATTCTAGACAGGATTCAAAGCCAGGTATTTTTTAATCGAAGCACAAATTAACATGACATTAAACCCGTAAATCAATATATGCATATAGCGTTACTGCGGTTAAAATATTAAAAAAAGTCCCACAAAAAATTGCCATCATTTTTAAAAAATCAACCAACCATAAGAATAGTTCTTGTGCGTTTTTGCAATCCAATGTTTCTTGCGAGAGGACAACTAATCTTGCATCTCCTTTTATTTATTTTTTACCTTCTATGGCTTAAGATTTCCTTGCCTCATTATATATCATTTCACTGCTATAGCTAACACTCCCCCAATTCCAACAAATCATTCTGACATCTTTTGAATATCCTTGTAGTGGGATTATTAATGTCTTAGTGACTTTAATGTCTCCCAACTCTAACTGGTTCCCTTTTATCAATTGCACTGACCGACCACCCCAGAAGAGAAGCGAACGTATTTTCTGTAAGCAATGACCTCAAGAAAATCGTTGATATCCTAACCATAATTCCTGACAATTCTCTCTGCTCATGCAACAATCTGGATCTTTTCAAGAAACACACCTTTGAGGTGATTACTTATCTTAGTAATTCAGATCACAAGCTCATCTTTAGTGAAACGGCCTCCCCTCAGCACATTCGCAACTTCGTGTATTTTGGCACTACAACTTTGCAAAGTAGTAAGAAGTAAAAGAAGTAACCTAGTGACCTCGTGCTTCGTATCCAGATACTTGGTTTAATCATGTTACAGGCATTATCTATGTTCGGATAAAGGCCTTCATTCCACATGCTATTCAAAATTCCCACCGTATATCTAAGCCACAATTTTTCCAAAAACTGAGCATGAGTGGCTTGAAACAAAAATTCCAGCTTCATTCACAGTCTATACTGAGATACTTGCAAAAAATATTATTAACAAGCCCGCCTCTTGCCTTGAGAGGGTTAAATATAGAAAACTCGCCACCAATGCCAATTACAATCGTGCATTCTGGTTCCTCGCAAAAAGCTTGAGCACAACTTTAGTCCGTCTGCGTTTCACTTCTTTCTTACCTAAATGGTAGTACTGCAACATAATCTAATTATAAAGATGACCTCCTGGCATTATTCTTCTTATTCAATTCTTACAGAGATGACTAAGACAAATCACACCCTTCTTTACCATGCCTACTGTGGTTTTCCACCAGAAAGACATCAGAGTAAGTTGGAGTAACCTCGATACGAAAAAGGCTTCTGATCCTGATGAAACCCTGTACATTCCACCTCCCCCAAATGTGCTCAAGTGATGTGCTCATGAACTAATACATATTCTTTGTCATCCATACATTATATATACTCATCTGGCCACCCTACAGCGTAGAAACCAGGCCATATAAAGCCGATTCAAAGAAAAAAAAATTATAAGTTTCTGCCATAAACTATCGACCATGTTCTCATCATAATGTTGTCTAAAGTAGTGGAGAGTGATCAACAAGGAACTTCTTCGACACCGGACAACTGTCAACTAATCAGTGACAACTAGTATGGATTTCTCCAATTAAGATCAAAGTAGATTTCCTCACCTACATCGCCCACCTCTGTCAACACAGTCATGGAGAAAGTTTAAAGAAGGTTGTGCCATTACATTGACATTCACAAGGAATTTTATAGGCTTTGACATCAGCAAATTGCTACCTTAAGGTCCGAATTTCTCCCTTTGTATTTGATTTGCTGGGTTTTTCTTCGGGTCATTCACTGCATGTAATGGAAAATCTTTTCAGATTTTCCTGTATGCAAGCGTCGAGGCTCTGTTATTTCGCTGATCCTCTTCCTCATATACATAAATGACTTGCTCTCAGTGACATCAAAACCCTAAGTATAACACTATTCAGTTTCGCTGATAGCGACATTCTCCATTCATCCTACTCGTACAATAAATTTGCAGTGCTCAAGCATCTGAAGCTTCAAGATCATCTACAATAAGAGTCCTAAACACCGATTTCTACGCCTTTCATCAAGGGCAGTAACAACCTAATCACCTTCCATACGTCCAAAACACAGCTTGTCTTTTTTCTCGCAAAAGAAAAAAAATCCTTATTTCTTTTCCCTCGCACCGTTGACAATGCTGCATTTAATAGTCAAGCTTAGATCTCTATTCTCAAAATAACTCTTACTCCTAATACCATAATCATTTCTATAGCATTCTTAGCCCCCAAACAACTTGATATCCTTTTTTTTCGCTCAAGACTTATACTTTTCATCTGTCTAGTTACTTACTATGTACATCCCCAAAGCCGTCCCACTATGGAACACTTGTCTCACATTTGGGATGGGGCACTTAAAATTCTCTCTAAAAATTCTTCATACCGTTCAGAAAAGAGAAGTTTAACTGACCGATGACCCCGCTCACAGAGCCGCTGTCTCACAGACGGTCAATTTCCACAATACATCTCCTCTAAAGATATTTCTATGGACGCTATTCAGCAGAACCCGCATCCGTTGCACTTCCCCATTTCAACCAACAGCTGTCCAATATTCTTTTACTAGTGAAATGCTAACCTAACCTAACATGTTACTTCCAGCCGTCCGTTCTCGGGAAGATTACCGTGAAATATTTCCCAAAGACTGCAATCGCCAGCTCTTTAAGAGGAATGCTGACAAATAAAGTATACTTTTCTATTGATCTCAGCTAACACGAAGCATTTATTTGCTGTAGACTTTGCGGCCTTTCGTGTGTGGGAGCAATAAAAAAAAAATGTCAAGTCGTGGTCGTGCCTGCGAAAAGGAAGAGCTCTAAAGACGAAGAACTCCCGATTTTTTTTTTTTTTTCTTGTAAAGAACAAAGCGCAGTTACTGTATATACATTTAGAAAATTCCAGAAAATATTCAAACAAACTTTCGCATTGGCGGGGTCGGGGTGTCAAGAGGTGCTAGTGTCCAAACATAACTTTTAAGAAGGTACACAGATCGACTGCTTAGGTATCGCTTCTATTTCAGTTCCTTTTTTTTACGATCCCTTTCAAAGGTTTCATATTTCTTTATTGTCCCTAGGTCAAGTGTGCGGGTCCCCTATTCCTTAGACTACTTCTACCGAACGTCCTGCATTCGGGCTAGTTAATGTTGACTATATAATGTGGAATTCATGACTAACTTCACTGTATATTCTCAAATTGGTTTTGGAGAATAAAAAAATCGATTTAAGGGAGGAAAAACTGCCATTTCCGTGTAAGAGCTGATCTAGTTGAAAAATAAAATCTTATTTCAGAGAAATATTCTTCACGTCAGTAACGAGAATCGAACCTATCAACGGTCTTTTCGATGATGCATGTTGCGTAATCATTCCGTGCATCTGAGTGCGTTACAAAGACGTTTAACCTTCACCTTAATCCTACCCTAAAGATTTCTTCATGCCCCTATAATCATAAAAAAAAAGAGGATTATCCAGTAAAATGAGAAATTTGAAAACAGTTGGCCGCTTAAAGATACTTACTTAGAGAACGTTCTTGAAAACTGGTTTTAAATCAGCCCGTTACGAAATTAAGCTTTACCTTGAGTTTATCATTCTCTTTGCCTTTACAGTGGTGAAAAACGAAATTATCCGCATCAGTGCTAGTCTTAAAAAAAATGATTTCTGAATTAAATGTTCAGATTATCTATCGACACTGAAATACTAACATACTGTAAATCGGGGGGGGGATTATTTTTTAAGATGAGTCTGTATATTCGCTAATTATCTCATTCGTCAAGTATAACGGCTATTTTCACAATGTATGATACAATGTAAAGAGGGAAAAGAGATTTGCATCAAAATAATTAAAGATTACAAATTATGGTCTTCCAATGGTCTTTGAGCTAACTGGTAGATGTCAGATGGAGTTTTATTAACAGTATTGCCATTTATTATAAATAGGTGAAATATTGTTTATCTCATTAAAAAAAAACTAATAAACCTAAATAAGTTTTGTGGTTAATTTCATTTAACCATGGAAAGCAAGCAAGGACGTTACGTGTATTAAGGAAGGTGGTAGAAAGAAAGAAATTTATCTAGAAATTTTAGAAGTTGAAAAATTGTAAAAAACCGACTCCAAAAATTATAAAAATAATTCCCTTATAAAAATAATATCCCCTTAATTTAAATAATTTTTACGTCGCCGAATTGAAGCCTCTTGGCTCTTTATTTTAAATAATTTATTGGTACACCTTCTTGGCAATTCGTATAGCAGAGTATATGTCAAGTTCTGTTCACTACCGTATTATTCAGGTCTGCCTACTCACTGATGAGACCTCAAAAAAAAGGTCAAAACCGGTCTGGGCAGTGACCTTCTCTCATAATGTAGAACAGTAATACATCTCCTAGGAGCTGGGTTTCACATTATGGGTAAATACTAAGAACAGTGATCGGATTTTGCTCCACCTTTGCAACGAGTTGCCCTTGGATTGCACTATCAGGTGTTGGCTTACGCCGAACTTTATATTACTTTATATTACCGAACTTTATATTACTCGCCGAACTTTATATTATATAGATTCTATATTCGGCCTGAAACTCTTAGATCAGATTTCTATCTTTGAGTTTCTTATTCGGCTTTGAAATAATGCGGGATTTAATATCCCCTTAATTTAAATAATTATAAAAATAAAATAAATAAATAAAGTACATTCTTTCAGAATCATTAACTTAGGGTAATATCTTCCCGTAAGTGGATTTTCTTTCGCAAAATATGAAAGCTAGTCTGTGAATCTATGCAACTGACATAACAAAATAGACAGCCATCATAGCAGTTCACAGCAATGATCGCCAACATGCAGCTGAATTCGGAATTGTTGTGTGTGTGTGTGTGTATGTGTGTGTGTGTGTGTGTGTGTGTGTGTGTGTGTGTGTGTGTGTGTGTGTGTGTGTGTAGAGCCAATCCTTTACTAACTTATAAAAACAAATTAATATATTGTATACTTTAATGATTATTATTAAAATCCTCTAGAGAAAACTGCAAACCATTCTAATAATGTCTGCAAATAACTTGTTACTTGGACTGAAGCCAAAACTTTTAGGATTACAACGCTTCTAAGTAAAATTTACTGTGAATGTTTCTTTTTCATCTAGAATTCCGAATGAAATTTCTAGAACGAAAACATAAAAATCTCTTAAGAGGAAAAAGTTTTTTTTTGGAAAGTCTCTGTTGACATATATAAAAAAATGTATTTGTCGATAGCTTATTTCGCTTCCAACTTGCAAACTAAGAATGTTGACGCTCCGACAGCCATATGGGAAAAATATCAATTTATACACGAATCCAAACTTTGCCTAACCGTTTATCATTTTAAAATGTATTCGGAATATATTTACTGTACTTCAGCACATTTTAACTCTACCACTTCTCTATTTTGTTAGAAGATAGTGACAGCATATTATGATCATTCAACTTATACTTGGCATCTATTATGCCAGAAAAAACTTCGAGTTTGACAAAACTAAATCCACTATAAATACAATAATATCTTCAAGTTTCTTTGCATCTGGAAGCGTGACAAAAACTGAGCGACAGATGTTAGGTTACAATCACGTGCACTGGCGTTCGGTGGCAACCAATGGCAACTATTTCGCAGTGTTACACGAAAATATTTGCTACTTTTATGCCGCCTAACACCAGAGGCGACATCCTAAAGTACATACAAGTGACTATTGGCGCCTTTGTATATTGCTTCAAACTGTACTGTCTGCAATACAGTTACACTGTTAGAGCATCTTCGTCTGTGTTTTTTTTTTTTTTTAAACAAATTTAACGCATCTACTTCGTATTTCCATTTTAATTAAATGACATTCTGGACTGAATAAACTTTGATATCAACTTTATTTGAACTTATAAACGAGTTTTATTTATTTATTACTATTATCACTTAAATTGAAGCTCGTAGTTATGCTAGAATACCATATTTTCAGACTATTCCATTTCAGGAGGGAAAGTTTTTTTTTTTTTTTTTTTTTTTTTTTTTGCAGTCTTTACTTAGTACACACCTCAAATAATAAGTGCAAGGAGTGGAGCGATTAAGTTATTTGCTCACTGGTAACATAATAGATTAAACACGAATATTGCACCAAATGAACGATAAATGATACGAATAACAATTTTACTATAAGTGTTCCTGTCAGATCCACATAATAAATTGTCAAATTATCGTCTGATTTGCTATATTTTCAATCTTCGATTTTTTTTTATAAATCCATTAAGAATTAACTAAAATTTTATATATTTGAATTTTTCAAAGATAATGTAGATAATACATCTCCTAGGAGCTGTTATTATGGGTAAATACTAAGAATATATATATATATATATATATATATATATATATATATATATATATATATATATATATATATGCAGTTTCGATATAAGTCGGTCTACAAACTGTAGCAACCCTTTATCTTTTCATATATATATATATATATATATATAATGTAGATAATACATCTCCTAGGAGCTGTTATTATGGGTAAATATGCAGTTTCGATATAAGTCGGTCTACAAACTGTAGCAACCCTTTATCTTTTCATATATATATATATATATATATATAATGTAGATAATACATCTCCTAGGAGCTGTTATTATGGGTAAATACTAAGAATATATATATATATATATATATATATATATATATATATATATATATATATATATATATATTAGGATAACCAAGCAATTTTATATGCTTGGTTATTTTAGCACCTAATCCCAAGTATGCAAACAATTAAGTTTGCGCCTGAAACAAAGTTCAAGTCTAAAGATGGTACAACACCAGGGCAACTCATTGTAAAGGTGGGTAAAGCTTTGATCACTATTCTTAGTATTTTCCCATAATGTAAAGCACATCTCACTAGAAGATGTATACTGCAATGCATTATGGGTGGGGTCACTACCCAGACCGGTTTCAACCTTTTTTGAGGTCTCCTCAGTGAGTAGCTAGACCCTAAATATACCATACCAAGGTTTTAGTAATATAAAGCCTTATCAACTTTACCTATATAAGTTGCAACAAGGTGTATTAAGTTTTAATAAAAATCTCTGGAGGAGATATTGATGGGAATAAATTTTTAACTTGGGTATATTGTATATTAGGATAACCAAGCAATTTTATATGCTTGGTTATTTTAGCACCTAATCCCAAGTATGCAAACAATTAAGTTTGCGCCTGAAATTTCAAACTTATAAAACTCGTTTATAAGTTCAAATAAAGTTGATATCAAAGTTTATAACATACAATGAGTTGCCCTGGTGTTGTACCATCTTTAGACTTGAACTTTGTTTCAGGCGCAAACTTAATTGTTTGCATACTTGGGATTAGGTGCTAAAATAACCAAGCATATAAAATTGCTTGGTTATCCTAATATACAATATACCCAAGTTAAAAATTTATTCCCATCAATATCTCCTCCAGAGATTTTTATTAAAACTTAATACACCTTGTTGCAACTTATATAGGTAAAGTTGATAAGGCTTTGTATTACTAAAACCTTGGTATTTAGGGTCTAGCTACTCACTGAGGAGACCTCAAAAAAGGTTGAAACCGGTCTGGGTAGTGACCCCACCCATAATGCATTGCAGTATACATCTTCTAGTGAGATGTGCTTTACATTATGGGAAAATACTAAGAATAGTGATCAAAGCTTTACCCACCTTTACAATGAGTTGCCCTGGTGTTGTACCATCTTTAGACTTGAACTTTGTTTCAGGCGCAAACTTAATTGTTTGCATACTTGGGATTAGGTGCTAAAATAACCAAGCATATAAAATTGCTTGGTTATCCTAATATATATATATATATATATATATATATATATATATATATATATATATATATATATATAAGTTATCTTTGAAAAATTCAAATATATAATGTAGATAATACATCTCCTAGGAGCTGTTATTATGGGTAAATACTAAGAATATATATATGTAATAAATACTAAGAATGTAATATATAAATACTAAGAATAATGTATATATATATATATGTATATTTTTTTTTTTTTTTTTAAACAGTTTCACCCATCGAGCAACATTTTCATATGGCCTTGATTCTACTCAACTGACTTCATATAAATTACACTCATTCGGCAATATTATGTCGCGAGCGACCTCAATTTTGATTAACCAGCGTTCCACTTCGGTGAACATGTTCAAATGAATAAACATTTGAACGCCCAAACACTTAAACATGCACCTGTCGGTCACAAACACCGTTGCACAATATGACCCGTTCGTAGTATGAACTTGTCAAGAAATTATATTCTGGTTTTAATATTTTACCCAAGCGTAAGCAAACGAAGTTTGTACTTGAAGTATCTTCACAGTCGTCTTGTATAGAGGCTGTTGACTTCCTATCAATTGCTTCAGTATCTCATAATCCCCCCCCCCCAAAAAAATATAGGCAGGTAAGGGTAACTCAATACGTTTATTGAGGTCTCATCAGTGGAAGCTAGACATAACAAGATAGCAAAGTTAAATCAATCAATAAGTCATATATTTTTTACATACCAGTGGTATATGGAAAATATATTATCCTTCTCATAATGTTTTTACAGTATGGGATACTGAGGTAATTGATGTGAAGTCAACCTCTATATACAAGTAGTAGTGTTGATACTTCAAGCGCAGTTTCTTTTCTTACAATAATATATAATTTTCTTGATTAATAAAACAATAATATAATTTTCTTCATTACAAAGTATGTTATACTTTGTAATCAAGAAAAAAAATTTACAATTATCCCTCGTACAAATCATATCACTACCATCAAAATGCCGCCCATTAGTTTCAAGTCGTAGTAACTGACACGATGTTGTCATTACTTTTTTTTCCTTGGCCATACTAGTTTTCAGAATTTCTTTCAGAATTACTGAAAATATATGAGAAAATAGTACGACTTTATACGACTTGCCACACACACACACACACACACAGAGAGAGAGAGAGAGTTTCGAACATATAAATAAATACGCATATATCAAGACACGTGTAAAGTTAAGTGATAAGTAAGATGAGAGCAATCTATATTTGTATGCATGTGATAAAATCTGCTGATATTTTAATAAAATGTAACCCCATCTATTAGACTGTCCCTGTGTATGCTTGTGGGTGGATGGCTGGCAAAGTAGAAATTGACAACGAAATTCAAAACGTATTTTAAATTATATTAGTATAATAACCTTTGGCAAGATGACAGCAGATCTTTTACTCCATACGAGGTTTGAAAACATGCAGTGTTGCCAGCTTTTCCAAGAATCTGGAAATTTCACTGACTTGCAATAGTGAGTCAACCTAGAAGCTGACAGTTTTTATATAAATTGAAATTTAATGCAGAAATTTAATTTTTATAAAATTTACAACTTCAGCAAGAAGTAACTTCCCTGAATGTTTCGAGTTTTCTGTGTAAATAATTATAATAATACCTTACTTTTAAACAGAAATTACTATTAGAATTATTTAAAAACAATAGTATAAAATTCCAAAAAATTAGTAAAAATGGTTAATAAGAAATCACTAAGCATAATTAACTGAAATTTCTACAGGAAAAATAAGCGTGGAAATGATCCAACTGGAATTAAGAATGAAACGAATCAATTGATTTACAAAAAAAAAGAAAAAAAGAAGAAGGTGCATTTTGAGTTAAACTTGGATCTGTTTTCTACCCTTCGCCCACATAGCACAAAAATAATCGATAAAATATTCGGATAACAGCCCTAATAAGTTTATATCTACGTATGTTTCAAGTATATCAAGCAACAATACTGAATTACTAAAATATTGGGCATTGATCGTAAATTGGTTAATAGAGTGGCATATACGGTCTTCAAAATTCCCGTATAATGACCATATTATGAGAACTTGCATATATATATATATATATAAACTTATTAAACATACAAAAGCTCAAATACTTTTGTGCACCACAAGTACAATTCTTCAGGAGCATGTTTATGAGTACATAATTTATAAATAACACACAAAAAAAAAAACAAACGTAAAGTCAAATGGCAGTAAAAAGCATACGCAGATGAAAAATTAAAATCAACAATGAAGAGATGGTATTCTTTTTCTTCTTCTTCTTTTTTCTTGATGAATGAAAACTAGATTTGACCGGATAATGGTTCTTACTGTATTGAGTGGGAATGCATAGAATTTCAAAAGCTTCTTTAGATTTTCCGAAGCCGTGGCATAAAAGTGGATTCACTCCACTTTTATTATTATTATTATTATTATTATTATTATTATTATTATTATTATTATTATTATTATTATTATTATTATTATTATTATTATTAGTTAAACCGTGTCAGTTAAACAGTGCAGAAGCAGTAGTACTCTTGTACGCATCTACCTACGAACAGTAAAATCAACACCTGGCTTGTGACGGGTATAGAAACAAACCACGAAACCACCGCCATCTATTATCTTTCTCAGATAAGCTCTACAAAGCTTCGAGGAAGAAATCAGAAATGCCATCCAAAGAAACAAGTAAATATTATAATCGATTTAATAAACCATTGTAAATTTAAATGGATCATTGTAAATATGGATGAGAAAAAGATGTAAAATACATTGTTAATATCATTACCTATGCAATTTAAATAAGATAGTTTCCTAGCATTCTGTACAGAAAAAAAATATATAGATAGATAGATAATTGTGTAATCTATCCTGTGTAACTGAACTATAACTGATTGTAAACTAATACAAAAATCGTTATTATTACTAATAACACACAAATTGTTGTGCTATATGATTTGCGCACTGTACAAAGTATGAGATAAATTGGAATCTGAATTGAACCACATATAGTATCATCTCTTAAACTGTATGTAATTATATTAAATTCTGTGTATTATATAAATATGAATGTTATATGTACAGTATTATATAAATATGTGTATTATATGTATTACATAAATATGTATAATTAAATTCTATGTATACGTATGTAATTTATTAGACAGATAATAAAGTATTAAATGACATTAAAAAGTATTATTATTATTATTATTATTATCATTGTTCTTGTTGTTGCCTTTACATCACGAAGATTCAGTAATTCGCCACCAGTTATTTAATGAAAGGCAACAAACAAAATATGGAACGTGCATATATGTCTGGATTACATGAGGAAGCTAATGATTTTGCATTTTCTTACATGACTATAAAACAATATCCCTGGAATTTAAGATTTGCACATTCTAGAAATTTAAAGGCAATCAGTAAATCCCAGAATTTCAAGTCTTCCGATAACTAACTAAATAAATAAAAACTTTAGAATTGCGAACAGTCGTAAGGTGCGTTGCGAGTTGGAATAATCCCTCAGTAATAAAGTTGTCTTCCACTATTGTTCTAGAAAGTAATTTTCTTTTATTAGGTTGCACACTCTTCCGAATACTTCTTTGGCGGTGCTATTTGTAATTTAACTAATGGCCTGTGCTCAGAGAAGAAAAAATTTATTTTAAAATTGTTTTTAAGTTCTTGATTATTCCAACTCGTAACAACTCACCCTCGCATATATCTCGTACCCCTGATTTTATTTTACGAAAAATAAATAAATAAATAAATAAAATGTTTCGCATATAGTTCGCACAAGAAAAGAGTTTAAAACTTTAAGAAATAGATAGCGAATGTTGTTATGGCAGTTTCAGATATTTTGGAATTCGGTTCGAAGAAAATCGGCATTTCAACTGAACAATCGTCGGCTTTCCTTTGTCGTTGAGTCGCGCGATCTTTTGTTAATACCGTACCAGTCATATGCATAGAGATGGAAGGAACCAATAAATGAATATTGTGCAACTGGATTTTGAGAGTTCGGGACATGATTTGGCCAGAAATAATTTCATTAAAATGTCACTAAAAGCTTCAAATATATCGCGTGATGCAGGTGAGCTGCCGATCGCGTAAATAACATCGATAATTAAAATTTAAATGCATTAATTTTATAAATAATGTGAGCAATTATAAATTATAATGAATACTGAGGATTTAATTATAAACGTCAATTTAGTTTTTTCCTGAAAAACTTAGTTTCCGAAAATCCCCGCATATAACTCGCATCACGATTTCTTAACTTTAATTTTTGGGGAAAAAAGTGCGAGTTATATTTGAGTAAATATGGTATATTAAGTCGTCAAGAGCGAAATAGACAATCGATGGTGACATTTTCTCGACTGCCTTTTTTCTTGACGATGCGGTTGGGTATTAAGTGTACTAAAGATCCAGTATAGATAATAAATAACTAATCAATGTCTTTTTCACTGCAAAGCAGAAAACGGGAATATATTTCAAAGAAGCATATTTAAAAAAATATGTAAGAAAAGCATTCATTTAGGATTTCGAATTTTGAACTGTTATAATCCCCCACCATCAATTATAAAAAATATTTCCTAACTTCATTCCTAGTGGTAAATGTCATACCTATTGCATGATATGATGTAGGTCCAATTCTTCAAATAAATTAACATGCCGAAGTTGATTTTTTAAAATGTTAGACGATACTTTATTTACAGTTCTATATCTTCCTCCATTTCGATTCCTGAACTTTTAGACTTAAAACAACAGTTTAATATTCGCTTCCACTAGCAATATTATTTTCCTGCTTTTCCGTGATATGTTTTATGGAAAAACGATGTGTAAGCATATAAAGAAAACGTAACGTTTTCATCTAGCTAAACATTTATCCAAGAATCAGGACATTTGAAAGGTAAAAGCGGAAATCTTTTCGTATCAATATTTGAGGTTGGGCAGAAAGAAAACACATATACAAATAAAGATTTCCTCAATGATCCTATAGAAATGAGTACATACTTTTGTCAGATTCTTAAATGCCTGTTTAAACATAAGAACTAGTTTGAACGTTATTGCAAAGCCAATTTACTGTTCGTATTTACTGCATGGGGGTTATTTATAAAGCAAATATGAAATACGCTATAGCATCAGTCCCTTTAGTCTGTTTCTAGGATATGTAAGAGCTTGTTTGTGTGTGTGTGTGTGTGTGTGTGTGTGTGTGTGTGTGTGTGTGTGTGTGTGTGTGTGTGTGTGTGTGTGTGTGTGTGTGTGTGTGCGTGCGTGCGTGCGTGCGTGCGTGCGTGCGTGCGTGCGTGCGTTTTCCTCCTAATAGTAACCCTACCAGGAGGTAATTTATTCCTACATGCGCCATTGCATACAATGCATATATTACATGTAGCTTCCAACTACTGATTAACATTTATATTTCCAATTTTGTATTAATATTCATATTTGCATTTATATTTTTACATCTATATGTACATATTCCGACTTTTACATCTATATATATATATATACAGTATATATATATATATTATACATATATTTACACTATATGATTCATACAATGTCCGCGCGGTTAGCCTAGTGGCTTTGCGCTTCGCAACCATATGCCTGCGGAAGGAGTGTCCTGGGTTCGATTTCCGTCGATGATGTGTAGAGCTCAAGGATCTGCCATAGCCAAGTTAACCGGTCTTGGGCGTGGACAGCAGGATTTTTTCCGCCAATTTATCTGGGGATTTTCATCCCGCAAGCAGACAAACCGGACCCGTGAACACACAGGCTACAGTCATGCAAAGAAGGCAACGGGAAACCACCTTGCGTCACTATCTCTCTAGTAATCAGCTGCAACCCTCTCAAAGAGAGGAAGCCACAGGATCAGATCAGAATTCATACAATCTCAGTAATTTATGTTACTTTACAACGACTGGTAATTGATCTTATTGGAAAATTTAATTAGTTCTGATAATACTTTTCGATAAGTCTCTGTTTTGACACTGGCCACTTGTCTCCAGAAGTAATGACGTGTTGCATTAGTGGCATCCGTATGGAGTCCAGTAGCTGTGTGTGTGTGTGTGTGTGTGTGTGTGCCCGCGGTAGATTAGGAGAAAAATATAGGGAACCCAACATGCGGCATGTCAGGATTCCTTAAGATACAAACTTATTTATTGTTGAAGAAAACAGATAATTTTCTAATATTATTATCAATTTTTTTATAATATTCAAATTCAAAGCCGGTTGACCGAGTGAATACCTCCTACGCTAAAAACAATAAAGTCGCTGGTTTGAATCACTGCGGGCATGGATGTTTGTAAATGTCATCAGGTCGTAGATGAATTACATCGCCGGACATTCATAATCTCGAAATCATTCGCCTAATTTCAGCGATGAATTTCATCACCGGAAATTGTTCTATCTGCTTACAGTAAGCAGAGTTTTGCGCTTCCATGAATGGCTTGAAAAAGCCCTATGGTTGGTCTCTAAACTGGGGTTTCCAGATTATTTAATTCAGAAGACTTAAAACCGTACGATAGTGACAAGGATTTTCTTCCTGAAACCCTATTTTTTTTAGTCCGCAAAATAGGTAAACCGGCCAGAAGAATATCCGGCATTACGAATTCTGCGAGACCTTCATCCACACCACACATGTGACAATGAAGTACAGTATTACAAAGCATGTGTAAACCATCTCATACAAAGGAAGGCATAAACGACACGCAATTATAGCATTACAACACAACAAATTCTATTTCTGCGTACTGTCAATGTATTAGCGGCTCTCAAAGGTCTCTGTAATATCCGTTTAGTGTCAAGCGTTCAAAAATATGGATATGTGAATGGTACAACCACTGGATAATACGCGAAACAAGACTTACCCAGATCTAGAACACTGTGACATTCTTTTTAATGAAAAGCACACCTAACGAAGCTGTAAATCCGTATCACATTACTACAGTAGGAAGAATAAGAGATAATCCAAAAAAAAAAAAAAACTGCTATAGATACCCAACATGATTTAAGCCGTTTCAAGCCTGTTTATTGGAATAAATAGTGAAGTGGTGGCACAATAAGATGAATGAAATTTGTAATTTATATCATGTAAAAAATAGACTATCATTTAGTGGGATGTATGAGCTCATTTTTCAGCTTCGTCTCATAGAGTGGCTTCCTTAATTTGTAAATTTACGCATACATTTTCGAAATGGATCTATTTGAAGCCGTTTCCCTTGAAAGATAACAGCTCCCGCCCCACAGATCGGAAGCATTGCTCTGTCGAAAACAGTTTTTGGTTCGACTGGCGGCATGTGCAAGAACATTTACTGTGTATCTTCACCGATGATAAAATGTGACATCGAAAGCATATTTATATAAAAATGTATCAATCATTATGGTATAGTGCTTCTTAGCCAATTATTGCAGAGTCACTTGACACTTATTATAAGAACAATAAGGTTCAAATTTGTCCTGTTATAGCTCTTGTTCTAAGTTGAAGATTGTCGCTCGACCGCCTTGAAGTGTTATATATCCAATTATTGGAAGAACTAAAAAAAAAAAAAGAGCACCATTCAAAACAACCATCGTTATGAGTTCGAATCCTACTATAGAAAGGATGGATTGGTTGCAGAGGATTTTCTTCAGATATGAGATCACTACTAACCTCCTGGAAGCTTGATGTGACTTGATAAAAGTAAGTTTGATCCCTAAAACAAGATTTCACGAATTAAATGTACGATTTACAACTTTCGTGGAAATATCCATCACTAGAAAAATTTCCAAAAATCTTTTCCTAATTAAAATTAATTTTTTTATTTATGTTGTGTCGTGTCTTCTGTTTGTAGACTACTTATGAATTAGCGATCATTGCAGATGCTCAGTCATAGGGCGTATGCGATGCGTGGTGTGTATTCTCAAATCGTCTATTCAACTCGCCCCCCCCTAAGATTAAATCCTGAGTGCGCTAATGCATTCCTTTATATATGTGTATAGACAGATATGTCAATACCGCTCGAGAAAGGTTAAAAAGCTGTAGCATATTAAGCACTGCAGCAGAGTACGAATAAATAACACAAACTCCTGCTCTAAAGACCAACTATAGGACTTTCTTTCAAACACTTTTGGCCTACAAAAAAAAAAAAAAAAAGCATGGAGGAAGTAATAGTGATATCTCGCGCCGGAAGACATCCAATCACAGACATCCACGCTCCAGATGGTGTCGAATCTACGCGGAGAAATTATCCACTCAGTTAACTCTAGTACCATCGTACTCCAGTAGTAATAACCAGTGAATAATAAAAATAAAATAAAATAAAATTAGGACCCCGACTTTTATCAAATATTCAGTTTAAGACCAAAAAGGGAAAACTTGAAGAATGAGGTGAGAATAGTATATTTTGTAACTGTGTAATTTAGGGTAATCAGAGTAAAATTTAACATTGCTCGGGTGCTATTACAGCAAGCATGGAAGCAATCACGTTCTAGCAGCAATTTCAGGTCGGAGAGAATACATACAGAAAATACCAATTCGCATATCTCTTTTCTCACTTACTTTGTATTACTCAAACTGAAAAGATAAACGAAGGAAAGAAAATAATTATTTTTGCCGACCACACAGTTACTATATTGATCCGCAGGTATCAATATAAACGAACTCTTAGCTAGTTTTGTTTTTTAATGCTTTCGATTTAACAAATTCCATTAATCTAAAACAGTTCATTTAACATTTGTACTTAAATAAAAACCAAATGCAGCCTAAGTGAAAGCCAGTAAAGAATAAATAATAGATAACAGAAAAATTCATTTAAAAATAATTGTTTGTTCAGATTGTTATAAAAAGAAGTATTATTATTATGATCGAATAATTATTTCAGTGATATCGTTACCATTAACAAACATCTGGCGTCACTAGAAAACCATTTTGCGACACTATTTATCACTTAAACACAGATGTACCAATCAAACTGAATATCATCTACGCCTACACTCAGCCCTTTACACAACATTCTGCTACAGCCATGTAAATCACTTCACTCCCAATCAAGCAGGCAAAGCACATAACATAAGGAATTCAACGGACACCTTGTGAAATCGGCTGAAATTTTATCCTTTCGCCCTGTGTACGGTAACTGGAACTGAGAGAAAAGTGCCCTCACCCCGCATCATACAAATGTATATACAAATACGGGGGGGGGGAATAAGTTTTTTGTATAGTAATTTTTATCAATGAACTCAAGTTATTAAAAAACTGAAAAGTAAGAGGTTTGCTCCAATTCCAAGCATTATCACGTGCACAAATAGTTGGAGGGAATGCACAATTAACTTTTTTTCCGGTTGCGAAATGCCTATAAGTTACAGCACCGCTTATTATTATCTGTTTATATTAACTCCACACTTGCAAAACTCATAGTACATATCTATGTATGACGGGAGGGGGAGCAAGTGATTAAGAAGAAAGCAAAATCTATTGATGTTTTTCTTGAACAACCTGCTGGAAGTTCCGTTTCCTGTAGCAACATGAAGAAGCAACCTGCTACACGTGATGAGGAGATGGAATGAGAAGGGACAAGAAGTCGGTTCGATAATTCTGATCTGCGAATGGATATTCATCAGTAGCTGGTCACGCTTTTACGGGTGAATAAGGGAAACGTGAGGGTTCTAAGGGGTAGTGACTGCGTAACATTATGAAGTCCTGATTGTTTTTCCCTTTTCAGTCGTTTCCGACCGTAGGTGACTTTGTAGGCATTGCCCACAAAGTACTGTGGACGGAGAGAATACATACAGAGCTACAACAACAACAACTACTACTACTACGTAGTAGTAGTAGTAGTAGTGCACATCTTCAAAGCATGCCGGCGAAGATTAGGGAATGCGTCCTCAGAAATCTAATTTTTGTAAAATGTAAGCAAGGGCACATTGAATAATTTTTCTCTCAAAGAAGAGTTGTTTTGGAGTTCGAGCCATTTGTACTGAGCCTGGCATTTCGGCAGCATTGACACTGAATGGCATTGAAAATAAATCTAAAGAAGACTGTTGGTTACGAAAATCACTAATCTCTCTTCGAACTCACCTCGCAACACGCCTAATTTTGTAGCGTATTCATCAAGAGACGAACAGTTGGACTCAGTGAGATGCTGAAAATGAGTTGTCTTTTTTTTTTTTGCGAGTTGTGCCTTCCAAAGTTTCAGCTTGGCCACAAAAGCTTTGTCAAACAGAGTGGGCACCAGTTGATCTTTGGATTCCCCTTGGTTTGCATGAACTGTTGTATTTCGCTCCTTAAGTCAAAGACTCTTTTAAGAACCTTCCCTCTGCTCAATCAACGCACATCACTATAATAAACCACATCGGTCATCCGCTCAAAAACTCTTGGAATTGACGATGATTCAATCCTGTTGTCCTAATAATGTTGACGACAGTCACAATAACGTTCATGACATTCTCAAATCAAATATTCTCCTGGTGGATTAAACAGTGATAATGGACGAAATCTTTTCATTCTAGTTCCGGTTCTTTCCGAAGCAGCGCAACAAACCCTTCTTTCCCACCATAGCAGGGGCACCATCAGTTACCACACCCTCGAGGTTGGTTAAGCTGAAGTCGAAACGCTGGAGCGTTTTCTTGGCGGCTTCAAGAATTTTAGTGCCTTTCGTCGTTCCCTTCATAGGTACGAGCGCTAGCAGTTCTTCTGCCACATTGAATTGTTGATCAATACCACGGACAAAGATAGCCAGTTGTGCTGGATCCTTCACATCTGCGCTCTCATCTAAAGCAAGTGAATATGATCAGACGACCGTTTAAAGTTTCTTCAGTGTTATTGGCAAGTTCTTCGACACGTCGTACTACAGTTACCCCAGGCAAACTCGATTTTTTAAACACTTCCTAATTATTTGGGCACATAATATCCTCAGCAGCGATACTTTTACACTCTTTTACAAACTCGCCGTCCAAGAAGGCGTTTGAAATCAATTCCTTGCATTTTAAAATATAAAATGCCACCTCTGCTGGCATTTTAAATCAATTTGGAGACGGTTCACTTTGTCCACACAAAGTTGCCCTTGAAGGTGATCGAAATTGGACGCATGCTTTGTCTCATAGTGTCGTTTTATATTGTATTCTTTTGATACTGACACTGACTCACGACAAATTAAACACACTGGCTTATCGTCGATCGGCACACAAAAAAGTACAAATTCGTCCACTTTTCATTAAAAATTCGACAAGAATCACTTGATTTACGCTTTTTACTCGTATACGCCATGGTGATGGAAGGTGAATCCAAAAAAATGATCCCAAATAGCCGCGTAGCGGTTATTATCCACTGAATATGTCTCACACTAATGAAAAATGTCTGGCAATATAAAACCACAATAGGCTATGGCTGACACGACGAACCTGCGTGCGCTTATACACGAATATCCCACTGTTCACGACTGACTGTGGATGAGATCCTCTTGTATTTATATGAAAATAACGAAGTATCGAGAACCTTCGAGATGTATCTGGAAGGCACTAGACAGCGCACTCGAACGAACTACTGCTTCAGCCATCTACTTAAGTACTAGTACTTAAGTACCGCTTGGCGCTGGCAGATGGCCGAAGAAGCATGTCTATTTAATATTTATTTTTATAGGATTTTATGTAAAGTATCAAATGCATAGCGTTCCTTGTGAATCTTGAAAGTATCTTACAATTCTAAATACCGCAGTATAGCTTAGTGGCCCGCGGGCTTCATTGAAATTTTTTATTTAATCGCATTTTAATGTTAAGTAGAGTTATTTTTGAAGATCCTGCTCTAGGTTGTTGAATTGTTGTGTTCGTTATTCCTTATTATTTATTTAACTTATATTCTTATCGATCATAATAATTTTATTTTTCTTTCGATTTTATTCAATTCACGCGGGTTTGTATTTTTAGATCAAATTCTTAAGGTTTACATGAGCTCCACTTTTCCCACGAGCTCCGAAGACGACACACAGTCGAAACAGCTCACATCCCGTTATTCCCACTCCTAATCTTGTTTCATCATAATAGCGGCTCGTGGCTTGAAATCGTGGGTGTGCTGCAACTTTCGAAACATGCATATACACTGTAAGTACAGTGTATATGTGTTTGGATAAAATATCAAAATGATGGTAAAAATTAAAAAAAAAAATTAAACATGAAAAAAAATTGTTTAATTTTTTTTTCATGTTAATATAGTATAATTCAAAATTACTTAAAAATAAAATTCATTATCATAACCCCAATAAATGTTCTAAAATAAAAACTATAACAAATGTTATGTCTTTAATTGTAATATCCAAATATTTAAAGAGACGGAGTAAACAAGATAAGCACTACGAACACTCTACTACTTGCGCAAACAACAGTGGAATTGCGCGACCACAGTGCCACATTACGCTAATACTCGCATCTCACTATGACGTGCATATGCTTGCGCGCGTAGCAATAATCCTATACAATTCTCTTATACAAAATAAGAGAATTGTATAGGATTGTTGATGATAAGATTAAATATTACAAGCAAATATAAATAAATTAATAAATATATTTATATATCGAGAAAAATTGGGGGTATCAGGGGCGGCTCGTGTATAGGCACTGCAGTTCTGCAGTGCCTATACACGAGCCGCCCCTGATCATATCCTATCCCTCTCCTTTCCCAAAAATTCTTCCCAAAAAATTCACAGCCCACCCTTGAAACCCGGATTTAAATTCATATAACTTTGTGTTACCCGTATTCTCCCACATAACCCTATCTCCACATTTCCACTCCCCCCCCCCCCTTTCCTTTCAGTCATACTTCAGGAGTAATATAAATATTTATCGTCATATGCCAGATGCCTCTCAATAAGAAGAAAACCAGGAGCATCCTACGAAAGTATGTCCAAAATTATTCCTTCTTCATATTCTTCATATATCTGTCTTTAAAACATCAATAATGCCCTAAAAATTGAGCCAAAAGCCAATGACATCATAAAAAGTAGTACGCCTAAAGAAAAATAGGTAAAATAGTCATAAAAACTTACGTTTACATGTGTTTAATTTTATTAGATCATAAAAGAAACAAAGACTGGAAATGATTTGAGCTTGTTCGGTGTGCGTGCGTGTGTGTGTTTTCCGCCTGTTTCTTTTTTCAAGGATTCAGTACGAGAACATCTGCTCGCATTCTCGTATATGTTGTATTCACTTCCGTTTCCTCGATTTTCCCACTTAATCAAGACAAATGAATCAAGCGAGGTTTGGGGTATATCAGAATTTTCAGTGCATATAATTCCATAATATACGAGCAAAAAGAGAAAAATAAAGAATTCGAAACTGTCACGAAATGAGGATGTGAAAAAAATTAATAGTTGCTAAGTAATGCTTTTACTTTGTGCTATTACAGCGTACAATTTTCAGAATGACAATTATATTTAGTTATTAACATAAACACTATTGTACTTTAATGAACTAGTTTAATTAGCGACTATTATCATTTAATTAAGTCACCGTAATTTATTCACGTGACATAATTTTCACTGGTACCTCACAGAAGAAAGAAAACCGCATATGTTCTTGAAGTAAATTTGAGGTGGGGGGGGGAGGTATTTATTTTAACTCGGAAAACGTTCGTTTCTTCTTCGTTTAATTTCTGCAGTTTTTTTTGCCATAGTATTAACATATGTAGAGGCTTTCAGATACTCTGCATTTGTTGAAAAATAGCTCGCGATTTTATCAGTTGTAATAAAAAAAAAACATGCCGATATACAGGAAAACCTTGCTTAACGCGATTAATTAATCCATCAATTAATGCGCTAAGCGAATACAATAAACAATAGGAATAATTATAATTCATCCATCACTTAGCACTCGAACGAACTTGTCATTTTGAAAAAAAATTACAGTATAAGCTACGTTAGGGGATAAAATCATCAAAGTTAATAAAAATCAATTGCTTAAATTTTTATTTAATGTATAAACATTTGATTGAGCTACTTTTTTTTTTTTACAAAAAAAATTAAGTAGAGATGTTTGAATCATGCTCGACTTTTTCATTTTGTCATGCAATTCGCGATAGATGGCGATTGCTTTATTAAGATTTCGGCGGACTTCGAAGCTTCGTTTCGTATCAAGATCAGCATGAAACAAAATTTCCTTAGCATGCTCAATGTGATTGAAAACTAGTTCAAGTTCTTTTTTACAGTTAGCTTCTTAGTCGTAACATTTTCTTCTTGTTCACATTCCTTATCTTCTTCTTCATCTGCACTCTGTTCTTCTAGTTGAAGGAGATCATTCTCGCTTAACTGTTCTGAAAGGGAATCGAACAAATTTCTCGCACCTTCAGTTCATCCAGTTCATTAAATCCAAGTTCTTTTCCAATTGTGCTGATTTCTTCAGTAGTGTTAGAGCTTGGGTTTTTACGCACGATAAACTAACATAGGCTTGAGTTTTAAGTCACCTTCGGCATTGCCTTCTAATAAAAGCGTAAGACGATCAGTGGCGCACCTAGAGGTGGAGAGGGGCAAGGGGTTCGGGCACCCCCAAAGAAAAGGAAAAAAACGCTAGAAAAATTTCCAAAAATCTTTTCCTAATTAAAATTCATTTTTTTTTTTATTTATGCTGTGTGCTACTTATGAATTAGCGATCATTGCAGATGCTCAGTTATATCAAAACGTCTACTCAACTCGGGCCCCCTCCAAGATTAAATCCTGAGTGCGCCACTGAAGACAATCATTAGATACTTTGTATCCTGGTCGAGATACTTCAGTTTTAACTAAGAAAGTTTTTGTTGGCATACGCTTCCTATCCGATCGTCATAATTACCCTCCTGAGTTATCCTTTGCAATTCTCCAGGAAACTTGGCCGCAGAATCTTTAAGAATCTTTATGAGCTAGCAGATTCTCCAATTATTCTTACGCTATACAGTTCAGCTCTATTTTAAAAACTATCAAACCATCCTAAACTCGCAGTAATGCTTTCACATTCCTCTTGAAATTTGGCCTCTTTCAATGAGGTAAAAATATTGAGAATTTTTGCCTGAATATTCCCTGTACTAATGGGTATTCTTTTTTGGTTATAATCCTCAATCCAGAGTGACAGAAGACGCTCCATCTCGATCATTAAATGACTTCTGTTTCGGGTGATCGGCATGCTTAAAGAAGCAGTAGCAACTTTTCCTGCGCGCTATTTAATTTAATATTTAACTAAAATTTAATATTTTGCACTATATTAAATAAGAACAAATATAGTGCAAAATATTAAATTTTACTGTAAACTGTATCCCAGGTCTCGCATAATCATTGTATTATTAGCGCCACTTTCATGTCTCTTAATGACTTCCAGCTTTCCTGTTCGCTGCTGATTGGCGACAAAAAGTTTCGCGTAACATAAAAAAATCGCGTTAACTGATTAATCACTCGTTTAAAGCGGGAAATAGTATCATTTCGCTCAATCGCGCTAAGTGATTATCACGCATATCGAATTCGCGTTAAGCGAGGTTTTCCTGTACAAGCTTTTCTTAAAGGGTGATTCCCATTCATCGCTTACTCGTTCCTGGATTCACCCATCTCCTTTGCCTACTTTTTGACTTTAGCAGCAGGGTGAAAAAAAAGTGTCATACAACCTCAGTATATATAATTTTGAAGCTGCAATTTAGAAGAGACTACTTGACTAACATTTTAAAATAATTAGTGGCAATGGTTGAATATTAATAGGAATTTATACATTCTCAAGAAGTGAAAAATAATATCATAAAACTAACCTCTTCAATTTGTTGCCAGTCTCCTGCGACCTTGGCAATTGGCTCACGATTTTACAAGATTTTCTTTAATGAGATACCACTATTTTGCTTATTTCTTTTATTTTATTAGTTTGTTTTTATGAAACAGTAGTGGAATGAATTGTCGAAATCGGTTGAATGTGTCACCTGCAGAACTATGATGCATTTTATTTTCTTCCTTCTTTTTATGCAGAGGCAGTTTCCAAATGCCCTTCGATTGGAATAGGATTAAGTTCGATTTTCGTCGTGACGGGAGGAATCTTTATGTGGACTTTTTCAATCGAAAGTGAGTTAGCCGATCTCATACGGAGGTAGCAGGGTTTTTTCTCCGGGAAACTCTGGTTTTTCATCCTGCATACAGACAAATCGGCCCTTCAGAATACACGCAATTTACAGACAAAAAAATACTAGTTGTGGTGGTGGGCAGTAGATGGCGTTGATGGAGATGATTGGTAGTAGAGGTTCGGTGTAGTGGTGGAGACAGTTGTATAGTAGGTGTCCTCCCTCGATAAATCTTCGGACTCCTTGGAGGTGTCACGAATAATAATAATAATAATAATAATAATAATAATAATAATAATAATAGCTATTTCCTGACAGTTATGAATAAAATGTTAAGGGACTACTTAAACAACGTAAAAAACATGTATATTCCTTCGGAAGAAACATATATACTCTAAATTTATCGAAAATGATCAAAAATGTTTGTGTGTATAGTTGTCAGAAGAGAAAGCATCCCTTCCCCAATACCTTTTTTTTTAGTCCATTTGGAAGAATTTCTTAGAGAATTTAAGTAATGTAAAAACAAACTGATTCCAAATTTAGTGGCAATCGGTTTGAACGTTGCAACCTGTAGGTGTGATGCGATCCCCCACTTACAGTTCCTTCATTTATGTTCAAATGATCCAAAATTCGTAATGGATCATTAGTAACGTAGGAAATAACCATATTTCAAATTTGGTCGAAATCAGTTGGACGATGCGACCTGTAATCGCACGAAGGTAGTGTTCATCCTTGCTCCCCCCCCCCCTTCATTTTAGCCTGATGAGGTTAACTTTCTCTTCGTAAGGGCTTCTTACGAAGCTTCTGCAACATAAGAAACTCTCATATTTCATATTTGGATGAAATCGGTTGAACGATGTGAACCTATAGAGATGTCTGCATGCGAAAAAAAAGGAGATCTATGCTCTTTTGTCTGGCTAGTTTAAGTTTTTGTGGAATAAAAAACCAAAGTTTCATGGATGAAAATAATATTATATTTTCCTTGTGTTTTATTCGGACGAACTTTATATTAGTTGTGGAGTTCCTTTGCTGATTTAAACATCTCTTGATCTGTTCACAGTACCGCGTTCAGAGGTTTACATTACATTTCGCAATTTACTTGAACATACTAAAATAATCACAGAAATTTCGCAGGATCTTCGCTAATGAGCATAATGCCATTGCATATGTGAATTAGATACCGTTTCCGCAGCATATTTGCATATATCCATCCAGCATTATGACAAAGTAGGCTTTAGAATGCTCATCTGCGAGGCGGAACACTTTACAAGAACAATAATCAAGAATTATTTGCCAGCCTAGTCATAAAGTTGATCACCATGCAAGCCTAGCTTCATAATAGATAATTTGGCTGGTTTGGTTTAGTCCGATTGAATATTGCAGAAGTAACTAAGACTAAGGATAGTGTATTATCAGAACACTCACATTTTAAAGAAAAATTTTAATTTCGCAAGAAAATAAGTACAACAATTAAACTCCGATTTTATTTAATAATTAACGTGCTTCTCTGTTCCTATAAGTTTAGTACTTCTCATAGGCATTAACTCTACCAACGTAGAAGACATTTTTCTTATTTGTGCATCTCGAAACCATATTTTTATAAGTGATTATATTAAGTTATCCTTTGTATCAAAATTTAATTTTCCAGGTATCTTTTTCACTATGGACTATGAATGTTCCATTAGGTTAATGTCAGGAGAGTTACCTAGCCACTGACAACTGGATGTTGTGACTTTCGAGGAACTCTTTCATTTTTTTTTGATGTGTGGCATGGAGTTAGATCCTGTTGAAAGATGAGTTCTTTGTTGTTCTAGATCTGTGGGACCACTCTTTACTCCAACATTTTTATATATTGGTTATTTTATCATACCGTCAACAGGCACAAGCGACCCTGGACCGTCATGTGTAAAATAACCCCTTTAACAAATTCCTAAACAACAGGAGTTTAGGAATTTGTTAAAGGTGGGTGGGGGAAGTCTTCTCAGCAGCAAATTTGCGAACAGAGTGCTTATTCTCCAAAGAAGTGGCTATCATCTGAGAATATGAACTTCTTCCACTTCTCAATAGTCTAATCTTTGTGCACTTTTGTCCACTAGAGCCTCTTTTTCTCCAGAGCCTTCGTCAACAGTTGTTTCTTTTTGGGTCCGTGGACAGTTCTCCCTGTTTCCAACAGCCTTCGACGGACTGTCATGTCAGAAACATTAATCCCACTAGCTGCTAAGTCTCTGTTTAAGTATACAGCAGTAGAGTTATTCTTTCAAATTCATTCTTTCTTTTACTTCAGCATAATAATATAATTCTTTTCGGCTGTCTTTAACTTGCAGTTTCTTTCCATACTGAGAGTTAACTTTCTCTACACCACTCTTTTGGCCTGCTGCTTATAATTATCTTAATTAACTGATATCATCCTTATGAAAATATCATCCTTTTATACCCTTCGAATCTCGGGACACATTCTGATATCGCATAATTTAAGTATTTTTTAAACACCACCCGCGCACTGTCGATATCCTTCCATCCAACAACTGATACCATGGTGTAGAACCAAGCATACTTCTCAGGTGGTCATAATTTCCTGTTTTGTAGTTCAGCATGTAACCTTTTCTGAATGGAACATTCATAAATTCATCCGCTTCCCAAGTGAGTACCGAATGATCACTGTCATCAACCGTAGGCAGATTAGTTACATCTTTAAGTGAAACACCCTCTGACACAATAATTAAATCTAACACTCTTTGACTTCGAGTTCCTTCTGTCACATGCTGCTTGAGGAAGTTGTCTCTCAACAGCTCAATAAATTCAGTCGAAATCTACAGCTACCTAATCAAGGTTCGGATAATTAAATTCCCCCATAATGATTTCTGTTTTTTCTCATTGTCATTATTTGATTATGCATTTCCTCATCACTAGCAACCGATCCATCAGGCCCATAACAACACCCCACTATGTATTTCATCTTGTTAGATGCCATCCCAGATGGCTTAAAACTAACTGCCACTCTTACCAGTAAATAAATAATAAATAACATAAATCAGCTAACGCCTTTTATTCCCTAATAGGGAGTAGGCAAGACCTTTGTACCCTATCTAGCTTTTGGAGACTAAGTGGGCAGTTCAATCTCCATCAGTAGCCAATCAGAGATAGCTGGCCCATGTCTCTCACTAATTATAGGCGGCTACTGATGAAGAGACTAGCAACCAAGTGCTGCCATCATAATGTGGGTACTATGGTCGATTTTCTTGAGTTTACAGGACGAAAAACCCGAGTTTTCTGGAGGAAAAACCCGCTTGCCCTTGCCAGAGATCGACTAACTCGGGAACTGGTCGAAGATAGGCTTAGAAAAAGTTCCTCCTGTCGGCGACTGGACTTGAACCTAGGTCTAACTTCGAGCGGCCAAGCGCAGAGGACGCAAGCACCACTTCCACTGAGCTACACAGGCCAGCATTGCCGTCATAAGTCTCAGCTCTAACTGGATTCAAGTCTTGTGATATCATTAGTAGCACATCCCCTCTGTCTTTTCCTATCCGTTCTATCTTTTCTATCGAAAAGATAGAAAGAATAATACTATATACAGTATATATATATATATATAGTATTATTAGTAATATATAGTATTTCTAATCCTATAGAGGCCTGTGTAGCTCAATGGAAGTGGCTCTTGCATCGTGTGCGCTAGTATGCCCGAAGATAGACTTCAGTTCAAGTCTAGTCACCGACTGGAGGAACTTTTTCTAAGCCTATTTTCGACTGAGTCGATCAATGGCATGGGAAAGTGATTTTTTTCTCCCAGAAGCTAGGTTTTTCGTCCCGTGAACTCAAGAAAATTGACCATAGAATCCATGTTATTTCAGATAGTACCATACCCTGTTAAGATTAGGTACGAAGAAATGGTAGCACTTGTTTTCCCATCTCTTCATCGGTGGCCGCTTATAATTAGTGATTATCACAGCCGTGACACCTCCAAGAAGTCCAAAGACTCATCGAGGGAGGGCACCCACTCCACTCCACAGCGCACCAACACCATCTACTGCTCACACCACAAACACTAATATTTTTTGTTTGTAAATTGCGTGTCCTAAAGGCTGATTTGTCTGTATGCGGGATTTTTCTCCCGAGTTTTCGGGAGAAAAAACCCAGCAACTTCCGTACGAGATCGGCTAACTCACCTTCAATTGAGAAATTATCTCTAGAAAGAGATTCTCTAGGTTGTGACAATAATGTGAGGTGACTAGCTTTCAAAGAACCAGTTTTTGGCCTATTGAAATGGATAAAATTGAGAATCGTACTGTTATAAAATTCTTTGTAAAAGAAGGTTTAAAGCCAAAAGAAATTCATTCGAAGTTCATAAAAGTTTACGGGCACTCTTCTCCTTCGTTTTCGACAGTTAAGAATTGGGTAGCCGAGTTTAAACGTGGCCGTACCAGCCTTGAAGATGATCCACGTGAAGGAAGGCCAAAAAGTGTAACAACACCAGAAATCATTGATCAAGTGCACGATATGGTATTGGATGACCGGCGAGTCAAAGCGCGTGAAATTGTTGAGACTATAGGCGTTTAAAAAGAACGTGTAGGATATAAAAAGAACGTGTAGGATATATTTTGCATGAAGAATTGCAAATAAAAAGCTTTGCCAAGATGGGTGCAGCGCTTGCTTACAGCAGATCAAAAACGCACTCGCATGAAAATCTCTGAACAGTGCTTGGAGCGTTTTGACAAAAATAAAACTGATTTTGTGCATCGATTTATTACTATGGTTGAGACTTGGATTCACCATTACACACCAGAATCCAAACAGCAGTCAAAACAGTGGACAGAAGCTCGTTGTTCAGTGCCAAAGAAGAGAAAGTCGGTTCCATCAGCAGGAAAGGTCATGGTATCGGTGTTTTGGGATGCTAAAGGCATTTTATTTAGTAATTATGTTAAAAAGGGTAAAATAATAACCGGGAAATATTATTCCGATCTTTTAACCTGACTAGACAAAAAAATTCGTGAGGAAAAAACCAGGTTTGCAGAAGAAAAAAATCGTTTTTCATCAGGACAATGCACCTGCCCACAAATGTGTTTCGGCAATGGAAAAATTAAGGGATCTGCACTATGAATTGTTGGAACATTCACCCTATTCCCCAGATTTGGCTCCCTCTGACTTCTATCTCTCCCCAAAACTTAAATTCTTCCTCGCTGGGCCGTTTTTCTTCAAATCAAGATGTGATTGCAGCTGTAGAGGGGTATTTTGCAGATCTTACCGAGAACCACTACCGGGACGGGATAATAGCGCTGGAGCATCGCTGGAATAAATGCATTAGTGTTAAGGGAGATTATGTTGAAAAATAAAAAAATAATGTTGAAATTATAAATTAGTTTTTTTATTGTTAGGCAGAGAGCTTTTCAGACCTCCCTCGTATATTCTGATAGCACTCTACAGATGAGATAGTCTGACAAAATATTGCTCATTATCATCATATAAAACTGCTTCAGGATGCCTGAATAACCTAATAGTAATCTTCATGAAAGAAGATCAACAAAAAATTATGACCTATAAGTTTCATTTCTCGTTACCGACTGGTGAATCTTTTTTACACAGTTCCTAAGTCAATTTCTTGCTGGAGAGAAAAATTATTCACCCTGCAAGAAACTCTGGCAGTATAATTATAGATTACGGAAAAGGCAACTGAAATTACGAAGTAAGTGTATTATGTCTATCACTTCCAGGTGAGACCAGCTTACTCAACTTCTGTTAAAAATTCCTTGTAACAGTTTTTCACTTTTTAGACGAGATTCGAACCGAAGTATTTTCAATCAAAATAAATTAGGGATAAAGTCTTTCATCTCCTTCCTTTGGGAAAAAAAGGCATTTTATTATTGTATTAAAATAATAAAACACGTGCAGCAGAATTAATAACAAAATACAGTGATGTATACATGTTCTGTACATTGATGTAACTGACAGAAACAGGGAATTATAGTGCTCTGTTGTTTTTCGCTTGCGGAAAGAATTTGATTCATGTAAGGTGATAAGGACAATATACAGGATAGTTACAAATGCCCTGAGCGATTATAAAAATTTATTTCGAAAAAAAGATATAGCATATAGTCAAATCTACACCTTTTGCAAAGGTTAACTCAAAAAGAACTTCCTTACTTAATGACAGTTCGACATGCACTCCGTTTGTTGCCCTACACACATCAAAAAGATATTCGATTTCGTGGTATTCAATCTACAATACTTAAAGATAAATTTTCGCAATCATTATTCGTATCTTCCAAATCCTTCAGTTGAAAGGTATTGATGGAGAGAGAAATAAAACCAGCTAACGCCTTTAATTCCCTTATAGGGAAGTAGCCGAGACCTACATACCCTATTTAGCTTTTGGAGACTGAGTGGGCAGTTCAATCTCCACCGGTGAGTGTAAATCTCATATTTCACGAATTCCCCACAAAATTGATTATCAGTTTTGACAATCACCAAAACTATTCATCAGTTTTGATTGCAGAATGATCTCTTGCAGAAGTACGGCACAGATGAATATCGTCTTCAAGGATGGAGGGCAACAAAAACGAAGTATATGTTGTTGAATGAAACATATGATATCTTTGCGGTTTGGCACAGTTCCCTTATAGATTCTGTTGATCTTCGTCACGAACATCAACAGAATCTACTACACTATCCAGTTCACTCTTGAGATGGAAGAAGATAATAGAATTTTACTGATGATAAGTTAGCGTCATACGGAGATGGAGAATTTTCCTTCTAGAAAATTCTCCATCCCCGTATAACACGAACTTTCCATCAGTTGAAAGGGAAAAAAACCTTATATAAACTTTATTGGCATCCGAGACGGGATTCGAATCTAGATCATTCCTTCCAAAAGTCATCGTCCATACCAGTCATTCAGCAAGGGTTTTACTATATTAGCATAAAATCATGAGATTCATTATAATGGACAATGTAACTGTAATCTGTATGTTTCACACTCTTGAATCATGTTCAGATACGCCTGTCCGTTGTTAGTGTCACATCCATGAAGAAAAATGATCTAATCACGGCATGTAAAGATTTCATAGTAATCTCAATGAAAGAAGGCAAGATCAACGTTTACATGATGCAAGAATACGAAATCTTCTGACTCCATCAGAATACATGATGGTTCTTTGCCACATTATGACAAAGTAGTGAAAGTCTCCTTGGTTGACCAATTTCTAGATGGATGAGAGAGTAAGTACCATCGTTTTCCCAATTGGGTCCAACAAAGAGCTAAGATGATTTCCATTTTTTTTTTTTCTTTCAGAAAATATATAAAGGACCTCGTGTACCAAATACGTGAAAGAATTACGTTGCTGAGCTGCGTTGGCAAATAATCGCTTCTTGGGATTCTGTCAAACCGATTATGGCACATAACATTTGGAGTAAGATATTTGTCAGAGCGCAAGAGACACACATGGAGAGACTACTGAAAGCCATGCAAATAACATCTGTATCTATGAGCGAAACTATGAATCTATCGAATTTACTTTACAAAATAAATGCTTTTGTTATTGTTAGTAATTCTTATATATCTGACTTGCTATATTTTACAAACCATACTGGTTCTAATTGTAAATTAACCTGTTAGCAAATAAATTTAACAAGATGTTGAAACTCAATGTCACTGTATTACTGAACTACAAAGTATGCTCTTATGAGATTGATTTTTTACAGTACAGTGCTTTGAATAAAAATAACAACTTGTTTATAGTTTTAACCGCTAGAGTGTGTTGTAATTGTCAGTGCAACGTTCGAGTCGGGTGACGCAGCATGTTTTCGTGTGGCAACCGTTGAAGTAAGAGCGTGTGAGTAGAACGTGTCAGAAGTTGCGTCATGGAGCTTGAATAAAATTTTACTGTAAATTGCTACAAAGGTGTATCAAGACTAACAAAAAAAAAAAAGTTTATGGTGATGATTGTCTGAGCCGTGCAGAGGAGTTCTGCTGGTTTTCAACATTTAAAGAGGTGTGAGGGAGTCATTGGAGGATGAACCAAACTATGAACGGCCAGTTTCTGCATGGACAAATGAAAATGTGGTGAAAGCTAGGGAAATTGTTGGCCATGACAGCGAATAACCACTAGGCTAATCTCTGTACAGCTTGGTATAGGTAAGGAAACGGCCAGATTAATTTTAGAAAGAGAATAGCACAAGAGAATGTTTTCTTGGAGGTTTGTGCCTCACATGTTAACACACGAATAGGGAGAGAACTGGGTTGCAAGTTGTCAAAATTTCATTCATGCAGCTGATCAATATCGTGATGTGGTGCAAAGAATTGTCACCAGTGATGAAAGGTGGTGTTTTCAGTTTGATCCGAAACGAATCGCCAGAGCATGGAACTGCGTGGAATGTCTTCTCTCTTGCAGAAGAAAGTCAGGTTGCAAAAACAATGGTCATTGGTTTTTCGACGCTGCTAAAATTATCCTCCGCGAATTTATTCCTGAGGGCAGCACAGTGAATGATCAGTATCATTTAGCAGTAATGCAACGCCTGTACGTTTGCATGCGACGTGTCAGGAAAGAACTGTTCCACAACAATTGGTTTCTGTTGCATGACAATGCTCCCGCACACTTTAACACGACAACTGCTTCACAGGTAGCGCGCACTGTGCGCTGCCTGTGAAGCAGTTTCTGGCTTCTAAGTCGATTTGTGTGATCGAACATCACCGTCCCATACGTCAGATTTGGCTCCCACAAACTTTTCCTCTTCCAAAAGGTGAAGTGTATGCCTTGAAAGGGGAGCTCTTTGGCCACATTGAGAACATCCAACGCAGTATGACCCAGAGACTGAAACTGGTTCCCGTTCATGACTTTCTCCTCGCTTTCGAACACTTGTACGATAGATGTAAATGTTGTGTGAAGTAGGAGGAAGATTATTTTGAGTCTCTGTAATTGATAATTCCAAATATAATTGTTTGTTTTGATGTAATACTTGTTGTCTCATTACTTAACGGGCACACTGTATATTTGGTAACTTAAACCATTTTGCATCAGCATGATTTGTGTCTTTTGGCACAATTTTCATTAAGTGAGAAAGGACACAAACTGTTATTTGATAAAGTTTCATAAAATGCGTTTCAAAAAAGCCACACATTCAGGGATGCCAGTACTTAATATTCTTGTTGATGCAACCCACAGAATCTACAAGAATTACCCATTTAATTGGTATATTTCACATAATATCGATGGCCAATTAAATTTGCACCTGTAAAATATGTAGACATTTACGTACCCACTGCAAAGTAATTTACAGAAACATGACAAAAAAATGTATAAATCTCTTAAAACGAGAAAGTAATTAAATAGATAAATAATTAAATAATCCACAGTACTTAGAGTTCTTTACGGCCGACGATCCAACAAGTATCTTTGTCTTTTGTAACCATAATTTTGGGATAAGTTGGTTAGTTTTATGCCTAAATAAATAAATAAATAAACAAATAAATAAATAAATATATATATATATATTTTTTTAAAAATTAGTGTGTGTGTGTGTGTGTGTGTGTGTGTGTGTGTGTGTGTGTGTGTGTGTGTGTGTGTGTGTGTGTGTGTGTGTGTGTGTGTGTGTGTGCATGCGCGCGTGTTCTCCTGGCCTGGTTGGGGGACGAAACACCTGTGTTTCCTGAACAAAAACACTTACACTCTCATATGAGACCAAACAACCCATCTTCATTCGAAAAGCAGGATTAAGGTTTTTTATGACAGCCTTTCAATCGAACCTAGGTCTTTCCAGTCAAAAAAGCATCGCTGAAACCCATATATTAATTATTCTCTACTTTCTCCCCCCCCTTTTTTTTTGTTTAACTTTTTTTCCACCCATTTCGAAACCCTATAATCCATTGATTGAGAACCACTGGATTGGGTTTCCATGAAAATCCTACAGAATATCATTCGATTTCTTAATTATAGTAACAAAAGCGTCTCTGTATCGCAATTAGAAGAACATTGTATACTACACTCGTCCATTGGAAAAGGCCTATGTTCGATTATCGTCGTGACGGGAGGAATCTTTATATGTTTTTTTTTTTTTTTTTTCATTTGAAAATGAGGTAGTAGCCGCTCTCATATAGAAGTAGCAGAGTTTTTTCCTCCCAGAAATTCGGGTTTTTCATCCCGCATACAGGCAGATCGGCTTTCAGAACACATGCGATTTACAGGCAAAAAATACTGTTTGTGGTAGTGATGAGCAGTAGATGGCGTTGATGGTAGTTGTGTGTAGTAGAAAGACGGTTAGCTGTGTGTGTCGGAGTGGAGTTGGACTCCTTAGAGGTGTTACGTAATAATCAGAGACGTTGTGAGGAATTTTAGCGCCTATGGCCAGGAAAGAAAATTGCGCCGTTCTAAAAAAAAAACTTTAAAAATCTCAATTTCTGCGCCTATGGCCAGGGCTACATTGGCCATAGCCTCACTACGCATCTGGTAATAATAATAAAATGTATAGGTATTTAAAAACATAAAAAATGATAATACGTTCTTTCAGAAATACAAATTCTAGCTGTGAGAAATCTTTTCATTTTTGATCAGAATCAATTATCTTTGATATCGTTTTAAAATTTTGAAGTTGGTTAACATTCTTACAATTTGCTTAGTATCCCACTGTGCTTGAAAAGGCGAGATGCTACCTTCTCTTTCAAAAAAGGATTATATGATGTATCATTTAATACATTATTTCCAAGAAAATAATTTAATAAATAAGTTTATTCCCTATTCAGAAATTATCGACACGCAACTCATAATTAACAGTTGAACACATGAAGATAATTCTTATATTTCGAAGTTCGTTTTAATATTACATTTTATTTCATATTTATTATATGCTTTACCGTTATAAGACGTGCACAATTAACGGTTTCAAAAGCTTATACTGGCATATTGCTGAATTTCTCTAATTTTTGGAGAACGTTTGCATATCCTAAAAGACGTATCGCATTCACGCAATGTTGTACTTCATGATACTGTTTCATATTTAGGCTTTCTCTGGGCAATTTACTTTATACCTACTGACGAAAGTGGAGCCATTTCTCAGGCCTAGCAGACACGTGTTGTGTCTGGCATTCCGCCTACTAGAGTTTTATGCAGTGAGCTCCAACAGATGGCGGGATGGGAATAACGTCTGTAAAGGGAATTGATGGGGATGCTGAACGTACCGAATATAATTGGATGCGACATCATTTTTAATATACAAGTTACGCAGTTTTCCGCATTCTGAAAAGCAAATGAATATATATCAGTATAGAGAAAATAGAGAGGCATTTTATCAGGTTTCATATTAATGTAATATCTGTGTCATTTCCAATAAAACCCTAAAGGAGCTCCTTCACGTTGAATGCAGTAGAAGATGGCGGATAGCGCAAGTGAGAGTGATAGCGGCTCTGTAGATGGGGGTATGTTGATACCCTCATCTCCTGCCTCACGCGAACATTTTCAAAAGAGAGTTGAATCTCTACAACAAGAAAACAGGGTGCTGAAGATGGAACTTGACACTTACAAGCTTCGTGTCAAAAGTCTACAAGAAGAAAATCGAGCTTTACGCCAAGCGAGTGTTAACATCGTAAGTCAGCACCATATTGCCACAGTATTTAATCGAAGCGGTTAAATACTGACATAGGCCTAACAGTTTTGCATTTTTAATTATATGACAGTGTCACGTTACAGCATATTTGCTGTAACATTTTTCGCTTTTCATTCTTTATTTTGACTTATTTATTATTAGTATGTTACTTAACTGCTTATCCTTGATAGAAAGTTATAAGAGGCATACCAATATTTTGGCAAAAATGTATGGATACAATAGCAAAATGATAGTATTTTTTCTGTTGGGGGTAGAGTTCTTACATTTTGTTTTATATATATATATATATAGTGCAACATATCTCTATTTACTTTTATGCCATTTTAAATATAAAGGATTACATTGGCATGTGCTTATATTGAATGTAGCGGAAACAAAACAAAAACAGTGCCTGCGTTTGTTTTTTCAGTTTTATAAGATTTCCAAATGAAGTCTTCATATTTTATATTTTAATTTAAGCATATACACTGTACTTTTTTTTTTTCTGCATCCCAAAACCAGTACAAATTCAAAAGTTCTACAGAACACAAGCACCCGGCTTCTTGTACTTTGTTGCGCAGCTTTTGCTTTAACTAGCAATAATCAGAACTATAAAATTCTGCGTCTCATCATTGAGGTTTTAAACCGTAGTATTTTATAAATGAAATTTTACGATTTATATTTATTTATTTATATTTATATTCAGTATTGAAATGAATTATACGAACTTCTAAATTTGATTAATGCTGAAATAAGTAAAATTGTATATAGCTTTTTGTGACAATTTTCATAGTTAGTATTAGGGAGAATTATCCACATATTTATATCCAACTTTCAGTTTTTAACCCATCCCCATCTATGGATTTTCAGTAAGTGTTTTGTAATTGAAAATGAGATTATTGATATCTCAAGATTATTTGTTTATTCAATTTCACTTTGAAGCAGTCAATTTTTTGGTTTCTTTTAATATTTGAGTCACAAATTCAGACAGTTGGTGTAGCTATTTACATAAATTTTCTGAATTTGTCACTTGCTACTATTTACTCTAAGCTGAATATTTGTAAGCTGAATAAAACGTTCCATGACATGGTTGCCAACCTCATTCTAGGGGATGACACTTGAAGAAGAAGAATATTTGTAAATTTGGGAACAACCACTATTATTCTTAGGGCCTCCCTCGATGAGTCTGTCGACTCCTTGGAGTTTTCCGGAACAATAATAATAATAATAATTGTAAAGTGTTCTTGTTTGCCTCAGGCCAAATCACTGCATCTACAATTTCATT